>NC_060119.1:88504055-88859555 GCF_021461395.2 Schistocerca americana
TGATTGTGAAATATATGATACTGTGAGATATATTATATTATACTGAGAAAATGTTGTACAAAGAGTAATGTTCTTTCAAAAATTATTGAAATTGGAATGTAGACTGATACTATATCAGCATCTTTACATCTACATCAACAATTTTACTCCGGAAAGGAAAATAGCGTTTAACGTCCAGTCGATGGCGAAGACATTAATGACGGAAGTTACCCTCGACTGTGTCCGTTTCATTGCAATGACGATGTAAGGAAATAGCAGAAAACCCAAATCTCGATGGCCGAGCGGGGATCAGTACCTTAATGTTGGTCTATTGTCCCTTCAGTGCACCACCTGTCTCATTTTTGAAATGTTTCTTTAAGTCCTTCATGGAGTGGGGAAGAACGCTTGTTAACAAGTTTCTGTGAAAGGTCATATTTTTATAACTTCATCGTTATGGTCATTTCGTGAGACGCTTATGGGATGAAGTAATTCGTTGCTGGACTCACCTTATAACGAGCACTCTCGGAATTTCAACAGAAATTCTCCTCGCGACAGGTAACACCTCTTTTGTAGCGCTTATCACTCGCCTTGGTTGGTAATCTCCCCTCTCATGATGACTAAAATGAACTTTCTTTATTGATCTTTCAATTCCGTCCACAAAGGGGCGGGTTGGTAGCGGATAAAACCGCTCCTCAACCAAGGATTGCACAACAGAAAATATGGTTTAAAATACAGAAAAACAGATGGCTATAAATGACGTTGGTGAACAATACTTACGATTTTTACATAACAACGAATGATAATAATTGAAGATTTTTAAAAACACCGTGTTGGACAATACTCACGACTTTTGTAGATGATTTTATAGTATAGTTAACATATAGAAACTGATCATAATTTGAATCATGCTATGATGAAATCGTGATGGTGGTGATGCATGAACAGGATCACGGATATGGTGGAGGAGGAATAATGAGTATGACTTTGGGGTCCTGTGGAACCGCAGGTGCCGATGAAAAGTCAGCTATATGGAGGAAGGGGGATGGAGAAAAATGGACGGATGCTGTGAGGTGGAACGTCGTGAATACTGTTGCAAAGAAGGACGGATTTCGGCGTTTGGGGTGGCAGTTAATTGATATTCCGGCGGGAGAGGATTGATCTACATCTACATCTACGTGGATACTCTGCAAATCACACTTAAGTGCCTGGCAGAGCGTTCATCGAACCACCTTCACAATAATTCTCTATCATTCCAGTCTCGTACAGAGCGCGGAAAAAAAGAATACCTATATCTCTCCGTGAGAGCTCTGATTTCCCTTACTTTATTATGATGATCGTTCCTCCGTATGTGGGTCGGCGTCAACAAAATATTTTCGCATTCGGAGAAGAAAGTTGGTGACTTAAATTTCGTGAGAAGATCCTGCCGCAACGAGAAACTCTTTTGTTTTAATGATGTCCACCCCCAATTCTATATCATATCCGTGACATTCTCTTCACTATTTATCGATAATACAAAACGTGCTGCCTTTCTTTTAACTTTCTCGATGTACTCCTTTAATACTGTCTGATAAGAACCCTACACCGCGCAGCAGTACTCCAAAAGAGGATGGACAATCATATTGTAGGCAGTCTCTTCCGTAGATCTGTTGCATCTTCCGTTCTACCAACAACGCAGTCTTTGGTTCGCCTTCCCCCACAACATTTTATATTGTTCTTTCCAATTTAAGTTGTTCGTTACTGTAACTCCTGGGTGTTTAGTTGAATTTACTGCCCTTAAATGGTTCAAGTGGCTCTGAGCACTATGCAACTTAACTTCTAAGGTCATCAGTCGCCTAGAACTTAGAACTAATTAAACCTAACTAACCTAAGGACATCACACACATCCATGCCCGAGGCAGGATTCGAACCTGCGACCGTAGCGGTCGCTCGGCTCCACACTGTAGCGCTTAGAACCGCACGGCCACTCCGGCCGGCCTACTGCCTTTCAATTTGATTTATTTACCGTGTAACCGAAGTTTAACGGGTTCCTTTTAGCATTCATGTGGATGACCTTACACTTTTCATTATTTATGGTCGATTGACAATTTTCGCACAGTAAAAATTTCTTTTCTAAATTGTTTTGCAATTTGTTTTGACCTGATGACTTTACTAAATGTCTAACGACAGCATCACCTGTAAACAATCTAAGACTACTGCTCATATTGTCTCCTAAATCGTTAATATAGATCAGGAACAGCAAAGGGTCTATAACACTACCTTGGGGAACACCAGACATCAGTTCTGTTTTACTCGATGACTTTCCGTCAATTACTACGAACTGTGACCTCTCTGACACGAAATCACGAATCCAGTCGCATAACTGAGACGATATTGCATCAGCAGGCAATTTGAGTACAAGCCACTTGTGAGGAAGGTGTCAAAAGCCTTCAAGAAATGTAGAATTGTGTAATCAATTTGAAATCCTATGTCGAATCTACTCAATAATTCCTGTGAGTGAGCAGCTAGCTGTGTTTCACAAGAACTATGTTTTCTAAATCCATGTTGAGTGTGAATCAATAGAACGTTATCTTCGAGGTAAGTCATAATGTTCGTCTTCAATATATGTTATAAAATCATGTTGCATATCGATGTTAACGATATGGGCCTGTAATTTAGTGGATTACTCCGACTGCCTTTCTTGAATATTGGTGTGACCTGTGCAACTTTCCAATCTTTGTGTCAGATCTTACGTCGAGTGAATAGTTGTATATGATTGTTAATTGTGGGACTATCGCATCAGCATGCTCTGAAAGGACCCTAACTAGTATACAGTCTGGACCGGAAGACGGACCTAAGAGGACGTTCTTGTGTGAAGCTCATCTTGCTGTACCAGCTGATAATGTAAGTTGTACTTAAAACCCGAAAAATATAATGGCTATTTTGTCAAAAGAATTAAGCGATTTAAGTTGCTTCACTACTCCAAGGATATCTACTTCTAATTGTAAGCTACTCATGTTGGTAGCTCTTCTTGATTCGAATTCTGGAATATTTACTTCGTCTTCTTTGGCGATGGAATTTTGGAAGGCTGTGTTTAGTAACTCTGTTTTCGCAGTACTGTCCTCGATAGTATTTCTATTGCCATTGCGCAGAGAAGGCAGTGACTGTGTCTCGCCGGTAGCATACTTCACATACGACCAGACTCTCTTTGGATTTTCTGCCAGGTTTCGAGACAAAATTTCATTGTGGAAACTGTTATAAGCATCTCGCACTGAAGCCCGCGCTAACTTTCGAGCTTCTGTAAAAGATCGCCAATCTTGGGGATTTTGCGTTCGCTTGAATTTGACATGCTTTTTTCGTTGTGTCTGAAACAGTGTTCTAATCTGTTTCGTGTACGCAGGGGGATCACCTCTGTCGTTGGTTAATTTATTTGGTACAACTCTCTCAATTGCTGTCGATACTACTTCTTTGAATTCAAATCACATCTGGTCTACATTTACAATGTTAATTTGGAAGGAGTGGAGATTGTCTCTCAGGAAGACGCCAAGAGAATTTTTAGCTGTCTTTTTGAATAGATATGGTACGAACGTGCATGAAAGGTGGTATAGTAGCGCTACAGGGTACGTGGATTGGTGATTGATTAGTGTTTGGCATATTGGGTGCCGGGACAGTGTTTTGCAATTAATGTATTGTATTCGAAGGTGCTGCAGGTGAGGGGAGTGGATGAGTTGGTACAGGATACGAGTTGGGAAGGGTAGGTGGATGTGGAAAGATAAATGGAGTTCTTGTAGAATTTAGGGCAACGTTGGCGGAGGTGAAGATTGAGTGGTTGAGCGACTTATAGGTGAAGATAATGGTAAAAGGATGTAGACCCCAGGTGCTTCCTGTTAGTAGTTTCAATAGTTTTAGTTGGATTCGTGTTTTGTGTTGGATGGTAAGGAGATGTACATTCCATGTTAGCTTTCTGTCTAAGGTTAGTTCTAGTCAGAGGCATGGATTGGTTGTAGATGGAGGTATGGAAATCTGGGCGACGCAAACGTCAAGTGGTGCGACCTAAGATGTAGGCTAGGCTTTTTGTGGATTTATTTAAGTTTCCGTGAATTGAAGTACTCGACCACAAGATTCAAGATTCGTAGGAGCTAAGATAAATGGTAACGAAACGATCTCCTCTGTAGAATTCTTCCTCTCTCATCTGAGATGGCCGTGCTGTAGAGTAGCAGGCCTCTACATTTTGAAACATATCGAAGAAGTGATACATTGAAGCCTTAGAGCAACGCAATGGATAAATGTCTGGATGGCACATCTCTGTTCAGTGCGGGACAAATGTTAAGTTCGCCTGGTTAATTAGGAGTATGTAGCGCTTGATAATTGTGGAAAATTGTCCACTATTCTCGAAAAAAAAAAGGATCTTGAAAAACTGACTCGTCTATCGGATTAGCGGGCATTCAATAACAGGACAAAGAATTTACTATTAACACAACAGTAACTGAAATGAAGGATTTCATAATTTGCGCTGATAATGTTTTAAAGTGCGCGTCATATATCTTGGCGGCCAAATTTATGTTCGTTCTGCGCATCTGATGTCACAAAACACAGTCAGCCAATGAACAGAGAACGACGTTGCCAGATCTCCACAGCAGTGCAGAGCATGGACGAGTGTCTTCAGTTTTAGAAACGTTCAGTCATAAATAAAGTAATAGAACAAAAGCAATGTCTTGATAGCAGACTTTCTTTTACAGAAAGTTTGGAAAAAGCATTCTTTATACCAATTGCTTCATATTCTATTAATTAATTAAACCAAACAAGCAATAAGGCTCCTAATTCAGGCGATAGCAAGGAAAGGTGTTTGTTTCAATCTCACGAACTGCTTTTTTGCAATAAAGAACAGCGGTAATTGTTTATTTCCTATTGTACTTCGACGAAGCGTGAGTAATTCATAGTCATACCAACAGTGTTTATAAGTAGTTGCGTGAGGTGTTAGAGTCCTTATGGAGTTATCCTGTTCGATGAGCTGAGGTAGGGGAACGGTTAAGGTGTTGGGCTGCCAAGTGAAAGGTAATGAGTTTAAACCTTGTGCGCTGCTTAATATTTTCTTTATTTAAAAACAATATTGGAGTGCCTTACTTTACGAGTTTTATTCGTTTGAATGAAATTTCTAGTGCTTTGCCTCTTCATTAACTTTTTCGCTGCTGCAGACACGTGCTCCCCGCGTTCCGCGCTGTGCGCGATTTCGTCATCACTGCACTTCTCGCCTGTGCAGACACATGGTGTTCCCACTGCTTTGACACACTTATCATTCGATTTCACAAAAACTATTTGGCCAAAAAATTTGATTTTTACACGTCTTCTTGCCTGATACCTTCCCCCCATAAATGACTTAATTTTGTTTTGATGTGCAGCATTAAATGTAGTAAACCATTGCACGAAATTTTTAAGAGTTTGCAGAGGTAAAAGTCCATAGCATATACTTTCCGTATGGTCGATTTTAGTTGCCACAATGTTGAGAATGAAATGTGGACAAGATGCCTAAATTTCATATAATATTTACTGTATAACAATATCTCATTTAATTTAAGTACCACGTAGGTGTCGTATGTAATATTGAGAAATATTCCGTCTTTCCCGACTGTAATAAAAGTTTTATATACACACGGCGCGTTTGGCTTTATTTTAAAGCACTTCCATCGGTGAAAGGTATGGCACATACGCAATGGTATTCATGTTCTATTTCTTGTTTTTGTTCCACAGTCGCAGTTTTACCAATGGTATTGAAATATATCCCTCTTCTGCACCTGTAATAAGCGACTTATTTAGACCAGACGCGTTTCTCTCTTTTGAAGCATCATAAGAGGACTGTATTTTGTGTCCTCCATTGCCAAGTCACCTTCCGTAGTTTTGTGCTGCGGTAGCACAATATTCAACGTTTGTGTTGGCTCATCAGTGTTTTAGGAAATAAATGCTGTTTGTGTGTGCCACACACAAAATTATAGCTCTGAGCACTTCACTGACAGACGGTATATTCAAGTCCTAATGTTTTTGTAAGTCCACAGTTTCGTTTAATGTATTTTGTCTACTTCCTTTTGATTGATTGAAGTGCTTTAAAATAAAGCCAAACGTGCCCAGTGTAAGTAAAACTTTTGTTACAGTCGCGAAAGGTGGAATATTTCTCAATATTACATACGACACTTATGTGGTACTTACATTAAATGAAATATATAGGTATCTTGTCCACATTTCATTCTCAACATTGTGGCAACTAAAATCGACCATACGGAAAGTATGCTCTATGGACTTTTACCTCTGCAAACTCTTCAAAATTTCGTGTAAAGGTTTACTATATTTAATGCTGCATAATAACTGCGCTGAACATCGAAACAAAATTAAGTCATTTATGGGGGGAAGGTATCAGTCAAGAAGATAGGTAAAAATCTAATTTTTGAGCCAAATAGTTTTTGTGGAATCGAATGATAAAGAGTGTCAAAGCAGTCGGAACACAATGTGTCTGCACGGGCGGGCAGTGCAGTGACAAAATCGCCCTCAGCGCGGAATGCAGGGAGCACGTCTTTGTAGCAGCGGAAGGGTTAATGCGGCCGGGTGGCTTTACTTCATGAACTGCGCGCTCCCCCCTACACGTAAGCTTGCGAACTATGCTATACTATGGCGCTGCTTCTATTGGGGCGTGCGTCGTGTGCAACTGGCAACGCAGCAATCTCCAGCGTCTGGGCGGGCATGCGCGAGCCGCCAAGATAAGAGAATTGAACTATAGGGTTTTAGGGTTTTTCCGACTTTCGAATGAGATATTCTGAGATGTTTAGCCGTAGATGGATCAATACGTTCTTCATAGACCATGGACACTTCCAAACATATCAACGTAACATCATGAAATAGGTTAAGACCTGATTAGCAACGTGAGGCACCATAAGTAAAGGGTGTCATACGATCCTATCACCGTCAGAAATGGTCGCACTAGGACTCTTTCTAGGGCAACGCACGACCAACTCAGCCGCCCAAGTGCAGCTTCAGTCTGACTGAAAGCCCATCACTGTAATAGTAACAGTCGAATGCTCTTCCTGGAAGAGAGATCTGAGCAAAGGCCTGGTACTTCGACAAAGATCAGTTTAGTGTATTAAGACACGTAAACTTTAGTTATCTGATTTTATAAAAAGTACAATGTGATCATAAGTTGGTAATGCATTACCTTATGTTATGCATGAGAGAGTACTTTGTAAAGCTTTGTTTTATGTGAAGCCACGGAGATATTCATTGCACGGGGTTGCTACGCCGTTTAAACACACTTGAGCATTAACGACTGAAGGAAGGTTTAGTGCAGGTTTCGCACAAACTTGGCAAAAAGATGTGTTAAGGTGGTGGTTACGCACAGATACTAACGACGTGGGCCCTGAGCAGTTACTGTGGCTTGACTGGAGCTTGAATGGTTACAGCTCGCACAGGATTACTTGGCCAGTGCGCAGAAACGCTTTGTCGTCCTCAACGCTGGATGAGTCCAGCCCTCTGATTCGAGGAGTCCACCTCTCTGTTCCGAAGGGGCAGCCACCTCAGCTGCCTGTCATCTACACAGCTGTGAGCTACGTCCGAAATGTTCTCTGTCCACCTCGGCTGCCGGCCGCTGTGGCCGAGCGGTTCTACGCGCTTCAGTCCGGAACCGCGCAGCTGCTGTGGTCGCAGGTTCGAATGCTGCCTCGGGCATGGGTGTGTGTGATATCCTTAGGTTAGTTAGGTTTAAGTAGTTCTAAGTTCTAGGGGACTGCTGACCTCAGAAGTTAAGTCCCATAGTGCTTAGAGCCATTTGAACCCACCTCGGCTACTCTGCGAGAACGGAGGTGCGCGCACGCCGGTTGCACTACAATCTTTCTCAAACGATTTCAAAGATATTATTCGGTAAAAAAATTGGTTCACACACATCTCAGCTTCATGATAAACTGGCCATAATTTCATTATGGTTATGGTTTTCATATATGTACTGTGCTAAATTTGAATACTTCGCAATGAAAAATAGCGGCCGCTATGAGTTTGCGATTGAAACATGTTTATTTCACATGTTGCTGCGTACGAAATGGACCTAACATATTGAACTTTTATTTAAACTTAAGACGAGATGTACCGGGTGGTCAAAAAGTCAGTATAATTTGAAAACTGAATAAACCACGGACTAATGTAGATAGAGAGGTACAAATTGACACACATGTTTGGAATGACATGGGGTTTTATTAGAACCAACATAATACAAAAATTCACAAAATGTCCCACAGATGGCGCTTCGTCTGATCAGAATAGCAATAATTAGCATAACAAAGTAAGACAAAGCAAAGATGATGTTATTTACATGAAATGCTCAATATGTCCACCATCATTCCTCAACAATAGCTGCAGTCGAACTATAATGTTGTGAACAGCACGGTAAAGCAAGTCCGGACTTACGGTGAGGCATTGGCGTCGGATATTGTCTTTCAGCATCCCTAGAGATGTCGGTCGATCACGATACACTTGCGACTTCAGGTAACCGCAAAGCCAATAATCGCACGGACTGAGGTCTGGGGAACTGGGAGGCCAAGCGTGACGAAAGTGGCTGCTGAGCACACGATCATCACCAAACGACGCGCGCAAGAGATCTGTCACGCGTCTAGCAATACTTTTTTTTCTTTTGGTTCTAATAAAACCCCATGTCGTTCCAAGCATGTGTGCCAATTTTTACCTCTCTATCTGTATTATTCCGTGGTTTACTTAGTTTTCAAATGTATACTGACTTTTTGATCACCTGGTGTATTTATTTCTAATCTAGAGAAAATGGATTATAATTATGCAGTGTACTCACCCAGCAAGTGATAGAAAGAAAAAGTGTACAAGACAGGCGAAAATAAATTATTCTCTCTGCTCCAATTTCAGCGTAATCCTGTGCCCAATGGCCGGCCGAAGTGGCCGTGCGGTTAAAGGCGCTGCAGTCTGGAACCGCAAGACCGCTACGGTCGCAGGTTCGAATCCTGCCTCGGGCATGGATGTTTGTGATGTCCTTAGGTTAGTTAGGTTTAACTAGTTCTAAGTTCTAGGGGACTAATGACCTCAGCAGTTGAGTCCCATAGTGCTCAGAGCCATTTTTTTTTTGTGCCCAATGTGTTTGTGATAATAATCGACTTACTTGTAAAATTATTTGTCGTACTGACATAATCTGTTAATACGACTTTCTGCAGAGTCTCTAGTCCTAACTTACAAGTTTGTCGCGGTAGGCGTCTGTGTAAAGGCTTATGCGACAGAACAGTGGTTCCCAATTGGGGGATAGTTATATTCTGAGGGGCAAAATAAAATTTTCTAGGGGGTAGAAACAAAAGGATTCGATTGTGTTACGGTTACAAAACCAAATTATTTTTGAGGTTCCTTATTATTATCACTATTTTGTAAGACTGTAATACTGATTACGAAGATACTAGTCCTCATCTTTTTCTCAAAAGTGGTTGCAAAATTCATCGCCTACTTGCACCTATGTTCTCCAAATGATAGGTATGTGTGCAGGCAACAACCACTGCACAAATATTGTAATGTTTAGAGACGCTAACTGTTCTACGTCTGCGCGATGCGTGAGCTCCGGTCGCAATGTATTGCCAGTTGTGTTAGGTCGTAGTTCGCTACACGGCCACGGTGGCGCGTCGAGTAGTCCTGTGTTCGATATGTCGGAGGAATACAACGCTGCGAATGGGGTTTCCAATTAGAAGTTATCAAATACTGGCCTGTCCTACCCTCGGAACATGGAGATGGGTCCCCGCGTGCCACTGTGTAACCATTTCTATTCCTCCGAACACAGGGCCATCTGTAGAGAAGCGAAATCATTGCTTCAGAGAAAACGTATGTAGATTTTGCCGTAGAGTCGTAATCTGCAATACAAAGGGGGTTCTCATTGAAGATTTCAAAGTGACACCCAGCCACCGACGCACTGGGTGGGGTGTGGGGTCGTTGGATGTCCCCCTCCGAGATAAACAAATTGGAATTATAACTTTTTTAGGTGGTATGTAGCTTTTGAGATATTTTAATGTATTCAGTTACGTGGGGCGTTTGAAAAGTCCGTGCAAAGTCCGAGAGATGGCACCACCGGCGCGTATCGAGGTCATGTTTAGTTATTAGCATCTATGGAAAGAACTTACACCAAGTTTGAGCCATATTGATCTATTTCTTTGTGTTTGGCATTCGTGTGAATCAAGGAAGTCGAGTGATTGTCAAAAAATGGACGAAAAAGAATTTCGTGTGGTGATTAGACATTACTTTATGAAAGGCAAAATGCCTCAGGGGACTGAAGAGAAGCTTAATTAACATTACGGTGACTCTGCATCTTCGATTAGAACAGTTTATTAGTGGTTTCAAAATTTTCGGAGTGGCCATGGGCACAAGTGATGCTGAACGTTCTGGACGCCCTGTGGAGGTTACGACTCCAGAAATCATTGGATGACAGAAGAGTTAAGGTGCGTGAGATTGCTGGTGCTGTGGGCATCTCGAATGAATGGGTATATAATATTTTGCATAAACATTTGGACATGAGAAAGCTATCCGCAAGATGGGTTCCGCGATTGTTCACGCTTGACCAAAAACGAAATCGTGTTAAGAGTTGCAAGGATGGTTTGCAGCTGTTCAGGAAGAATCCACAGGACTAAAAGCGTCATTTCGTTACTGTGGATGAAACATGGATACATTACTATACTCCTGAACCAAGCAACAAGCTAAACAACGAGTTACCAAGGGAGAATCTGCACCAAAAAAGGCGAAAACCAGTCCTTCGGCCGGAAAGGTTATGGCGACTGTCTTTTGGGATTCGCAAGGGATAATCCTCATCGACTATCTGGAAAAGGGTAAAACTATTGCAGGTGCATATTATTCATCGTTATTGGACCATCTGAAAACCGAGCTGCAAGAAAAATGCCGGCGATTGGACTGCAGAAAAGTTCTTTACCATCACGGCATTGCACCAGCAGTTGTGGTCGCAAAATTGATGGAAATAGGATTGCAGCAACTAATAACTATTTTCCAGACTTGGACAATTCATATTACATGGAAGGGATCAACAAATTAGAACAGCTTTGGACGAAGGGTATAAGTCTAAAAGGAGACTTTTCAAACGCACCTCGTAAAATGAACACTCTAAAGCCTTGGGAAGTTTTTTCTGAAGTTATTTGTCTGGAAGTGAAACGTGGACGATAAATAAATTAGACAAGGAGAGAACAGAAGCTTTGCAAATGTGGTACTACAAGAGAATGCTGAAGATAGATGGGTAGATCACATAGCTCATGAGGAGGTACTGAACAGAACTGGAGAGAAAACAAATTTATGGGAGAAATTGACTAAAAGAAGGGATTATCAATTCAGTTATTGAAGGAAACTGTGGAGGGCAAACAGATGACTACAGTAAGGTTTAAGCAATTATTGGGAGATGAAGAGACATGCACAGAGTATAGCAGCGTGGAGAGCTGCATCGAACCAGTCTACGGACTGGGTGGTGTTACAGTTCGTCGTGTGCATACGGTCGCTGTAGGCTGCGGCCTCACCTGAGATGACGGCGCTGTAGATGAGGTAGGCGACGTACTGGCAGCGCTCTGCGACGGCGCCGGAGACGATGGTGGCGGCCGTGGCGGCGAAGACGAACTGGAAGAACCAGTGCGCCATCCTGTCGCTGGGCAGGCCTACGCTGGCCCACAGCTCCAGCCCCAGGAACTGGTTGCCCTTCCCGTACGCCAGCGCGTAGCCCACCAGCCAGTAGAAGAGCGCGCTCACGACTGCCAAGACCACGAGCAGTGTTAATGTTGTCAGCAGGTCAGGGTGACACACTGTGACATTTCTAAACAGTATGGGTAGCAATAACTTCTGAAAAATTACTTACACGAGCTACCATAGTACAACACGTCTTCCAATTGCAGTGTGTTCAAGAGAAATACTAAACTTAAAAAATAAATAACTTTTTAAAACAGAAAATGGGATGACTAATTCAAGAGAACGAGCTTAATAAACTGAGCAAATCAGCAAAGCATTGGTCAACCTCTGGCCGTTATGCCAGCAGTTACTCGGCTTGGCATTGATTGACAGAGTTGTTGGATCTCCTTCTGAGGGAGATCGTGTCAAATTCTGTCCATTTGGTGTGTTAGATCGTCAAAATTCCGAGTTGGTTGGAGGACCTTGCACATAATGCTCCAAGCGTTCTCAATTGAGGAGAGAGTCCGCAGCTCGTGGTCGTGCGGTAGCGTTCTCGCTTCCCACGCCCGAGTTCCCGGGTTCGATTCCCGGCGGGGTCAGGGATTTTCTCTGCCTCGTGATGACTGGGTGTTGTGTGATGTCCTTAGGTTAGTTAGGTTTAAGTAGTTCTAAGTTCTAGGGGGACTGATGACCATAGATGTTAAGTCCCATAGTGCTCAGAGCCAATTGAGAAGAGATACGGCGACCTTGCTGACCAAGTCAGGGTTTTGCAAGCACAAAGACAACCAGTAAAAACTCTAGCTGTGTGTGGGCGGGCATTATCTTGCTGAAACGGAAGCCTGGGAAGGCTTGCTAGAAAGGAGAACAAAACGGGTCGTAGAACTCTGTCGACGAACCGCTGCACTGTAAGTGAGCCACGGATGACAAACAAAAAAGTCCTGCTATGAAAAGAAATGCCACCTCAGACCATCATTCCTGATTGTCAAGCCGTCAGGTTGGCATCCCACCACTGTGTCTCCAGACAAGTCTTTGTTTGTCCATCAGAGCTCAGTTCGAAGCGGGACTCATCACCGAAGACAAATTCTACTTCAGTCAACGAGTTTGCAGGCCGATAACGTGTCCGGAGACTCTCCAGACGGCGACTGGATACGAAATTGACAGTTGCCCGGCATACGACCCAACAAACAGGACTGATGATCTGGGGCGCCAATTCAGTTCACAGCAGAGCCGTTTTGGTTGTCATTTCGCGGCATCTTCACAGCGCAGCGGTACGTTGACGATATTTTACGCCCTGCTTTGTTGCCTTTCATGGTAAGCCTTCCTGGGCTTACAATTCCGCAAGATAATGCCAGCACACAGACGGCGAGAATTTCTATTGCTTATCTTCGTGCTTGCCAAACCATATCTTGGCCAGCAAGATCGCCGGATCTCTCCCCGATTGAGAACGCTTGGAGCATTATGGGCAGGGCATTCCCGCCAGCTTGGGATTTTGACGATCTAACGCGGGATTTAGACAGAAACCGCTTGCACAAGGGCCACAGGTGGACCAACGCGTAGCAGACTTGCTGAATTTGTGAAGTTCGTTCTCTTGAATAAATCATCCTGTAGTGTTGGCAGAAAAGCCAACACTGTTTTTCTAGAGGAGGCCGAAATGCACGCGTTTAATTACACGCTGACTGGCGTGAGGTCTGGAACAGGACAATATCTTGAGAATTGCAAATAAAGTACGTAGTTGATATAATATACTCCTGGAAATGGAAAAAAGAACACATTGACACCGGTGTGTCAGACCCACAATACTTGCTCCGGACACTGCGAGAGGGCTGTACAAGCAATGATCACACGCACGGCACAGCGGACACACCAGGAACCGCGGTGTTGGCCGTCGAATGGCGCTAGCTGCGCAGCATTTGTGCACCGCCGCGCGTCAGTGTCAGCCAGTTTGCCGTGGCATACGGAGCTCCATCGCAGTCTTTAACACTGGTAGCATGCCGCGACAGCGTGGACGTGAACCGTATGTGCAGTTGACGGACTTTGAGCGAGGGCGTATAGTGGGCATGCGGGAGGCCGGGTGGACGTACCGCCGAATTGCTCAACACGTGGGGCGTGAGGTCTCCACAGTACATCGATGTTGTCGCCAGTGGTCGGCGGAAGGTGCACGTGCCCGTCGACCTGGGACCGGACCGCAGCGACGCACGGATGCACGCCAAGACCGTAGGATCTTATGCAGTGCCGTAGGGGACCGCACCGCCACTTCCCAGCAAATTAGGGACACTGTTGCTCCTGGGGTATCGGCGAGGACCATTCGCAACCGTCTCCATGAAGCTGGGCTACGGTCCCCCACACCGTTAGGCCGTCTTCCGCTCACGCCCCAACATCGTGCAGCCCGCCTCCAGTGGTGTCGCGACAGGCGTGAATGGAGGGACGAATGGAGACGTGTCGTCTTCAGCGATGAGAGTCGCTTCTGCCTTGGTGCCAATAATGGTCGTATGCGTGTTTGGCGCCGTGCAGGTGAGCGCCACAATCAGGACTGCATACGACCGAGGCACACAGGGCCAACACCCGGCATCATGGTGTGGGGAGCGATCTCCTACACTGGCCGTACACCACTGGTGATCGTCGAGGGGACACTGAATAGTGCACGGTACATCCAAACCGTCATCGAACCCATCGTTCTACCATTCCTAGACCGGCAAGGGAACTTGCTGTTCCAACAGGACAATGCACGTCCGCATGTATCCCGTGCCACCCAACGTGCTCTAGAAGGTGTAAGTCAACTACCCTGGCCAGCAAGATCTCCGGATCTGTCCCCCATTGAGCATGTTTGGGACTGGATGAAGCGTCGTCTCACGCGGTCTGCACGTCCAGCACGAACGCTGGTCCAACTGAGGCGCCAGGTGGAAATGGCATGGCAAGCCGTTCCACAGGATTACATCCAGCATCTCTACGATCGTCTCCATGGGAGAATAGCAGCCTGCATTGCTGCGAAAGGTGGATATACACTGTACTAGTGCCGACATTGTGCATGCTCTGTTGCCTGTGTCTATGTGCCTGTGGTTCTGTCAGTGTGATCATGTGATGTATCTGACCCCAGGAATGTGTCAATAAAGCTTCCCCTTCCTGGGACAATGAATTCACGGTGTTCTTATTTCAATTTCCAGGAGTGTACTTAACTTTAATCCACAATTGTAGAACATCTCTCGTTACGGTACATGCTTCATAATATTAATTATCAATTGAATACGGCGCCTTGCTAGGTCGTAGCAAAGGTAGCTGAAGGCTATGCTAACTATCGTCTCGGCAAATGAGAGCGTATCGGTCAGTGTAGCTTCGCTAGCAAAGTCGGCTGTACAACTGGGGCGAGTGCTAGTAAGTCTCTCTAGACCTGCCGTGTGGTGGCGCTCGGTCTGCTATCACTGACAGTGGCGACACGCGGGTCCGACGTATACTAATGGACCGCGGCCGATTTAAAGGCTACCACCTAGCAAGTCTGGTGTCTGGCGGTGACACCACACATCCAATTTTTCTGTCACATCTACCTATTTCCATCCCATTCGGTTAGTTCCTTCGTGGGGCATTGTTTTTTTTTTTCTTTTTCTTTTGTTAGAGTGTAAATGCAGATGCTAGCCAAGCCTATAGTCTGCACTGTTGCATTTGAAAACGAACGGCACCTGTACAGAGTCATAAAGACATAACAAATGTCAGTCATAGTCAGAGCAATGTTATGTGTGGTTGTGAGTCCACTGCCTTGGAGCTCAGTGAATTGGAACTTGGGCAAATTGTTGGCGCTCGTATGGTGGCTGCTTTCGCAACCGAGGTAGGCGAAGTGCTTGGCGTTCCAAGAGCCACCCGTATCGATGATTTCCACATCATACAGGGGTATAGGGATATCATCATCCGCTGAGTCACAACTCGGTCGAAAGTGTGTGTTGAGTGACCCTGTCGGACGGTCGGAGTATTGTGACGAAAAATAAGAGGACGACACTGCTGAACTGTGGATATCGCAGTCGCTAACACTGTCAGCAACAAAACAAAACGAAGGGAGCTCCACAATCAAGGAGTTTCTGGGAGATCTGGAATGCCAGATCCACTCTACAGTAATGGAAATGGCTGTAACAGGAAAACGTCGTGCCGAAGCCATAAGAATCTGGTCTATGGGGCGATGGAAGGACGTCATTTGGTCGGAGAAGCCTTGCTGCACACTGTTTCCAACTTCTGGCCGAATTTACGTCCCAAGAGCGACGCATGGCGGGGGTTCAGTGATGATTTGGGCAGCCTTATCTTGGTATTCCAAGGGTCCCGGCTATTCCGCAAGGCCGCACAGGATTATGTTACAATTTTGGCTGATCAGGTCCATCCCATGGTACCATGATTGTTCCCCTAAGGTGACGCTATGTTCCAAGACGACTGGGATCCTATTGCTGGCACTGTCCAGATCAATTTTGTGAGCACAAGGATGAATATTCGCATGTGCCCAAGGCCCCATTATTACCAGATCTAAACGTTATTGAGCGTTTGTGGTCTACTTTGAAGAAAAAAGTACAAGATTGCTTTCCACTTCCATAATCTTTTCCTGAACTTGTCACTATTTTCCAGAAAGATTGGTATAAGATTCCGTTGAACACCATACAGGGCCTGTATTTATCCCTTCCGAGAGTATGTGTTACGTCTTGGTGCGAGTTAGTTGTAATGGAGTACGACTTGTGGTATGTAAGTCGGCGGTCGCAGCAGCGAGCTGGATGGACTAAATTATGTTAAAAGTGCATTATGGCAATAAAACTGTTTTGAAAAGAGTGTAAAATCCTGCAAAGACTTACTATTAAAATAACGTCTGCAAGTAAAATACCTGGAGTCTTCTTTGTAGCTACTGCATAAAGGAATCATCCGCTAGGCTACTGTGTCGCAAACGAAAATGATAATCTACAATAATCATCGAGAAACAAATCAAGTTGCCCAAACTTCTATAAAAATCTTTTTCTTCTTAACTTCTCGCTTTGGCCTGGGAGACCATATGCGTTCTCTACATTCTTCCACCAATCTTTTATGTTCCTGGCTTTCCTGGTCCATTCTCCTTTTCTCAGCGCAGCCGCGCGGGATTAGCCGTGCGGTCTCAGGCGCTGCAGTCATGGACTGTGCGGCTGGTCCCGGCGGAGGTTCGAGTCCTCCCTCGGGCATGGGTGTGTGTGTTTGTCCTTAGGATAAATTAGGTTAAGTAGTGTGTAAGCGTAGGGACTGATGACCTTAGCAGTTAAGTCCCATAAGATTTCACACATATTTGAACATTTTCTCAGCGCAATCGCCTCTATATGCCTGTTGATATAATCCTTTCACCTTGTCCGTGGTGTTCCTCAGCCCCTTCTGCCTTCCACGGATTCTGAGAATCCTATTCGTTGTAGTCTTTCCTTTTCCATCCTTAGAAGGTGTCCTGCCCACATCTATCTTCTTTTTTTTCATCCTTCGGACAATGTCAGCTTGGGAGTGCAGGTCTGCCAGTCCCTGGTATTTTAATATCCTCCGTTACTGTTATCCGTCTTGTGGCCAGACGTGCTCGTTAATATCTTGCTCTCGCAGGCCAGCAGTTTTTGTTCATGTGTTTTCCTTGATGTAAACGTTGCATACCATATGGGAGCTAGTGGAAGAATTACACTCTGGTATAATCTGATTTTAAAACTTCTCTAAACTGTTTTACAGCAAAGCAAGCCCCGTAAGCCAAAATATGATCTATTTGCCACTGCGATCCTTGATTAATCTCAATTTCCATTCATTTGCCGCTGCGATCCTTGCTTAATCTATTCTGCTCGTTAAAATGCTTCCCAAATATATAAATATGTCTATTCTTTTAGAAAAGAATTCGTCAACTATCAATTGGGTTTGATCATTGGGTGCCTTTCTCTCGACCATGTCCTCAGTTTTCTTCCAATATTTCTATAACAACTTCTCATAAGCTGCAAGGCATCTTTCCTACTACTTATTAGAATAACATTGTCCGCATATGTAAGGTGATTTATTGTGATACTGCGCAGTTTATTAAAGACAATTAACCGAGCTATACATCTCCATGTTCATGCCTTACAAAGCTGAACTTTATTTCTTTTTTCCCAACGAAAACGCAGTTGATGCGCAGTTTGGAACAATTATCATCAAAATTAATAATTTTTCGAGCACTTTTTTAACAGTCTAATGAGACTGGAGGAGTAATATGTGATGTGATAGACAATCAGTTGGTTGGACCTGTTGTGTTACCATATCGTCGTTCAGGGCTCCATATTCCAGACTTTTCTGAAAACGAGCTTCCAGGATAACTGTAAGAGGTCTTTTTGGCTACAAGGATGGGAATGACCTTCCAGTATTAAGGAATCCCCACGCATTCTAGTAGTCCAGTGACACATTTGAACCTAACAGTCTCCAGAAGATGGATGAGTAGTAATGGTTCAAATGGTTCAAATGGCTCTGAGCACTATGGGACTCAACTGCTGTGGTCATCAGTCCCCTAGAACTTAGAACTACTTAAACCTAACTAACCTAAGGACATCACACACATCCATGCCCGAGGCAGGATTCGAACCTGCGACCGTAGCAGTCGCACGGTTCCGGACTGCGCGTCTAGAACCGCGAGACCACCGCGGCCGGTAAGCAGTAATGGTTGTGTTTCTTGGTTATCAAGGTCCTTAGACCTTACCTCCTTAGTTTTTGACTGTGGGGATAAAGGCGAAGTCTACAAAGAAAGTGTAAACAGAAGAGAAGCATTGATCATTCGGATTACGAATAATGCTGCCCCCTTAAAAAGAATATCCAGACGACGGAAGGAGAGCATGTGGCTTTGTCAAGAGAATACGTGAGTTCACTGGAGGCAGAGGTAGAATTTAAGAAAACTGACTTCGAATTTGAGCATTTTCATTTGCGTAACACTTTCTGTGAGAACCTGTTTGGGTCATACTATAACACCAGTATATGAGTAACTAATAAAAATTGTACACGTATTATACGTGTTTTATTTGGTCTACTCTAGTCTATAATACTGCCTCCTAAAGTGCAATCTACGAAAAAAAAAAAACCTACCACGAAGAAATTATCCGAATCGGGTGGAAATAGGTATGTGTGATGCACATGTACAGACAAACAAATTATTCCAATTTCAGAAAACTGGATGATTTATTAAAGAGGAAGATCTTCACAAATTGAGAAAGTCAGTAAAGCAGGTCTTTATTCAAGAAGTTATTCGGCTTGCCATTCATTGGCAGTGCTGTTGGATGTACTCTTGAGAGATATCGTGCCAAATTCTGTCCATTTGGAGCGTTAGATCGTCGAAATTCCGAGATGATTGGTGGGCCCTGCCCATAATCCCCCAATTGATCTCATTTGAGGGGGGGGGGGGGGGGGGGAGATCCAGCGACCTCGTTGGCCAAGGTAGGATTTGCAAGCAGGAAGACAAGCAGTGTGCGTGTTGGCATTATCTTGCTGAAATGTAAGCCCAGAATGGCTTGCCATGAAGGGCAAGAAAACCAACTTAGAATATTGTAGATGTACCGCTGTGCTGTAAGGGGGCTGTAGATGACAACCACAGGGGTCTTGCTATAAAAAGAAAGGGCACTACAGACCATCACTCCTGGTTGTTGGGCGACATTCAGGTTGGTATCCCACTGTTCACCGGGGTATCTCCAGAGACGTCTTCGCCATGGAATTTCATGGGTAGAACTGGCTTTAATGGTGATTCCCACTTCAAACTGAAGCCCGATGACCATCGAAGACTTGTCAGCAGACGGCCTGGACGACAGTGGAGTACCAGCCTGGGTGCCGAACGAAATACGGCTCGACAACTAAGAGTGATGGTCTTCGTTGCCGTTTCTTTTCCTAGCAGGACCCATTTTGATTGTCAGTTGCGGCAGCCTCACAGCACAGCGGCACGTCGACGATATTCTGTCCCGTTTTATTGCCGTTTATGGTAAGCCACCCTGGGCTTACATTTTAGCAAGGTAAATGCCTGCCCGCATACTGCGAGTGTTCTACTGCTTGCCGAAGCTTGCTTTGGCTAGCAAGATAGTAGGATCTCTCCCCAATTGAGAACATGTGGAGTGCTATGAGCAGTGCCCTCCCACCATCTCTTGATTTTGACGATCTAACGCGCCAGTTGGACAGAATTTGGCACGACTTCCCTTAGGAGGACATCCAGCAACTCTGTCAGTCAGTGCCAAGCTCAATAACTGCTTGCATAAGAGCCAGATGTGGAACAATGCCTTACTGACGAGCTCTGGAACAATGCGTTACTGACGAGCTCAGTTTGTGAAGCTCTTTCTTTTGAATAAATCTTCCAATTTTCCTGAAATTGTGGTCATTCGTTTGACTGTACATGTACTTCACTTATGCCGAATTGCATCCCATTGGGATGATTGCTACGTGGTGCGTCTTTTTTTGTCTTAGAATGTATTTAGAAAAATTTCTGCAATGAGTCCTGCGCTGCTTCAGGTTACTGAAATCACTGCAGAATCCACACAACTGTTTACTGAATACATTCTGTATTAGTCTAATAGCAGAGTGATTATCGAGTCGACCTATATAAACAACAAAGACTAGTGTGGGAGAGCATCATATAAACTTGGTGCTCACGTTAGATCCGTAACACCCAAAAACTACAAGGAACATTCCGTAGCGTTATTCAGGGTTCAGACACGCATCTAAAAGTGACGCCACAGCTACAGGAAAACTACAGAGGCAGTTTAGTTGCGCGTACGAACACATAATTTTCAGTGGCAATACTCAAGTAATGCAACTTTTGGCATGCCACAAAAAGTTCAGTTTGCTTGTGCTCTTTGATGCCACTAGCTTTGCCCCACCACTGAATAATGCCACTGGACTGCTCTCTGGTGGCTATATTTTGAAACACGAGTACTATGTTATAATTTTCGTAGAGTAATTGCTGCTGTATTCCGTTCGATTTCAGTGTGTTTTCATTTTATTGCTGGAAAAAGTAACAACAAGGGTCAGAACCTACACCTTCGCAGCTTCCGGAACTACAAGAACAAGAAGCTGATATTACTGTTAAACTTGCTGTAAAAGTGTGTGTGTGTGTTTAATATTTGCAGACGAATAATGTAGCCCACAATCTTGAACGATTTTTGGGTGAGTAAGTGGCCGGACGCTGTGGCCGAGCGGTTCTAGGCGCTTCAGTCCGGAACCTCTCTGCTTCTACGGTCGCAGGTTCGAATCCTGCCTCGGGCATGGATGTGTGTGATGTCCCTATGTTAGTTAGGTTTAAGTAGTTCTAAGTCTAGGGGACTGATGATCTCAGATGTTAAGTCCCATTGTGGTTAGAGCCATTTGAACCATTTTTGATGAATAAATAAATGAACCTACTATGTAACCAAAAATACGAGTCGGGTAAACCTCGTGGTTTGCGACCACTGTATAAATTGTGGATTATATGCGGGAAATAGCTCAGGCTGTGGCGTGGCAGCGTTAAACTAAAAATCAGAAGTATTCTAAAAGCCTACATTAACGAATAAAATAAGAGTCTGAAATCTCGGAAGTCTGCAGGCGATATTCACAAGCCAGCTGCTGGTTGGTTTGTCTTAGCGGACAATATTTTCGTCTTCCAGTGTTATTTCTTTTGCAAACCTTTCTACGGTCCACATTTCAGTCCTGCAAGAAATGATTTTGAGATCCAACATTTTGGTTTCGTCTTCCTTGTATTTAACTCTTGACACAGCTCTAGCGCCATAACCTGCACTATAACTTTAATATCCGACCATATGATTTCAGTTGACGCCTTGTTGTAAGATATGCAACTACGTAGAGTATGCTCCTTCCTGTTTGAACCGTAGCTCACGGTGCCACTACAGAATGCCATGATCCGTGGCGTCACATTAATTGGGTGTATGCACCCGGCATTAGGCGTCGTTCAAATGGTTCAAATGGCTCTACTCACAATGGGACTTAACATCTGAGGTCATTAGTCCCCTAGACTTACAACTACTTAAACGTAACTAACCTAAGGACGTCACACACATCCATGCCCGAGGCAGGATTCGAACCTGCGACCGTAGCAGCAGCGCGGTTCCGGACTGAAGCGCCTAGAACCGCTCTGTCACAGCGGCCGGCTATTAGGCGACGTATTCAAGCACTGCCAGCCATAGTTCAGTCTACAGATAGCAGTTCATTCGACAAGCACGTAACCAAAAAGCTGGGGATATGTCATACCAACTGTACAGAATTCACAAACAACATATGATAAGTACCCGAACGTATTTATTCCACATCACATGTACAGTTATGAATCACGTGATGCCGTTTTTTCACCTGTTTTACTGTCGACTTGGTAAAAGTCGCCTGCCTGAAGCTAATAGTCAAATGAAGATTACATTCATGAGGCGGCTCATGATTATTCCATAGTGAAGAAACTTGACTTAACTAGTCATTATCAGAGAAGCGTATGGTTACAAGAGACGGATACAAGTAAAGGGATTACGACAAAGGGTTTGGAAATGGATCCTTGCGAGTAGAAGAAGAGCGAAACCGAGGGTGAACACAGGGATAAACAGAAGGCACGAGAAGAAATCTGAGAAGAAAACGAAATTCGAAGTTTTGGGATGCAAAAAATAATCAATAGAATTCTAGTCTCGTCTGCGGAACATGGCGATAACGCTGTTACAATTCAAGCTGCGATGAA
This sequence comes from Schistocerca americana, assembly GCF_021461395.2. Classification (NCBI taxonomy): domain Eukaryota; kingdom Metazoa; phylum Arthropoda; class Insecta; order Orthoptera; family Acrididae; genus Schistocerca; species Schistocerca americana. Next base: position 88,526,359 of record NC_060119.1, read on the forward strand.
ATCGACTAGCACACAACAGTCTCTCAATTCCTTCAAAACCAAGCGAGGTGGCGCAGTGGTTAGCACACTGGACTCGCATTCGGGAGGACGACGGTTCAATCCCGCGTCCGGCCATCCTGATTTAGGTTTTCCGTGATTTCCCTAAATCGCTCCAGGCAAATGTCGGGAGGGATCCTTTGAAAGGGCACGGCCGATTTCCTTCCCCGTCCTTCCCTAATCCGATGAGACCGATGACCTCGCTGTTTGGTCTCTTCCCCAACACAACCCGAGAGCAATTCCTTCTAAGAGTTTCTCTTCGTTTTAGTTGTTTTCAGGGTTGTAACATCGCAAACGGGAACCAGTTTCAATCCGTTATTTTTAGCCATTCTCTCTTTGGCACACAAGTTGAATAGTGCTGCTAAGAGAACAAGCCACTTTACGGGGGCCGGTCAATAAGTAATGCAACAATTTTTTTCTTGGCCATTTTCAGTTGAAAAATGCCGAATTTATTGTGGGACATCGTGGACAATTCCCACTTCAGCCCCTGTAGTTTCATGAAGGTTCCGATAGGTTGAGACGCTATACACAGCCTTCAAAATGGCGTCTGCAACGCAGGTGCTTTCCAAGCAGAAAGCTGTCACTGAGTTTCCTTTGGCGGAAAACCAGAGCGTCGCAGATATTCATAAGCACTTGCAGAAAGTAGACGGAGACCTGTCAGTAAACAAAAGCACGGTGAATCGTTGGGCGAGGTGTCTGTCATCATTGCAACAATGTCGCGTAGACCTGTCCGAGCTGTCGCGTACAGGCCGGCCGCACACAGCTGCGACTCCTGCAATGTCGGGACGTGGGGACTCTCTCAGTCGAGGTGGTAACGGATAATAACAGTCAAACACGTCGCTGCTCAACTGGATGTCTCTGTTGGTAGTGCTGACATATTCGTCCACCAGTTGGGTACTCAAAGGTGTGTGCCCGCTGGTTTCCTCGTCGCCTAACAGAAGACCATAAAGAGCAACGGAGATCCGTCTGCGAGGAATTGCTTGCACGTTACGAGGCTGATCGTGAAAATTTTTGTCGAACGTCTTCACAGGCAATGAAACATGGGTACATCACTTCGAACTGGAAACAAACCCACAATCCATGGAGAGGAGCCACATCACGTGTGCTCCGAAAAAAAAGTTCAGTGGGGCACCTTCATACAAGTCTGCGCTTCCGCCTGGATCTGGCACCTTCCAATTTCTGCATGTTTGGCCCAACGAAGGATGCTCTCCGCGGGAAGCAGTACGTGGATTATAGGGAGGTTACTGCTTCGGTAAGACATTGGCTCCACCGTCGACCAGTGGAGCGGTACTGTGTGTGCGTGTGTGTGTGTGTGTTGGGGCTTACGGGCGCTCAACGTCGAGGTCATCAGCGCCCTGACAAGAAAACGAATGTGGAGCAATTTACACTACTGGCCATTAAAATTGCTACACCACGAAGATGACGTGCTACAGACGCGAAATTGAACCGACAGGAAGAAGATGCTGTGATACGCAAATTATTAGCTTTTCAAAGCATTCACACAAGGTTGGCACCGGTGGTGACACCTACAACGTGCTGGAATGAAGAAAGTTTCCAACCGATTTCTCATACACAAACATCAGTTGACCGGCGTTGCCTGGTGAACCGTTGTTGTGATGCCTCGTGTAAGGAGGAGAAATGCGTACCATCACGTTTCCGACTTTGATAAAGGTCGAATTGTAGTCTATCGCGATTGCGGTTTATCGTATCGCGACATTGCTGCTCGCGTTGGTAGAGATCCAATGACTGTTAGCAGAATACTGAATCGATGGGTTCAGGAGGGTTATACGGAACGCCGTGCTGGATCCCAAAGGCCACGTATCACCAGCAGTCGAGATGACAGGCACCTTATCCGCATGGCTGTAACGGATCGTGCAGCCACGTTCGATTCCTGAGTCAACAGATGGGGACGTTTGCAAGACAACAACCATCAACCATCTGCACGAACAGTTCGACGACGTTAGCAGCAGAATGGACTATCAGCTCGGAGACCATGGCTGCGGTTACCCTTGACGCTGCGTCACAGACAGGAGCGCCTGCGATAGTGTACTCAACGACGAACCTGGGTGCACGAATGACAAAACGTCATTTTTTCGGATGAATCCAGGTTCTGTTTACAGCATCATGATGGTCGCACCCGTGTTTCGAGACATCGCAGTGAACGCACATTGGAGGTGTGTATTCGTCATCGCCAAACTGCCGTATCACCCGGCGTGACGGTATGGGGTGCCATTGGTTACACGTCTCGGTCACCTCTTGTTCGCATTGACGGCACTTTGAACAGTGGACGTTACATTTCAGATCTGTTACGAGCCATGGCTCTACCCTTCATTCGATTCCTGCGAAACCCTACATTTCAGCAGGATAATGCACGAGCGCATGTTGCAGGTCCTGTACGGCCCTTTCTGGATACAGAAAATGTTCGACTGCTGCCCTGGCCAGCACATTCTCCAGATATTTCATCAACTGAAAACGTCTGGTCAATGGTGGCCGAGCAACTGGGTCGTCACAATACGCCAGTCATTACTCTTGATGAACTGTCGTATCATGTTGCAGCTGCATGGTCAACTATACCTGCACACGCCATCCAAGCTCTGTTTGACGCTATGCCCAGGCGTATCAAGGCCGTTATTACGGCCAGAGGTGGTTGTTCTGGGTACTGATTTCTCAGGATCTATGCACCCAAATAAAGTGAAAATGTAATCAGATGTCAGTTCAAGTTGTCCTTCAATACCCGTTTATCATCCGCATTTCTTCTTGGTGTAGCAATTGTCAATGGTGGCCGAGCAACAGGTTCGTCACAATACGACAGTCACTACTCTTGATCAACTGTGGTATTGTGTTGAAGCTGCATGGGCAGTTGTACCTGTACACGCCATCCAAGCTGTGTTTGACTCAATGCGCAGGCGTGTCAAGGCCGTTATTATGGCCAGAAGTGTTTGTTCTGGGTACTGATTTCTCAGGATCTATGCACCCAAATTGCGTGAAAATGTAATCACATATCAGTTCTAGTATAATATTTGTTCAATGAATACCCGTTTATCATCTGCATTTCTTCTTGGTGTAGCAATTTCAATGGCCAGTAGTGTAGTAAAATGGAAGCATACACGCAAAGAAAGCGGGAAAAGATGCAAAATGCTGTATAAGAAAATAAAACGTAAGGAAAACGAAAAAGGAGCGTTAAGAATGCCACAGGAAATTGTCACTGGCTGGCCACTTACGTAAAATATGGGTGAGCCAGTCATCCTCTGAACAAATTAAGACTCTCTCCCTAAAATCTTGGTAAAAACATTGGGCAAGTCACAGAAGTTTAAAATTTTGACCACATTCGTTTGAGTATTTCCTATAAGAGATGGCATATCCGCCGGCAAGTCAGCCGCGGGCCACTGGTCAGAAAATAAAACGCAGTCCAATAAAACGAGGTGCACAGTGACCTGGATGCCACAAGCACCACACATTGGAGGGTCCTCTCACCGGAGCAGGAAACCATGGGTCATACGACTGTGGCCTATCCCAAGACGAGTGAGGAGAACCTCGCCCCGTCTACAGGTCTGGAAAGAAGTACACCACACTCGCGTTGTGGGCTTGACTAAACGGAGCTTATTGTCAGTCATTTCCAACCACTCGTCCTCCCACCGACGCATGACTCGTGAGCTCAACAGCGAGGTGAGTGCGTGCAAGGGGATAGCACACTGAGATACTTGTGGGGCGAGACACGCCTCCTTGGCCCTTCTGCCCTTTCATTCCACTGTGTGAGCATATAGGCTCTCCCAGTAGTGTGGCGTAAATATTCGCATTGAACGCCGATTATGTTGAGTAACAGTGCTCTATTGCCAAAAAATCGGGAATAATTGGGTGTACTGTAATGCTGAATAAAACCAATCGGCTTTAAAAAAAAAAGTGTTGCATTACTTATTCAACGCCCCTTGTACAATCTTCTTAAACGTTAGCTTCGCTTAGTACTTTTATTGCTGTCATTTCGTTTAGTAGGCGCTGTAAATTACTAATCTCTCTATCTCTTGCCTATTTTTCTCACAATTCGTTAATGTTTGTCTGTATCTACAGATGTTTTTTCTTGTTTTCATTTGATCGATAGTCGTAACTGCTTCTGGCTCACTCTCACCTCTTTTGGCACATATCCTACTATCGGTGCTTGTAATATCTAACAAGCAGTAAAATTTATTAGTTTCGATGAGTTTCAAGCAGTCAGTAAATAAGACGGAACCGGCAACTAACAGTCGCAATATTTACTGTTAACTGACCAAGTATAATGTATAGCCGGAAATACATAGTAATAGACTTAAAAATAAGGCTCTCAAATTGTGGCAGCTAATTTTCGTATACCTTCAGTTGTAAGTAGCCTGTTCAGGTTTTTATATTGGTAACGCCATGTAGCGCTCTGTATGAAAATCACTGGCTGTGCTGTGTGCAGTCTGTGGCTGGGTGGCATTGTTGGAATAGTCGCTATTGTGTGTTGGGCAGTTGGAGGTGAGCCGCTAGCGGTGGTGGATGTGGGGAGAGAAATGGCGGAGTTTTGAGAGCGGATGATCTGGACGTGTGTCCATCAGAGACAGTAAATTTGTAAGACTGGATGTTATGAACCTATATATATATTATGACTTTTGAACACTATTAAGGTAAATACATTGTTTGTTCTCTATCAAAATCTTTCATTTGCTAAATATGGCTTAGTATCAGTAGTTGGTGCCTACAGTAGTTTGAATCTTTTATTTAGCTGGCAGTATTGGCGCTCGCTATATTGCAGTAGTTCTAGTAACGAAGATTTTTGTGAGGTAAGTGATTCATGAAAGGTATAGGTTATTGTTAGTCAGGGCCATTCTTTTGTAGGGATTTTTGAAAGTCAGATTGCCTTGCGCTAAATATATTATGTATCAGTTTAGTGTTGATCAGAATAATTAAAGAGAGTAATGTCTGAGTACGTTCAGTTTTGCTCAGCTGTTTGAAAAGCAAATAATGTAAGAGGTTTATCAGCACAGTCATTCATTAATTTTTCTAAGGGGACGTTTCACAGTTTCGACATTCAGTACGTCCTGTATGTGGGAGTATGGCGCGGTTTCATGGCTAATGTAGAGAATTAGGGCATCAGTGCAGATGATCAACAGCTTCACATCCATTGGTATCTACTTGTATGTATTACACAGTGTAAGGTGTTGATAAGGTTCTTGCAGGTCTCGGGTTCAGCTAACTTTTACTGAAATAATACATAATTCTAGGTACAGAAAGTTGATTAAAACCTGAAGTTGATAGCAGTGAGACTTTTGGGGAAAATTTAAGCGTACATCGAAAGGATAGGCTACTGGGTAATGCACGTGGTGTATTTGTCGCAGTAGACAGGAAACACAATCCACCGAGACAGAAACTAAAGTTGCATGCGAGATTGTATGGGCAAGACTGGGTAGCAGGAGTGGGTATAAAATTATAACTGAATCCTTCAACCGATAACCAGACTCACCTCCCCATGTAACCGAAAACTTTAGAGAAACCGCCAGCTCGCTTGTATATAAGTTCCCCAATTACACTGTAATCGTCGGAAGTGATTTTAACTATTCAACGATCAATCGTTAGTCGTGGGCGTGACGTCTTTGGAACATAGCTATATGGTTTCTCTGAAAACTATCTAGAACAGATACTTAGGAATGCTGCTCATTATGGATATATATTAGACCTAATGGCTACAAATAGACCAGACGTCTTTGAGGGTGTCCAAATCAAAACAGGGAATTAGTGACTATGAAGCAGCTGTAGCAACAGTGATTACCAAGTACAAAGGACAACTAAAACAAGTTGAAAGAGATATGCGTTCAGCAAACTAGATAAAAAAGTCAGTAGTACCATATCTCAATGAGGAACATGAAATTTTTAGCAACGAGCAGGAGCATGCAGAGGAACTATGGCTGAAGTTTAAAAAAATAGTTGACCATGAGCTCTCCTGCGAGTCCTGCATCTCATTCTGGAAACATCCCCCAGGCTGTGGCTAAGCCATGTCTCTGCAATATCCTTTCTTCCAGGAGTGCCAGTTCTGCAGGGTTCGCAGGAGAGCTTCTGTGAAGTTTGGAAAGTAGGAGACGAGGTACTGGCGGAAGTAAAGCTGTGAGGACGGGGCGTGAGTCGTGATTGGGTAGCTCAGATGGTAGAGCACTTGCCCGCGAAAGGCAAAGGTTCCGAGTTCGAGTCTCTGTCCGGCAGAAAGTTTTAATCTTCTACAGGACTGATGACCTCAGATGTTATGTCCCCTAGTGCTTAGAGCCATTTGAACCTTTTGGAGACATTTTAAATGGAAATCATTTGCCCAGTGTCGACGGATAAATACGATATTGTAGTGACAATGAATTGTGCTGAATTAGTGAATGAGAAAGGGCAACTGGGAGTGGATGGGTATGAGCAACTTGCAGCAGTGGACTACTGGGTGCGAGTGAGTTACAGCTGGGGGAGGTTGTGGAAGTTTGAGGTGAGCTGCATATTAAAAAAAGTGGAAATATGTTTGCATGCCAAAATTTTTAGCAAATGATTTAAAGGTGCTGAGGAAGGCAGAATTAGGCAGCTGGTACCCACTTAAATAAACAGGGACATTCTTCTAATACACTCCTGGAAATGGAAGAAAGAACACATTGACACCGGTGTATCAGACCCACCATACTTGCTCCGGACACTGCGAGAGGGCTGTACAAGCAATGATCACACGCACGGCACAGCGGACACACCAGGAACCGCGGTGTTGGCCGTCGAATGGCGCTAGCTGCGCAGCATTTGTGCACCGCCGCCGTCAGTGTCAGCCAGTTTGCCGTGGCATACGGAGCTCCATCGCAGTCTTCAACACTGGTAGCATGCCGCGACAGCGCGGACGTGAACCGTATGTGCAGTTGACGGACTTTGAGCGAACGCGTATAGTGGGCATGCGGGAGGCCGGGTGGACGTACCGCCGAATTGCTCAACACGTGGGGCGTGAGGTCTCCACAGTACATCGATGTTGTCGCCAGTGGTCGGCGGAAGGTGCACGTGCCCGTCGACCTGGGACCGGACCGCAGCGACGCACGGATGCACGCCAAGACCGTAGGATCCTACGCAGTGCCGTAGGGGACCGCACTGCCACTTCCCAGCAAATTAGGGACACTGTTGCTCCTGGGGTATCGGCGAGGACCATTCGCAACCGTCTCCATGAAGCTGGGCTACGGTCCCGCACACCGTTAGGCCGTCTTCCGCTCACGCCCCAACATCGTGCAGCCCGCCTCCAGTGGTGTCGCGACAGGCGTGAATGGAGGGACGAATGGAGACGTGTCGTCTTCAGCGATGAGAGTCGCTTCTGCCTTGGTGCCAATGATGGTCGTATGCGTGTTTGGCGCCGTGCAGGTGAGCGCCACAATCAGGACTGCATACGACCGAGGCACACAGGGCCAACACCCGGCATCATGGTGTGGGGAGCGATCTCCTACACTGGCCGTACACCACTGGTGATCGTCGAGGGGACACTGAATAGTGCACGGTACATCCAAACTGTCATCGAACCCATCGTTCTACCATTCCTAGACCGGCAAGGGAACTTGCTGTTCCAACAGGACAATGCACGTCCGCATGTATCCCGTGCCACCCAACGTGCTCTAGAAGGTGTAAGTCAACTACCCTGGCCAGCAAGATCTCCGGATCTGTCCTCCATTGAGCATGTTTGGGACTGGATGAAGCGTCGTCTCACGCGGTCTGCACGTCCAGCACGAACGCTGGTCCAACTGAGGCGTCAGGTGGAAATGGCATGGCAAGCCGTTCCACAGGACTACATCCAGCATCTCTACGATCGTCTCCATGGGAGAATAGCAGCCTGCATTGCTGCGAAAGGTGGATATACACTGTACTAGTGCCGACATTGTGCATGCTCTGTTGCCTGTGTCTATGTGCCTGTGGTTCTGTCAGTGTGATCATGTGATGTATCTGACCCCAGGAATGTGTCAATAAAGTTTCCCCTTCCTGGGACAATGAATTCACGGTGTTCTTATTTCAATTTCCAGGAGTGTAATTTCCGGGTATGCAACCGGATTCCATCGACATTCTGCCACGATATTTCGCCCAGAGACGTCTGGCCATCTTCAGGTGAGTACACAGCAGTTTTGTACTCACCTGATGATGGCCGGACGTCTCTGGACCGAAATATTGTGGCAGAATGTCGACGGGATCCGGCTGCATACCCGGAAATTATTAGAAGAAGAAATACGCCGGGAAGATTTCAGAAGTCACAAACAGCGACATATTCACATTTTTTGTGATCCGATAGGGGCACTTTTTGGCTAGTAGTCACATGCCGCGTGTGTGGTGCCGCCCATAGCAAGGAGGAAGTCATTCTGGCCTTCGGTCGCAGTGCCAACTAAGCGTGGAAGAGACAGGTACGAGAGAGTGACAGAGTGCGGGGTGCAGGACGTCCAGCGTGCGAGCGGAGACGGCCTCGGCGTCCCTTTCACTGCACGTGAAAGCCTGCTCGTCCTCAGATGTAAGCAGGAGGGCGCGGCGGGTCAGGGCGGTGGCCGCTGCGGCAGCAGTGACAGCTGAAGAGGTCGCCGCCGGCCCTGCCAAAGCCACGGCCGTGGCCCAGTTGCGTGCTGGCCGGCCTGGTAGCTGCTCGGCGAGGCCTCTGCCGGGGTCGCTGGGTGGGCCGTCCCAGGGAGACAGCGGGTCGATGCCGGCCGCCTCCCTGGAGCCCCAGCCGACACTGCCTGCTCCGCCCCGCTCCTAGCCGGGCCACCTCGCGCGCCCGGCCGGCAGCCGGGGACGGCTACAACTCAGTGCTTACTCCTTCCTGACTTCTGGCCTGCAACTCGTAGAGCCTTCTCATACTACACTACTGACCATTAAAATTACTACACCACGAACATGACGTGCTACAGACGCGAAATTTAACCGACAGGAAGACGATGCTGTGATATGCAAAAGAGTAGCTACTCAGAGCATTCACACAAGGTTAGCGCCGGTGGCGACACCTACAACGTGCTGACATGAGCAAAGTTTCCAGCCGATTTCTCATACACAAACAGCTGTTGACCGGCGTTGCCTGGTGAAAGATTGTTGTGATACCTCTTGTAAGGACGAGAAATGCGTACCACCACGTTTCCGACTTTGATAAACGTCGGATTGTAGCCTATCGCGATTGCGGTTTATCGTATCGCGACATTGCTGCTCGCGTTGGTCGAGATCCAATGACTGTTAGCAGAATATGGAATCGGTGGGTTCAGGAGGGTAATACGGAACGCCGTGCTGGATCCCAACGGCCTCGTATCACTAGGAGTCGAGATGACAGGTATCTTATCCGCATCGCTGTAACGGATCGTGCACCCACGTCTCGATCCCTGAGTCAACAGATGGGGACGTTTGCAAGACAACAACCAATTGCACGAACAGTTCGACGACGTTTGCAGCAGCATAGACAATCAGCTCGGAGACCATGGCTGCGGTTCCCTTGACGCTGCATCACAAACAGGAGCACCTGCGATGGTGTACTCAACGACGAACCTGTGTGCACGAATGGCAAAACGTCATTTTTTCGGATGAATCGAGGTTCTGTTTACAGCATCATGATGGTCGCATCCGTGTTTGGCGACATCGCGGTCAACACACATTGGAAGCGTGTATTCGTCATCGCCATACTGGCGTATCACCCGGCGCGATGGTATGGGGTGCCATTGGTTACACGTCTCGGTCACCTTTTGTTCTTTGAACAGTGGACATTACATTTCAGAAGTGTTACGACCCGTGGTTCTATCCTTCATTCGATCTTTGCGAAACCCTACATTTCAGCAGGATAATGCACGACCGCACGTTGCAGGTCCTGTACGGGCCTTTCTGGATACAGAAAATCTTCGACTGCTAACCTGGCCAGCACATTCTCCAGATATATCACCAATTGGAAACGTGTGGTCAATGGTGGCCGAGCAACTAGCTCGTCACAATACGCCAGTCACTATTCTTGATGAACTGTGGTATCGTGTTGAAGCTGCATGGGCAGCTGCACCTGTACACGCCATCCAAGCTCTGACTCAATGCCCAGGCGTATCAAGGCCATTATTACTACCAGAGGTGGTTGTTCTGGGTACTGATTTGTGAGGATTTATGCACCCAAAATGCGTGAAAATGTAACCACATGTCAGTTCTAGTATAATATATTTATCCAATGAATACCCGTTTATCATCTGCAATTCTTCTTGGTATAGTAATTTTAATGGCCATAAGTGTATTTCAGGCATTTTCTAGTACTCTATAGGTTATAACTTCATTGTTTTTTTAATTTTTAATCTTGAATTTCCTTAAAAGAGTAAAAAGATCTGGATAACTGCGAATATTTCTCCAGTACTGACGGTTTCATACCAACTTAATTACGTACACTGAAGAACCAAAGTGCAGGGGCCCCGTCAGCAAGCGAAAGTGCCGCAACTCGACGTGACATGGACTCGACTAATGTCTAAGGTAGTGCTGGAGAGAACTGACACCATGAATCCTGCAGGTGTGTCCATAAATCAGTAACAGTACGCGGAGGTGGAAATCTCTTCTGAAAACAGGTTTTAAGGCATCCCAGATGCGCTCAATAATGTTCATTTCTGGGATGTTTGGTGGCCAGCGGAAGTGTTTAAACTCAGAATAGTGTTCCTGGAACCATTCTGTAGCAATTCTGGACCTGTGGGGTGTCGCATGGTCCTGCTAGAATTGAAGTCCGTCAGTATGCACAATGGACATAAATGGATGCCTGTATGGATATGGTGTCTGTTCTTTCGGACATGTCCGAGAGAACAGACACCATATCCATATATATAGTTCTGGGAATACCTGCCATGACCTTCTTCTTCTGTGCGGATGCACACATATTACCGGAACTCTTACAGGACTTGGCAAGAATGTCTTCCACGAGTAATGAGTGTGTTCGGTAGGGACACTACTAATGTATTTATTTATTTTTTATTTATTTATTTATTGTTCCGAGGGACCAAATTAAGGAGAAGTCTCCATGGTCATGGAACGAGTCAATACATGGAATTATAACACGATAGTAGAAACAGATAAAATGAAATATAAAAAAAACATATTCAGCCGATAAGTCTTAAGTTTAAATAAATAAAATCAACAATGTAACACTGGAATTTGCTTAATTTTTTAGCTCTTCCAGAAGCTCCTCGACAGAATAGAAGGAGTGAGCCATGAGGAAACTCTTCAGTTTAGACTTAAAAGTGTTTGGGCTACTGCTAAGATTTTTGAGTTCTTGTGATAGCTTATTGAAAATTGATGCAGCAGAATACTGCACTCCTTTCTGCATAAGAGTCAAGGAAGTGCATTCCACATGCAGATTTGATTTCTGCCTAATATTAACTGAGTTAAAGCTGCTAACTCTTGGGAATAGGCTAATATTGCCAACAACAAACGACATTAAAGAAAATATATACTGTGAAGGCAATGTCAGAATTCCCAGACTATTGAATAGGGGTCGACAAGTGGTTCTCGAACTTACACCACATATAGCTCAAACAGCCCGTTTTTGAGCCAAAAATACCATTTTTGAATCAGAAGAATTACCCCAAAAATAATACCATACGACATAATTGTATGAAAATATGCGAAATAGACTACTTTTCATGTTGAACTGTCACTTATTTCAGATACTGTTCTAATGGTAAATAAAGCAGCATTTAGTTTCTGAACAAGATCCTGGACGTGGGCTTTCCACAACAGCTTACTATCTATCCGAACGCCTAGGAACTTGAACTGTTTCGTCTCGCTTATAATATGCCCATTCTGTCTGATCAAAATATCGGTTCTTGTTGAATTGTGAGTTAGAAACTGTAAAAACTGAGCGTTACTGTGATTTAGCATCACATTATTTTCCACAAGCCAAGAACTTATTTCATGAACTACATTATTTGATACTGTTTCAATATTACACACAAGATCCTTCACTACCAAGCTAGTGTCATCAGCAAACAGAAATATTTTTGAATCACCTGTAATACTAGAAGGCATATCATTTATATAAATAAGAAACAGCAGTGGCCCCAGCACCGACCCTTGGGGAACGCCCCACTTAACAGTGCCCCATTGGGACTGAACATCACTACCACTCTCAATATTGCGGAGAATTACCTTCTGCTTTCTGTTCTTAAAGTAAGAGGCGAACCAATTGTAAGCTACTCCCCTTACTCCATAATGGTCCAACTTCTGCAGTAATATTTTGTGGTCAACACAGTCAAAAGCCTTCGTTAAATCAAAGAAAATACCTAGCGTTCGCAACCTTTTATTTAAACCGTCCAAAACCTCACAGAGAAAAGAGAATATAGCATTTTCAGTTGTTAAACCATTTCTAAAACAAAACTGTACATTTGACAGCAAATTAGGTGAATTTAAATGCTCCAGTAACCTTGTATATACAACCTTCTCGATAATTTTAGCAAACACCGATGGTATAGAAATAGGTCTACAATTGTCAACATTATCCCTGTCTCCCTTTTTATAAAGTGGCTTCACTACCGAGTACTTTAATCGGTCAGGATTACAGATATGGCTAAGTACTGGGCTAACATACATAGAACAATAATTCAGTATTCTGCTAGATACCCCGTCATATCCATGAGAGTTCTTGGTCTTTAGTGATTTAATTATTAACTCAATCTCCCTCTTGTCAGTATCATGGAGGAGCATTTCAGGTAACAGTCTCGGAACACTTTTTTCTACAAGCGCTATATGATTCCCTGTTGGGACTAGGTTTCTATTTAGCTCACCTGCTATATTCAGAAAGTGATTATTAAATACTGTACATGTATGCGACTTATCAGTAACACGGACATTCCCACTACACACTGATTCTATATCCACGACCTGTCTCTGCAGACCAGCCACTTCCTTTACGACTGACCATATTGTTTTAATTTTATCCTGAGACTTAGCTATTCTATCTGCATACCACATACTGTTTGCCTTCCTAATTACTTTTTTAAGCATCTTACAATACTGTTTGTAATGGGCTGCTGCACTTAGATTTTGACTGTTTCTAACGTTTTGTTATAATTGCCACTTTGTTTTACAGGATATTCTTATTTCTCTAGTCAGCCACCCAGGCTGCCTGTTTGTGCTAGTACCCTGTTTTGAACGTTCTGACGGAAAGCAACTTTCAAAGAGCACGAGAACACTCTTGAGAAAATCATTATATTTATCATCTACTGTATCAGCGCTATAAACGTCTTGCCACTCTTGTTCCTTGATAAGGTTTACAAAGGTCTCTACAGCAAATGGATCAGCTTTCCTAAACAGTTGATATCTATATTTAACATGTGTTGCAGCACAAAAATCTTTTAGAGTTAAAATCTGTGCATCATGATCTGAAAGGCCATTCACCTTTTTGCTAACAGAATGCCCTTCTAGTAATGAAGAATGAACAAAAATGTTGTCTATGGTTGTTCTACTGTTGCCTTGCACTCTCGTTGGAAAGAATACGGTTTGCATAAAATTATATGAATTAAGGAGGTCTACCAGCATCCTTTTCCTTGTACAATCACTTATACAATTAATGTTGAAGTCACCACATATAACTAACTTTTTGTATTTCCTATAAAGTGAACCAAGAACCTCCTCTAGCTTTAGCAAAAATGTTGTGAAGTCGGAGTCTGGGGATCTATAAATAACAACAGTTAGAAGTTTAGCTCCATTAAATTTAACCACACCTGCACAACATTCAAACACCTTTTCAGTGCAGTACTTTGAAACATCAATTGACTCAAACGGGATGCCGTTTTTCATATACATGGCTACTCCCCCACACCGCAAAGAGCTCCTAGAAAAGCTGCCAGCCAACCTGTATCCTGGTAAAGGAAGCCTCTGAATTATCTCCTTATTTAAGAAGTGTTCAGATATACCAATAATTTCAGAGTCAACATCTATAAGCAGTTCACTAACTTTATCTCTAATACCTTGTATATTTTGATGAAATATACTAATTCCCTCATTACTCGGATACCTAAGCTTTGTCAAAAGTGGTTCCTTTGTTAAAGAGATTTCCCTTAAGCAGGAATACCTATCAGCTGACTTCAATCTAAAAATCCACCGACACCACTGAAACGTGGGTCTCGCGGCAGGCGTGCGCGAGATAGTCCCTGCAGTCGCACTATCCTCTGTGCCCTCTGTGGCTCAGATGGATAGAGCGTCTGCCATGTAAGCAGGAGATGCGGGTTCGAGTCCCGGTCGGGGCACACATTTTCACCTGTCCCCGTTGATATATATCAACGCCCGTCAGCAGCTGAAGGTATTAATATATAATTCCAAATGGATGCAGGTGATCAGACAGGATGCCTACCTACGTGTCACCTGCCAGACTCGTATATAGACATATCAGGGGCACCATATCGCTCCAATTGCACAAGCCCCACACCATTACAGAGCTTCCACCGGCTTGAACAATCCCCTGTTGACATGCAGTGTCCGCGGGTTCTTGAGATTGTCTCCACGACCAACTGCTCTATACAATTTGAAACGAGACTCGTCCGACCAGGCAACATGTTTCCAGTCATCGACAGTCCGATGTCGGTGCTGACGGGCCCAGGCGAGATGTAAAGCTTTGTGTCGAGCAGTCATCAAGGGTAGACGAGTAGGCCTTCGGCTCCGAAAGCCCATATCGATGATGTTTCTTTGAATGGCTCGCACGCTGACACTTGTTAATGGCCCAGCATTGAAATCTGTAACAATTTTTGAAAGGATTCTCTTCAGTCGTCATTGGTCCCGTCCTTACAGGATCTTTTTCCGGCCGCAGCGATGTCGGGGATCTGATGTTTAACAGGATTCCTGATATTCACGGTACACTCGTGATATGGTCGTATGGCAAAATCCCCACTTCATCGCTACCTCGGAGATGCTGTGTCCCAGCGCTCATACACCGACTATACACCGCGTTCAAACTCACTTAAATCGTGATCACCTGCCATTGTAGCAGTAGTAACCGATCTAACAACTGCGCCAGACATCTGTTGTCTTACATAGGCGCTGCCGATCGCAGTGCCATATTCTGTCTGTTTACATATTTTTGTATTTCAATACTCATGCCTATACCAGTTTCTTTGGCGCTCCTGTGTATATAGATGGTTCATCCATCCCGGGAATCGACTATTTAGATGATTTTTGCCTGTTATCGGTATCGATACAGGCAGATTCCTGAGAAAATGGGCCTTAACAGGACAGATAGAAGAATAAAAAATGACAAAAAAATTTCCATTTGATATAATTTCAAATTAACAATTTTCGGATTTTCCCGCTTACTTTTACTGTGAAACCTTGCTACTTGCCAAATTTATTGGTTGTACGGCAACACAAACTGCTCTATTGGTTTTGATGAGTAAGTTTGCGAGTATCAAAATATGTGACAGAAATGATCATATCCTTTGAATGAATTGACTTAGAAACTCACATTTATTACACAGACAGACTAGATCTTACTATCTGACATAAAGCTGAACTTGATACGCCAACTCTTTCCTGAGAAAAACAGGTATTGACGGACGGATAGGCAGTCGGAAAAAAAATAATAAAAAAAATATTATTTCGTGTGATATAATTTCACGTTAACGATTTTCTGATTTTTTTTCCCCTTTAGTTGTACTGTGAAACCTTGCATCGTGCCAACTTCATGTTTCTTGGTCAACGGGAAGTACGCCACAAGATTAATGGCCGTATCGTTTAATTGCCTTGAATTAGAAGGTTAAATTTTATACACCGCCAAGCGACCATAGCCTTTAGCACGTCACATGGATCTGAGCTTGATACGTAAACCATTTCCGCAAAAAAGGGGTCTTAACAGAAGAACAGAGAGACCGTCGGATAACAAATCACAAAAACTATTTTCGTATGACATAATTGAGACCCGCACCGCCGTACTAGGCAAGGTCCTACTGGAGGTGGTTTGCCATTGCCTTCCTCCGACCGTAATGATAATGAATGATGAAGGCGACACAACAACACCCAGTCATCTCGAGGCAGGAAAAATCCCTGACCCCGCCAGGAATCGAACCCGGGCCCCGTGCTCGTGAAGCGAGAACGCTACCGAGAGATCACGAGAATACCCAGGCTTTACTTATCCAGTATTTGAGAATGAGAGCACTTATTAGCTTGAAACAAAATTTAGCATAATTTCAAACCTTTACGAAAATTTTCCTCGCTGACTATCTATAAAATGATGAAAAGAAAGAAGTTATCGCTTACTGCATTTTCGATGTTCATACGGGAATACTGACGCATCACTTACTTCTTTACTACTAATTATATTTCCGAAACACTTTGCAGTCAGGATTCACACATACCACCGCCTGTACCTGAAAAATTATGTCATTGTACGCCACAGAGTTCAGGAGATATGACGCAATGAACATTGAGCTGCGTAACAATTAAACTGCAGTGAACTCTCTAGCGATACAGGTGCAATACGCGTAGAAATACGTGTGAAATATGTTAAATATATGTGAAATGTGATATGTGCGAACGAGGGAAAGCTGCCGATAAAAAACTCCACCCAAACTCCTGAATCGACGGTCTTCAGTCCTGAGACTGGTTTGATGCAGCTGTCCATGCTACTCTATCCTGTGCAAGCTTCTTCATCTCCCAGTACCTACTGCAACGTACATCCTTCTGAATCTAGTGTATTCATCTCTTGGTCTTCCTCTACGATTTTTACCCTCCACGCTGCCCTCCAATACTAAATTTGTGATCCCTTGATGCCTAAGAATGTGCCCTACCAACCGATCCCTTCTTCTAGTCAAGTTGTGTCACAAATGTCTCTTCTCTCCATTCTATTCAATGCCTCCTCATTAGTTATGTGATCTACCCATCTAATCTTCAGCATTCTTCTGTAGCACCACATTTCGAAAGCTTCTGTTCTCTTCTTGTCTAAACTATTTATCGTCCACGTTTCACTTCCATACATGGCTACACTCCATATAAATACTTTCAGAAACGACTTCCTGACAAATCTATACTCAATATTAACAAATTTCTCTTCTTCAGAAACGCTTTCCTTGCCATTGCCAGTCTACATTTTGTATCCTCTCTACTTCGACCATCATCAGTTATTTTACTCCCAAAATAGCAAAACTCATTTACTACTTTAAGTGTCTCATTTCCTAATCTAATTTACGCAGCATCACCCGATTTAATTCGATTACATTCCATTATCCTCGTTTTGCTTCTGTTGATGTTCATCTTACATCCTCCTTTCAAGACACTGTCCATTCCGTTCAGCTGCTCTTCGAGGTCCTTTGCTGTCTCTGACAGAAATACAATCTCATCGGGGAACCCCAAAGTTTTTATTTCTTCTCCATGGATTTTAATCCCTAATCCGAATTTTTCTTTTGTTTCCTTTACTGCTTGATCAATATACAGATTGAATAGCATCGGGGATAGGCTACACCCTGTCTCACTCCCCTCCCAACCACTGCTTCCCTTTCATGCCCCTCGACTCTTATAACTGGCCTCTGGTTTCTGTACAAATTGTAAATAGCCTTTCGCTCCCTGTATTTTATCCCTGCCACCTTCAGAATTTGAAAGAGAGTATTCCAGTCAACATTGTCAAAAGCTTTCTCTAAGTCTACAAATGCTAGAAACGTAGATTTGCCTTTCCTTAATCTATTTTCTAAGATAAGTCGTAGGGTCAGTATTGCCTCACGTGTTCCAATATTTCTACGGAATCCAAACTGATCTTCCCCGAGGTCGGCTTCTACCAGTTTTTCCATTTGTCTGTAAAGAATTCGTGTTAGTATTTTGCAGCCGTGGCTTATTAAACTAACATATTACTTACTACCTGGAAAGAAATACTCTGGGGGTAACAACCAGCAATCTCCTTCTGGCGTTGGGGTTCTCCTATTGGGGTGACGATGATAACATGGTGAGAGAGCGGGGGCTAGAAGAAACAGACAGAGAGGGGGAAAGAGAAGATGGACACAGATGTGAGGGATGAGGAGATGGACAGTGGGGGGGGGGGGGATAGGGGGCAATGGGCAGAGGAAACGGACAACATGGAGAGGGGAGGGAGGGACGAAAGAGGGAAAGAGAAGCAGATGGACAGAGAGAAGGAGGAGGAGGGGATAGAGTGAGAAAAGGCGAGATGAGCAGAAGAAGGAAAAACGAGGAAATGGACAGAGGGAGGGGGAGGAGGAGATGGACAGAGTGAGGGGAGGGGGGTAGGAGAGAGAGGAAAGGAGCAGATGGATAGAGGTGGGAGTGGCAGATGATCCGAGAGATAGGGTAAGGACTACAAAAGGGTAAGAGAGATTTCGGTGGCTTCGATGGCATTTTACTTTCGCTCCTTAGGAGGTTGTAGTATCGATCACAAACTTCTAGGCTGGTTTGAAACTGTTCTCCATTATTGAGGCTTCCCAGCTATACTTTTTTATTCCAGCGCAACGGCTGCATCCTGATCGTCAATGAACTGTTTCATATTGGGTCAGTGCGTAAGTTGGTGCCGTTGTTACAGCACCATGATTTTATTAGTATAAAATACGCTACAGTACATAACAGTATAGATAACAAGACTGATGTAATCATCATCTTTGTCATTGGCCGTCTGCCAGCGTTCAGGTAGTAGTTACAAACCACAACAATTCTACAGGAGAGGCTCCTGTAGAACTGTTGTGGTTTGGAACTGAAGAAATCTCTTAACCAGTTGCTACGAGAAGCTTCATCTTGATACATCTATTCCTGAATGTTGTTAGACAGAGATCGGTATAGAGGTAATTAGAAGAGTAATGAGAAAGGGCCAAGTCTGACGAATGTGGAGGGTGAGGAAGTAGTTTCTAACCAAGTTCAGCAATCGCATCTGTGGTGATTCTGACCGTATGCTGGGGTGCAATGCCGTGGACTAGAATAACAAGACAGTTTTACCAGTGTTTTTTTTATAACAACAGCAAGTCGTCCTAGCTGCTCAGTATATGCAAAAGGTGTTATCGTTTCGGTTCTTGGTAGCAATTTGTAATGAGGAATGCCAGTTTGGTTCCACCAAACACATGGCATGATTTTTTCGGTGGGCTGAGCCTTTCTTTTCTGTTCTTTAAGTTTACATACAAGCACGGTTACAAGTCTCCTGTAACAACGTTCCCAAGGAATGGCATGTGCCTACGAAAAACCAAACGGAAATGTGCCAGCAAACACGAACATATGTTATTATTCACTGATTTTGTTGATGTCGCTTAACCCACGCGCCAAATTTTTGGAACTTTCCCAATGGATGCAAATGACGCACAACTTGTGTGATTGCATATCATAATTAGTGCCAATTCCCGCTTTGTTTGGCGAGGATTATTATAAACGAATGGATTTAAGTTGTATTCATCAAAAAAGACATCCAGAACGTCGTTTATCGCGTAAGTCGAATATTTTTCTTCTCGGAAACGAGAAAACCATTTCCGTGTCATCCTCTCAGCGAATATTCCTCTCCCCTCACACAAAAAATTCTTCTCGTGGCTTCTTTAGAACTGGATCTTCGATAAACTCAAGAAGTAAAATGCGTCGAAGTGTTCATTTTTCTCTGCTTAGCACTTCATATTGATTAGCTTCGAAAATGACCCTAACGATGTGTCAACAACATAAAAGCTCCTGTTCACAACAATCAAAATCGAAACAGAAGAAAAACTGTGCAATAACGAAAAACGAGGGCTTCACAAAGCAGCGACGCCAATCCAATGAAGAACGCCACGGACCTATGCAGCGGCCCGATATATTCATATCTAGACCTACCACTACGATTCTATCTTTCCATCATCTCCTCAACTGAAGTTTTCCAAGCATGCTACCTCTTGGAACCTTCATTTTCTTTACTAGGTATTTTTTGTAATTGACTCATTGGAGGGTGTCTTCGTGCCTTACTCGTCCAATCCATACGCTCACCAACAGTCTCCCATATTTCGAAGGCAGCTAATCGTTTCATATCTGTCTGTCGGTGCATGTGCAGAGCTCTCATTTTCTCGAATCTCCTTTTGGTCCCATATGTATATTTCTGCAAGTTATCAGCTGATCGCTTCAATAGAAAGCACTTTCGCCTTAACCCATGCTAATACGTCTCTAACGCATGCTCGGTCTTTATCTATGCTACTCCCGGCGTGGCAACATCAGTCCATCTCCTCACGAGTCCCTTGTCGATGTTTATTTGCCTTCGTTTACGTTTCGTTCACGTGCACCTTTACACCCGCCAGCTAACCCTCACTCCAGTCCATTAAGAACCTGCCTCATTTCCAGCTCTACACCTGCAGATGCAGACACACTCCGCAAGTCATCACACGATGGACGGCGAAGTGTACCTTGTACCATTGCAACTCATTATCTTTCCTTTCCACTCGCAAATGGAGCGAGGAAAAGTGACTGTACGTAGGCTTCCGTACGAGAACTGATTTCTTTTACCTTGTCATCCCGGCTCTTAAGCGAAATGTATTTTGGTGGCAGCAGGATCCCTCTGCAGTCTCTCGCAAAAGCCGGTTCGCTATTCTCACTAGCGTTTCACGCGACGAAAGCTTTTTTTTATTGTGACCTTCGGACATTATCCATTCACCCAGCCTCCAGTTCATGATGTGTAACAAATTATCACATTACTCTCTCTCTCTCTCTCTCTCTCTCTCTCTCTCTCTCTCTCTCTCCCTCTGTCTCTCTCTCTCTCTCTCTCACACACACACACACACACACACACACACACACACAAGACTCTCATAGGATACTTACATAGGCTTATACAGGAAAATTAAATCATGATGCGCTCAGTTGCCAAAAACTGATAAATATATCTATACAATGATACATCATGTGCTGCAAGCATGGACTCCCCACTGGTAGGAAGCTGTTGTCCACTATGCACGAAGCACTGCAGCAATTCGGTTGCCCCGTGTTATCGCGGTGGGCATATCTGAATGATGTGGTCCATGTCCCCATCAGCGCCATCATCACGTAGGGGTGAGTCAATCAGTTGAAGCCGATAGAGATACTGTTGAAACCGTCCGTGGTTAAAGTGAAACCGGAACTTGGTGACCAGAAACTTCCTGTGGTACATACCAATACTATCGTCGTGCATGGATATGTAGCAATATAGCTGCATAATGTCTGCCCTTTTGGTGGTACGATAGGTGCTACTTATTTTTCCACAAGATTCAAAGAACGCCTTCTTCCTTCCAGGTATTTCTACTTGATTTCATGCGTCATTACCGTAATACCCGAGCGTTGGTCGAAGGTACCGGTAACAAATCTAGCATCTCGCCTCTGAGTTGCTTCGACGTCCTCCTTTAATCCGGCCTAGCAGGCGTTCCAAACACCCGAGCGGTACTCATGAAATGTTCTACACTCACTGGCCTATAGATGACCTACACCTTCCTAGAATTCTGCCAATAAACCGAAGTCGACCATTCGCCTTCTCTAGAACAGCCCTTACGTTGTCGCTACATTTCATGTCGCTTTACAACGTCAGGTGTAGATATTTAATCGATGTGTCTGTGTAAAGTAGCACACCAGTAACGCTGTTTTAGAACATTTCAGGATTGTTTTTCTACTCATCTGAGTTAAATTATATTCTTTCTTATTTAGAGCAAGCTGCAAGTAATCACACCAAATAAAAATTCTAAGCCATCTACATCTACATTTATATCTACATGATTACTCTGCAATTCAGAATTAAGTGCCTGAAAACGGGTTCATCGAACCACCTCCAAGCTACTTCTCCATCGTTCCGCTCTAGAACAGCGCGCCGGAAAAACGAACACTTAAATTTTCCTTGAGAGCTCTGATTTCTCTTATTTTATAACGATGATCATCCCTCCCTATGTAGGTGGGACCCAACAAAATATTTTCACACCCTGAGGACAAAGCTGGTGATCGAAATTTCATGAGAAGATTCTGGGCGACTGGAGGCTGGTCAGACAACAGGTCGTAGCACGGGCCCTCCGTGTGCCACAAAGCGTGATCTCAAGATTATGGCAACGATTCCAGCAGACAGGAAACGTGTCCAGGTGCTACAGTATAAATGGAAATGTCGTGTGGCTAGGGCCTCCCGTCGGGTAGACCGTTCGCCTGGTGCAGGTCTTTCGATTTGACGCCACTTCGGCGACCTGCGCGTCGATGAGGATGAAATGATGATGATTAGGACAACACAACACCCAGTCCCTGAGCGGAGAAAATTTCCGACCCAGCCGGGAATCGAACCCGGGCCCTTAGGATTGACAGTCTGTCACGCTGACCACTCAGCTACCGGGGCGGACGGTGCTACAGTAAGGGACGTCCACAGTGTACAACACCACAAGAAAACCGATATCTCACCATCAGTGCCCGCAGAGGGCCACGGAGTACTGCAGGTAGCCTTGCTCGGGACCTTACCGCAGCCACTGGAAAAGTTGTCTCCAGACACGCAGTCCACAGACGGCTGAACAGACATGGTTTATTCGCCCGGAGGCCTGCAAGGTGCATTCTACTGAGCCCTGATCACAGGAGAGCCCGTAAAGCTTGGTGTCAAGAACACAGCACATGGTCATTGGAACAGTGGTCCCAGGTTATGTTCACGGACGAGTCCAGGTATAGTCTGAACAGTGATTCTCGCCGGGTTTTCATCTGGCGTGAACCAGAAACCAGATACCAACCCCTTAATGTCCTTGAAAGGGACCTGTATGGAGGTCGTGGTTTGATGGTGTTGGGTGGGGTTATGATTGATGCACGAACACCCCTGCATGTCTTTATCTGAGGAACTGTAACAGGTCAGGTGTATCGGGACGTCATTTTGTACCAGTATGTCCGCCTTTTCAGGGGTGCAGTGGGTCCCACCTTCCTCCTTATGGATGATAACGCACGGCCCCACCGAGCTGCCTTCGTGGAGGAGTACGTTGAAACAGAAATAATATGGGAAAGCATTTAACCGATATACTTCAAATGTTTACTGTAGTGAACTTCCGGAAGGACATTTTTTTAAATATACACTCCTGGAAATTGAAATAAGAACACCGTGAATTCATTGTCCCAGGAAGGGGAAACTTTATTGACACATTCCTGGGGTCAGATACATCACATGATCACACTGACAGAACCACAGGCACATAGACACAGGCAACAGAGCATGCACAATGTCGGCACTAGTACAGTGTATATCCACCTTTCGCAGCAATGCAGGCTGCTATTCTCCCATGGAGACGATCGTAGAGATTCTGGATGTAGTCCTGTGGAACGGCTTGCCATGCCATTTCCACCTGGCGCCGCAGTTGGACCAGCGTTCGTGCTGGACGTGCAGACCGCGTGAGACGACGCTTCATCCAGTCCCAAACATGCTCAATGGGGGACAGATCCGGAGATCTTGCTGGCCAGGGTAGTTGACTTACACCTTCTAGAGCACGTTGGGTGGCACGGGATACATGCGGACGTGCATTGTCCTGTTGGAACAGCAAGTTCCCTTGCCGGTCTAGGAATGGTAGAACGATGGGTTCGATGACGGTTTGGATGTACCGTGCACTATTCAGTGTCCCCTCGACGATCACCAGTGGTGTACGGCCAGTGTAGGAGATCGCTCCCCACACCATGATGCCGGGTGTTGGCCCTGTGTGCCTCGGTCGTATGCAGTCCTGATTGTGGCGCTCACCTGCACGGCGCCAAACACGCATACGACCATCATTGGCACCAAGGCAGAAGCGACTCTCATCGCTGAAGACGACACGTCTCCATTCGTCCCTCCATTCACGCCTGTCGCGACACCACTGGAGGCGGGCTGCACGATGTTGGGGCGTGAGCGGAAGACGGCCTAACGGTGTGCGGGACCGTAGCCCAGCTTCATGGAGACGGTTGCGAATGGTCCTCGCCGATACCCCAGGAGCAACAGTGTCCCTAATTTGCTGGGAAGTGGCGGTGCGGTCCCCTACGGCACTGCGTAGGATCCTACGGTCTTGGCGTGCATCCGTGCGTCGCTGCGGTCCGGTCCCAGGTCGACGGGCACGTGCACCTTCCGCCGACCACTGGCGACAACATCGATGTACTGTGGAGACCTCACGCCCCACGTGTTGAGCAATTCGGCGGTACGTCCACCCGGCCTCCCGCATGCCCACTATACGCCCTCGCTTAAAGTCCGTCAACTGCACATACGGTTCACGTCCACGCTGTCGCGGCATGCTACCAGTGTTAAAGACTGCGATGGAGCTCCGTATGCCACGGCAAACTGGCTGACACTGACGGCGGCGGTGCACAAATGCTGCGCAGCTAGCGCCATTCGACGGCCAACACCGCGGTTCCTGGTGTGTCCGCTGTGCCGTGCGTGTGATCATTGCTTGTACAGCCCTCTCGCAGTGTCCGGAGCAAGTATGGTGGGTCTGACACACCGGTGTCAATGTGTTCTTTTTTCCATTTCCAGGAGTGTATATAGCACAGCAATTCCTCGACTTACACCTCGTCGTTTTACGTTAATACCGAATTATGTGATTCGTCGGTCTGAGCGCCGCGCACCTCTATCACACCAGTGTTCGGCTTACAACAGGTTCGAACGTTATTTCGTGTGAAGTAGTTTTACCCAAGGCTATGGCTTGATTGAAAGAGTATATCTCACACAAACGAAGCAGGACTGATTCACATGCAGCAAACAAGAAAAGAGAAACATTATCTTTGGAATTTAAGCTTGATATTATCAAAGACATCGATGCAAAAATTAAAATTTGTGAACAGGCAAAGAAGTATAACCTAACGGAATCAACAGAACAATTATAAAAGAAAAAGAAAAAATTCTCGAAGCTGTGAAAAAATGTTCGTTCTTTCAATTCAAATATTATTCCTAAGAATCATAGTATTATCGGTCAGATGGAAACAATGTTAAAATTACGGTGTCATAATCAAGTAAGTATCAAAAATTGTGCTGTTGATCAGAACAGGGCGTGCTCTTAGGCTAAGCTGATGTTTGAGAGATCGTTTCGTACATGGTTTGAACTGAAAAAGAAAGCTACTAATAACGATACAAACAAACGCATCTCCATGTTCTGAACAACTTGCTGAGTATAAACGCAGGTACACAAGAGTGATAAGAAATTTTATATATAGAGTTTATCAATGTTTCCCATCTAAACCTTCCCGACCCCAGAGCGACGGAGGAGATAGCAGAGCTAGCTTGATATTCAGTCAGTCATACGCAAGCACGTTATCAGGTGAGCATCGCTGACGACAGTGTTTTATGACGAGACAGACAGCAAGGCCACAATCGGCGATTCGCACAGGAGAAAACAGCGGTCGCTTGCGGCCTTATCGTTTGCTTTTGAGCTTTCGTGTTTGGCTAGGGCCAGCACAAGCTCTTCATTGCTAGAAACGAAATACTGCTAGAGTCCCTGCAGCTTTTTGATCAGGACGTTCTACGAGCTAAAGAGACATGTCTAAAAAGAATCGACATGGATTCGGATAAAGTATCTCGTGTGAAACAAAAGCCTTTTCACATACAGGGCTAACAGGTACCATACCACGTCTGATTTGGTATGCTATTTTATGGCTGATGACAAAAAAAGATCAGTATTATGAAGTGTTTATGTGTGAGAGTGAACTGCCTGCAGAATGTTGTCTGGTGGACAGTGCCGTTGGCTGCCTCCAGTAAACAGTAGCAAACGAAATACATTTTTTATTTTGAGACAGGTCCGCCAGAATCCACACGTCGAGTAGTTAGCCACCTATACAAAGAATTTTATTACAGCCAATGATCGCCACATACGCGAGACGCTTTTGGGAACGTTATTGATATTCGGTCGGACACTGTTTTCAAAAAAATAGTTCAAATGGCTCTGAGCACTATGGGACTCAACATCTGAGGTCATCAGTCCCCTAGAACTTAGAACTACTTAAACCTAACTAACCTAAGGAAATCGCACACATTCATGCCCGAGGCAGGATTCGAACCTGCGACCGTAGCGGTCGCGCTGTTCCAAACTGAAGAGCCTATAACCGCTCGGCCACACCGGCCGGCCACTGTTTTCAATCTTTTTCGATTGCTGTTTTCAATCTTTTTCGATTGCTTTTGAGCGATTACATGTCAATCGCACACAAAAAAGCTCTGGATCAATAAAGAGATACGCGTCAAATAACAAAACGATATTCAGTCGCTGTAATATATTCATAAACGCATTTATGGAAATAATTAATTTGAAAGAATCGCAAAGGAAAGCAATTTTAATATTCGTATTCACTGACTTGAGTTCCCTCGCATAAATCCGCGTTATGTGTGTCATTATGCGGCTTGTTTCTCCGTTCCCTCACTTTTTTCTATTCCGGTCTGCCGCGTTGTCTACTATGTCGCAATGGCACGCAAAGAGACTAACACGGTGCTCGAACGTCAATTTTTCACCGTCACAGATGTATTGTTACTTTGCTGAATATATCCAGGAGTATGGCTGGCTATGTCATAGGACGATTTCAGGAGGAGGCTCGCATAGAAGATATCCCTAAAAAAGGGCAATAAAAGAAGCTAGTTGAAATACAAAGGCGGTTAATCAAAAGAGTCATTAAGCATAATCTTCGGTTAAGTGCACATAAAATTGTAATCAAGCTGCTGCAAGAGTATGGTAAGCAAGTAAATCAGTCAACTGTCCGGAGTGTTATCGGAGGAGAAGGGTGCAGATCACACGTGAACTAAGTGAATCGAGGCAAAAGTCTCTAGTTCGCAGGGGACCGACTTAACAGCGGCTCACAGTGGTGGAATTATGTTTTTCTGATTCAGTGTGAATTCAACACAACTATGGTGTGGTGAAAACGAAAATGCCCACCCGGTTAGCCATCTAAATCACGGCTTTCCGGATTGAGAAGAAGCGCATGGTCCCCGGCACGAATCCGCCCGGCGGATTAGTGTCGAGGTCCGGTGTGTCGGCCAGTCTGTGGATAGTTTGCCGCGTGGGGTAGCCGCACGGTCTCAGGCGCCTTGTCACGGTCCGTGCGGCTGCCCCCCCCCCCCCCCCCCCCGTCGGAGGTTCAAATCCTCCCTCGGGCATTGGCCGAGCGGTCTGACGCAGGGCTTTCCGGAGCGGGAAGGAGCGCCTGGTCCCCGGCACGAATCCGCCCAGCGGACTTGTGTTGAGGCCCGGTAAACCGGCCAGTCTGTGGACGGTTTTTAGGCGGTTTTCCATTTGCCTCGGCGAATGCGGGCTGGTTCCCCTTAGTCGGCCTCAGCTACACTACGCCGGCGATTGCTGAAAAACAAGTTCTCCACGTATGTGTACACCACCATTGCTCTACCACGCAAACATAGAGGTTACACTCGTCTGGTGTGAGAGGTTCCCTGGCGGGGGGGGGGGGGGGGGGGGGGGGGGGGGGAGGGGGGTCCATCGGCGGCCGAACCACACAATAACACTGGGTTCGGTGTGGGGCGGCGGAGGGGTGGACTGCGGTAGTCGTAGTGGGGTTGTGGATCACTGCGACTGCGGCGGGGACGGAGCCTCTCCGTCGTTTCTAGGTCCCCGGTTAACATACAACATACAGCAGTTTGGTCCTATAGGACCTTACCACAAATTTCCAAAATTTCCAAAAACCAAAGGACGAGCTGTAGGCTAAATATTTACAACATGCTACTGAAACGGTGAGGGAGTGGGTGGTGGGGGGCGGGGGGAGGGATGGGGGGGTGGGGAGGAGGATTAGTGTTCTACGCCCGGTCTGGGACTGTCTTCACCTTCACAGCATCACAGGATGTCTCAACGCCCTGAAGCAGTATTTGTACAGCAGTGCAGGAAAGTTCCAGGTTGTATCTACATTCCGGCTTTTCCAGGGTAATGAGCCGAAGCACACACTGCCATCTCAGCATTCAGTACAGGTAAGTAAGTGCTATATTCACACGGCGCCTCCCTGTGCGACGTGACCACCAGAGTAAGTCTGCAAATGGCAAACCGTGCGGGCTGTGAAAAAGGTATACTTTTTAGAACCAACAGTATTGATATACAGAAAATATAGGGAAAAAATTATCTGAGTAAAGACCGATAATATATACATGTTGTCATATTAATGCGATTAATAAACAGACATAGCTTGATAGCGATATGAAACGGAACGAACATGCGAGGATTGTGGTAGGAGAGGCGAACGGTAGCATTCAATTTATTGGGAGAATTCTAGGAAAGTGTGGTTCATCTGTAAAGGAGACGGCATACAGCATGCTAGTGCGATCTGTTCTTGAGTACTGCTCGAGTGCTTCGGATACGTACCAGATTTGGATTGAAGGAAGACAGTGAAGCAATTCAGAGGCGGGCTGCTGGATTTGTTACTAGTTGCTTCGTACAACGCTTCGGGAACTCAAATGGGGATCCCTGAAGGGAAGGCGAGGAACACAGTTGAGAAAATTTACAGAAGCGGCATTTGAAGCTGACTGCAAAATAATTCTGTTGCCTCCAACGCGTAAGGAGCACGAAGGTAAGATACGAGAAATTACTGCTGATACGAATGTCTGTAAACAGTCATTTTTCCCTCGTTTTTATTTGCGAGTGGAGCAGGAAAGGAAATGATTAGTAGTGGCACCGGGTACCCTTTGCCACGCGCCGTAAGTAGCATTGCCGAGTATCGGTGTAGATGTTGAAATGGCAATGGCCCAATTGTATTTCGAATATCTTCACAGCAGTCCACACGAATCTGATTGACCATGACAGGCAATACCACGTGTCAAATAAACGTGTATTCTTGCACAGATGCTCTCTGTAACATCAAATACAAAAAAATCTGTACAGAATCAAAAAATAGTGATGTTTAAAGGAGTAGTAAGTTTGAACAAAGATCCCAACTGACTAAGATGCCAATAATAAAAAGGATTTTTCAAGCAACAAAACAGAAATAGTTAAATCGCCATGCTGCTGAGAATCTATGTAGCCAGTGATAGCAGAATAAATAGCGTCTAATACTATTAAAAAAATATGATTAAGATTTTTGGTCATGTAGTGACGTTGGATGACATCAGACACACCAAGCGAATTTTCAGTACTATTTACAAGAGTGAGGAGACAATGAATGAATGCAAGAAATCATGAAAAACATCTGGAAATGAATACCGCTACAAACAAGATATAAGCGGCATTTAGAGTTTTGACAAGGATAACAGACGAAAATGAGATGAATTTGGCTCTTTAAAGTGGTCATTAGTGGACGACAATCGAAACCGAACAAGTAGAAACGTACACCCAATGTGATATCCCGACAGGTGATGTCCTGTTTCGCACCCAGTTTGGTTTCTCTTTGAGTGTCGAAAATTTTTGATACGTATCGCATAAATCAAATTTAAGAGTCTCAGGAAAGTGAACAAGTAACGAAAAAAGAGTTTGCGAATTCTTTGTTCTCGTATCACACAAATCACACGCAGACAAGTTACAGGCTTCTACCGCTGCCTGAAATGCCTCTGAGTTTTACTGTCATATCAGTGTCTACCGCTGCCTGAAATGCCTCTGAGTTTTACTGTCATATCAGTGTAGCTAAAATTATGGGGCTGTTTTCAGAAGCGTTAATAAACGAAAGAAATCAGAAAAGAGCAAGTTTCCTCCCTCAAATGTCGAGGTAGGCGTATGATGACAGTAGTTGCTAAGTATTGATGTTCAGCTAAGTCCTCCATTTCGGGTAAAATTTTCTTCACAAAAGTATTTCTGCTCAGTTAAATCTTCCATTTGGGATAAAATTTTCTTCACGGCTGTGTGGTATGTCTTCTGACTCAGCCACACCAACTCTTATTAACAAAAGTACGATCGTTTGGGGTCCCATACAAAATTTATGACTGCACTGAGGATTTCTTAGTAGGAACTACGCAGCACGTCATCTTCGATGGAGACCCATCGACCTAAGTAGACGTAACTTCCGACGTGTCCGAGAGGAGTGTGTTGTGGATCGTTACTGTTCATGTTGTATGTGACCTGATGGACAATATTAATAGCAGAGTTTCTGCAGATGGCAGAGTTCTCTATAGTGAAGTACCGGGTGGTTATAATTAAAGTGCAGCTACCCATACAAATTCCAGATGGTGCAGCAACTGAAGCAGCATGATGCGCAGCAACGGTTTGAATGTGCTCTTTGTTTTTAGCACAGATCGAAGTTGATGACAAGTAGCCGGGAAATATTCTCTGGAGTGACGAGGCACATTTTACTCTAAGGAGTTCAGTGAATACACAGAACTGCCGAATCTGAGGTACTGTTAAACCGCGCGTTGCACTCGCCGTACATGACTGTGTGGTGTGGATTCACAAGCACCTTTATTCTCGGACCGCTCTTCTTTGAAGAGAATATGCCCAGAGGGTCTGACGGCTGTATCGTGACGTTTGCACATTATCGAGACCTCCGTGTACAGCATGTGATTCTTGCATTGGAAGAATGCACCTGTAAGGAAATCACCGCTTTCATGCAAGATGGAGCAACACCTCACGTCGCTCGCCCAGTGAAAGATCTGATCAATGCAACGTTCCACAAACATGTTATCTCCGGAGATTTTCCTGATACATGGCCTGCAAGATCACCTGGTTTGAATCCATGTGACGTTTTGCTCTGGGGATGTCTAAAAGAACAAGTTTACCAGGATCACGTTCAGTGTCTACCCGATCGGTAGTCCTCTATACGGGAAAATGTCGCTCACACTTCACCGGAACTGCTGCGAGCAATTGTCGATCACGTCGTTTTACGGATGCAGCGTCTCGTAGACGTCTCCGGTGCTCATATGCAACCGTGTAACGGGCGATTAAAAATAAAATCACCATTATGCTTTTCCCCCTCATGTTTGATATTTACTACCCACGCCCCGTTCCTAATTCATTACATATGGAGACATTTCCACATGTCTTTCTTGCGTTGAGAGCGCCAGACTTGCACCTGGTGGCAAAAATTGTAACTAATTTTTTCCAGCGTACATCAGTTCAGCGTTAATGCATTATAATATTTACTAAGTTTTTCTGGCAAACAATAATTACAGCCCACACCCGACCTCTATGCGTAGTTTGCACCTTAATTATAACCACCGGTACTACCTGCAAAGAGCAGTTCAGATGTCCAGTCAGATCTGGATAAGATACGAAAGTGATGGAAATATCAGTAAATTGTATTAAACATCAGAAATGAAAAATAGTGCACGTCACAAACAAATAAAAACGTGACTACAATATCAGTGACTCACAAATGGAACTATTCAATACCTGAATGTATCAGTTTTTAGGGATATGAAAAGTAATAGTAAAATAAGCTATGTCGTGGACAACGCATGTGGGTTGGGTTGTTTAGGGCAGGAGAGCAGACAGCGAGTTCATCGGTCTCATCGGATGAGGGAAAGACGAGGAAGTCGGCCGTGCCCTTTCAAAGGAACCATCGCGGCACTTCCCTGGAGCGATTTAGGGAAATTACGGAAAACCTAAATCAGGATGGCTGGATGCGGGATTGAACTGTCGTCCTCCCGAATGCGAACACACGTGGCAAGCGTCATTGGTAGAATACGGGAAAAGCAATTAGTATTTAAAGAAGGCCGGTTACAACACATTTGTCTTAGAATATTGCTCAAGTGTGTGCAATACATGTCATACTGAACTAGAAGAGGACATTGAACGTATACGAAGAAAGGTAGGACGAATGGTCACAGGTTTGTTTGATCTACGGGAGAGCATCTTGAAGATGCCGAAAAATGTAAACTCCCGGACGACCAAAGACAGATGCCACCTATGCCACGAAAGCCTCCTTACAGATTTTCAAGAACCTCTACTGAATGAACAATCTAGAAATGTACTACGACTCTCTACGTCCGTCTTCCTACAGGGATGGCGGGGACAGCGTGAAGCTAATTCCATGGAGTACAGGAGCATTTAAGGAATCATTCATTCGGCGGTCCATCCGCGAACAAAACTGGAAGAAACACCAATACGTGGTACAGTGCAGTGAAACCCTCTGAATTACACTCCACAATGGTTTGCAGAGTACAGATGCAGATGTAGATATACACTACTGGCCATTAAAATTGTTACACCACGAAGATGACGTGCTACAGACGCGAAATTTAACCGACAGGAAGAAGATGCTGTGATATGAAAAAGATTAACTTTTCAGAGCATTCACACAAGGTTGGCGCCGGTGGTGACACCTACAACGTGCTGACATGAGGAAAGTTTCCAACAGATTTCTCATACACAAACAGCAGTTGACCGGCGTTGCCTGGTGGAACGTTGTTGTGATGCCTCGTGTAAGGAGGATAAATGCGTACCATCACGTTTCCGACTTTGATAAAGGTCGGATTGTAGCCTATCGCGATTGCGATTTATCGTATCGCGATATTGCTGCTCGCGTTGGTCGAGATCCAATGACTGTCAGCAGAATACGGAATCGGTGGGTTCAGGAGGGTAATACGGAACGCCGTGCTGGATCCCAGCGACCTCGTATGACTAGCAGTCGACATGACAGGCATCTTATCCGCAAGACTGTAACGGATCGTGCAACCACGTCTCGATCTCTGAGTCAACAGATGGGGACGTTTGCAAGACAACAACCATCTGCACGAACAGTTCGACGACGAGTGCAGCAGCACGGACTATCAGCTCGGAGACCATGGCTGCGGTTACCGTTGACGCTACATCACAGAGAGGAGCGCCTTCGATGGTGTACTCAGCGACGAACCTGGGTGTACAAATGGCAAAACGTCATTTTTTCGGATGAATCCAGGTTCTGTTCACAGCATCATGATGGTCGCATCCGTGTTTGGCGACATCGCGGTGAACGCACATTGGAAGCGTGTATTCGTCATCGCCACACTGGCGTATCACCCGGGGTGATGGTATGGGGTGCCATTGGTTACACGTCTCGGTCACCTCTTGTTCGCATTGACGACCCGTGTTACGACCCGTGGCTCTACCCTTCATTCGATCCCTGCGAAACCCTAGATTTCGGCAGGATAATGCACGACGGCATATTGCAGGTCCTGTATGGGCCTTTCTGGATACAGAACATGTTCGACTGCTGCCCTGGCCAGCACATTCTACAAATCTCTCACCAACTGAAAACGTCTGGTCAATGGTGGCCGAGCAACTGGCTCGTCACCACACGCCAGTCACAACTCTTGATGAACTGTGGCATCGTGTTGAAGCTGCATGGGCATGGTGTACCTGTACACGCCATCCAAGCTCTGACTCAATGCCGAGGCATATCAAGGCCGTAATTACGGCCAGAGGTGGTTGTTCTGGGTACTGATTTCTCAGGATCTATGCATCCAAATTGCGTGAAAATGTAATCACATGTCAGTTCTAGTATAATATATTTTCCCAATGAATATCCGTTTATCATCTGCATTTCTTTTTGGTGTAGCAATTGTAATGGCCAGTAGTGTAGATGCCAAGTGAGACTGTGAGAAACGTTTCTGAGCGTCAGCACGAGCCGTAGCGCCACCAAACGAGTACGAGTACAGCGAGTGTATGTTTTGTTGGCTCGCATTCCAGAAACGTCACGCAGAGAGAGGCGGCGCGTCGCCTGACGCTATCCGCTACGATAAGCAATCCGCACTGAGCAAGGCCGCCGCCTAAGCTGACGCGGGCGCGAAGCGATACCGTGTGAGGCAGAGACTGTAGTTGCGAGCCACGAGCAGAGACAACAGCGTGCATCACTGTAAAGCGGGCCTGCGCAGAGCCACGAAGAGCCACAGGCTGCCTGCGGGTGAATGGAGAGGATTCATGGCTGGGTTGGAAACCATCTCAATGTATTATTCGGCAAGCCGAACTGGTTACCCGGTCGTAGGATCAAAAGCATGAGAACACCTCCATGGAATGCGACGTTGATCGCTATGTTATGTGAGGCGGACCTGCCGTATAAAAGGAGGCGTGGAGTACAAACACCTGCGCCGGCCGCCCCCTCCTCAGACGAACCGGTGCCCTCGCCGTCCGTGTCCAGGGGTCAGCGAAATGTATTATTTCACTTGTGTTACGAATTTATATACTAAAGAGACTTCCTTATTTTTTCTGTCTCCCATTGCTTACGGCACCATTGTAAAGTTTCAAGGTTAAGTATTGTCATTCACCTTACTGTGATAAAAATCTATTAATACGATTTGCTTGAATTGTTGTCTAGCGATCCGAAAGCAGGTTTCCTATGCACCCTATACTGGACGAGTGGGCATGACAAAACAAACCATATGCTATACATTGTTGAAATTCTTATAGGATCAAGCTTAGGCCGGCCGCTGTGACCGAGCGGTTCTAGGCGCTTCAGTCCGGAAATGCGCTGCTGCTACGGTCGCAGATTCGAATCCTGTCTCGGGCATTGATCTGTGTGATGCCCTTAGGCTAGTTAGATTTAAGTAGTTCTAAGTCTTGGGGACTGATGACCTCAGATGTTAAGTCCCATAGTGCTTAGAGCCATTTTAACCAAGCCGAGGTAGCGATAATGTGGGGACTTTGCCGTACGAACATTTCACAAGCGTACCATGAATGTCAGAAATCAGGTAAAACATCAAATCTCCGACATCGCTGTGGCTGGAAAAGGATACTGCAAGAACGGGACCGACGACGACTGAAGATAATCCTTCAACGTGACAAAAGTGCAACCTTTCCGTAAATTGCTTCAGTTTTCAGTGCTTGGCCAACAAAAAAAAAAAGGCAGCGTGCGAACCATCCAACGAAAGATCATCGATATGGGCTTTCGGAGCCGGAGGCCCACTCGTGCGGTGTGGCCGAGCGGTTCTAGGCGCTTCGGTCTTGAACCGCGCGACCGCTACGATCGCGGGTTCGAATCCTGCCTCGGGCATGGATGTGAGTGATGTCATTAAGTTAGCTAGGTTTAAGTAGTTCCAAGTTCTAGGGAACTGATGAACTCAGATGTTGTCCCTTAGTGCTCAGAGCCATTTGAACCATTTGATTTTTGAGCCCACTCGTATACCCTTGATGACTGCACGACATAAAGCTTTACGGCTGCCTGGGCCCGTCAACACCGACACTGGACTGTTGACAGCTGAAAACATATTGCCTGGTCGGACGTGTCTCGTTTCAAATTGCATCGAGCGGATGGACGTGTACTCGTATGGAGACAACCTCACGAATCTATGGACCCTTCATGTCAGCAGGGGACTGTTAAAGCTGGTTGAGGCTGTGTAATAGTGTGGGGTGTGTGCAGTTGGAGTGATAAGACACCCCTGATACGTCTAGATACGACTCTGACAGCTGACACGTACATAACCATCCTGTCTGATCACCTGCATCCAATCATGAGCATTGTGTATTCCGACGGACTTGGCCAATTCCACCAGAACAATGCGACACCCCACACGTCCAGAATTGCTACAGAGTGGCTCCAGCAACACTCTTCTGAGTTTAAACACTTACGCTAGTCACCAAACTCCCAAGACTTGAACCTTGTTGAGCACATCTGGGATGCCTTGCAACGTGATGTTCACAAGAGATATCCACTTCCTCGTACACTTGCGGTTTATGGACAGCCCCGCAGGATTCATTGTGTCAGTTAGCTCCAGCAGTGCTTCTGACATTAGTCGCCTCCATGTCATGTCGTGTTGCGGCAGTGCTGCGTGCTCACGAGGGCCCTGCATGATATTAGGCAGGTCTATCAGTTTCTTTGGCTCTTCAGTATATGTAAAATGAAAGAGGAGAGGGGAATAAAAGACACTACGCATCCATGTAATTGATTGCTTCGTCTAGCTGGGCAATGGATACTCTGTGCGGATGCACAAATACGTCCGACCTCCTGTGGGAATCTCAGAGTAGCGAACGTAGAGGAAATGAGCAGGGACTGTAGACAGGTGGCGCTCAATGAGAATGTGGATCGACCGTGAGGCGTGCAGAGATAGTCCGCGCAGTTGGGATAACGGTGCGTCATGGATGACGCAGTGGTTAACGCACCTGCATAGCAAGCAGGAAATACCGTGTTCAAATCCCGCTCCCGTACAAATTTTTCATTCGTCGTCGCAAATTCCGCGTAATGTTCCGATGCAGCTGACAGCAGTGATACATTTTCCTTCCTGTCTTCCCCTCTCTACCTTCAATTTACATATAATGTGTGGCAGCTGCGGATTCTGCGTGGTGTCCGAAAGAACAGACACAACGCATTCATATAATTGATGTTACGGCAATGTGCAATAGGTAAAATGTAACTTAATAAAACAGAACCACCTCGAGTGTATTCTTCAAAAATTGGAAAATACATACAGTTTTATGTCACCTGAGTATTACTGCTAGCGTTTTAGAGATTGCTTTATCATGTACGCATAATACTAAACGATAGCATTATTTTTAAATCAAATCTGCTAACACACTGGTATGCGCTTCAGTCCGAAACCGCGCTGCAGCTGCAGTCGCAGGTTCGAATCCTGCCTCGGGCATGGATGTGTGTGATGTCCTTAGGTTAGTTATGTTTGAGTAGTTATAAGTGTAGGGGGCCGATGACCTCAGATGTTAAGTCCCATAGCGCTTAGAGCCATTTGAATCATTTGAACACACTGGTGTCCAAACTTAAAGCAACAAAAGGAAATTAGTAAGGTGGCATTTATTTTGCCACAAAACAGTATAAACAGGTGATAGTAAAGTAGAAACAATGTAAGGGATACAGAAAGCAAACAACTGCAACATGCATAACGGTAGACAAAAATGTTCTTCGTTTTTCCAACTTAACGGATTTGCGTACACATTCCGACAACTGGTTAATGTGACCACCTCTGGCAGCAATACAAGCATGACAACGACGGGGCATGCAGTGAATGATGTCATCGGTCTCATTTAACCAGTAACGCCCATTTTTCCTGCAGAGCTTCTCACAGTCCTGGAGAGTGGTTGGTAGATGCTGACGTGATGCAGTCTGTCGAGAGACCGATCAGGCCACGCCATGCGTGCAATATGTTCCGTTTTCAAGAAAATATCAACCACTCATGCTCTATCAGGTCGAGCATTACCGTCATCAATACGACATCTGGGTCCACAGCACCTCGCAGTAACCACAAATAACGTCCCAAGATCTCGTAACGATACCTGCCTGCAGTTAAACCTTGCCGATTGGCCTTTAGAACTTCATGAAGTCGAGTTCAAGTGGTACACATAATCCCTGCCTACATCATTATCCTCCTCGATGTGGGTCTCTTCCACAATGTTTGGGTCCCGAAATCACGTTCCAGGTTCCCACTAGATACGAATACATCAATCATTCTCCATATTAAATAGGGACGTTTGTGAAAACAACATTGGCCCACTGTTCGACCGTCCAGTTGGCATGTTGATGACTCCACGTCCCCTTCTGTGAAAACACCTCGGAGGTGCACATACAGTAAGTGTCCGACAATAAAGGCCACTTTGCCGAAGTCTTCTGCACACCGCTTGCCTCGATACAACAAGTCCAGTGGATATAATTTCGTAGGCCAGAGTCAGTCGACATAAAAGTTTTCTGGCTATGGTACCGCGGCATAATGTATAAACCTACTGCTGCTGGAGAAAAACCAGCGTTTCGGGAAGGTTGCAGCAGCCTTCTTCTGGGTCTAATGGTGCGTTCTAGATATGCAGTGTCCTTTATATTTTGTTGTTACTGTTCACTGCGCATGCCATTACGTCATAATTTTAAAAAAGGTAGTTACTACATTTGTCACTTAAGGAAGACGGAGAGGGAACTTTATTTTAATAGGTTATTGCGGTGGAGGGAGAACCAACTGCTGGACGTCGGCCGCGCGAATAGGCAAACACCTCCGCCGCGTTGGGGTGCAGCCTGTCTTCGCCGGCCGCAGTGGTCTTGCGGTTCTAGGCGCTCAGTCCGGAACCGCGTGACTGCTACGGTCGCAGGTTCGAATCCTGCCTCGGGCATGGATGTGTGTGGTGTCCTTAGGTTAGTTAGGTTTAAGTAGTTCTAAGTTCTAGGGGACTGATGACCACAGATGTTAAGTCCCATAGTGCTCAGAGCCAGCCTGTCTCCTATAGTGGTCGCAGGATCCAGGACGTGCTAGGCTCCACTAAGGACAACATGGATGCATTACACACTGCAGGCGTTTACAAGGTGGAATGCGAATGTGGAGAGGCATACATCGGCGAGACTGGTAGGCCAGTAACAACACGCATTCGGGAACACGAGCGCTATATTCGTCTAGGGCAACACAACAAATCCGCAGTGACAGAACATCAGCAAGACTGCGGAAAAGAAATAAAATTCTGAGAAGCCTTTGTGTTGGCCAACCAGCCGGTTATGACGAAACGCAAAATCAGAGAGGCCATCGAAATACTTAAACAACCTAACGACATGAACAGGGAGGATGGACTCAGGCTTGCCCCATCTTGGCTGCCAGCAATCA
This sequence comes from Schistocerca americana, assembly GCF_021461395.2. Lineage (NCBI taxonomy): Eukaryota > Metazoa > Arthropoda > Insecta > Orthoptera > Acrididae > Schistocerca > Schistocerca americana. The sequence goes on from NC_060119.1 coordinate 88,564,619, forward strand.
GAGCCCGACAGATCGCACTGTCAACACGTGGCACGAGCACTACCGGCGAGTAACTGCCGCCGCGCGGCCGACGTCCAACAGTTGGTAAACAGCAGCAAACTTCTCATTCGACGGTGACCACCAATCATGCCACATAACACAAGAGGTAATAGACAACAGAGATTACGTTCTCCCTCCACCGCAATAACCTATTAAAATAAAGTTCTTTCTCCTTCTTCCTTAAGTGACCAATGAAACTAACTAACTTTTTAAAATGTAATGAGATGCGCAGTGAACAGTAACAACAAAATGTAAAGGACACTGCATAGCTAGAACACACCATTAGACCCAGAAGAAGTCCGCTGCAACCGTGACTGAAACGTTGGTTTTTCTCTAGCAGCAGTAGTTTTATACATTATGACGCGGTACCGTAGCCAGAAAACTTCTATGTCGAAGTCCAGTGGATGCTGCGAGCCCACATGCCACTTGCCGTGCAGTACTAAGGCGGTACTGTCGTTCCCTTATAGCCAAATAACGCTCCTCGCTTTTTGATATCGCCCGTGGTCGGCCCTGCCCTGGTCTTTGGAGATATGTTTCGGTCTCTATAAACTGTCGCCACATCCGAGAAACAACAGAACGACTCACTTTAAGCCGTGGGGCCAAATCAGTTTGCAACTGTCCTGTTTCCTTTCTGTCTATGGCCTCCACCGCGGAGAGGCTGGTAGGCATCTTCTCTGTGCCATACTGCAGCGTCTATGAATGTGGGGCAACCCACTACCTCGTTTCATAGGTGTCCTGACGTCATCGTTGGCATGATCGTCCGTCGAACGGAACGCCATTTTCTGTACAGAACCCGATCGTAAGGACATCTGGTTTACTGTCTGTGTTATTATATCGTGAATTAGACACAGGACACGGAAACAGCGGTTTGTTGCTTTAAGTTTGGACGCCAGTGTAGTTGTTTTCCCTGGAAAAGAGACATTGCGATGCAGGGCCCACGAAAGCGCGGTGTCCGAAGCATGTGTTCCATGTGTAGTATGGCTAAACTACTTTTGGCAACGCCCCAAGCATTTCCGGTGCCTTTCGTGAATATTGGCGGTTTGCGATATGCAGCTGTTGTAAAACGAGAAATCGTGTAAGTATTTAGGGGAATACCAATAAGCGATATGAAACAGGAGGAAAACGTAAACTCAGTTCCGGAAAAGTGTAACATATCTATAAAGTAACAAAATTATAAACAGCCGACCAGTTGCAACGGATAAATAATTCTTTACCTAGGTTTCGACAAATATAAATTTGTCTTCTTCAGAAGGTGGCCTAAGGTCAATGAACATCATAGCTTACATTAGAAAAGTATGAAACTTAAGTCAAGAATAAATTTTAACACAAATTAGAGAGCTCTTGCATTACAGAAATATGAGAACGACGACTGGTACTTACAATTTTACATTGGTAAGGACTAATGTACCATCGCCGTTTTTACAAATATCGGCATAGATCCATTTGTCAAAATGAAATATAGCCCTAGAATAAGGGTTTGTCACGTAAATTTAAATTAGTACATGGATCTTGCAGAGCTCACAACCGACTGAGTGTAATCGGCCAGCGTAGTTACTCTGAGACCAGGGCGGGTGGCGCTCATGGCGAGAACCATGTGCCAATTGGCGTAAAAAGGCAACGTGTAAATTATCAGTATTAATAACGTCCTTAGATAAAGTAAAGAATACTGAATAAAACCAATATTACTTTTACGCAGGCTGAGAATGACTTGTTATGTAAAGGCCTTAAATATAATTTGCCTGCTCAACTCGGTAAAGATCCAGTTATCTGTAATCTTATTGTAGATGTAAAAATCGGTTTGGAATCCCTGAAATTGCAGAAAACCGAGCAAGTCGAATGTGCCTACGAATGTAATAACACAATAGAAAAAGAAATTAAACTACTTCCTAATGTCCAGTCGGACGAATATAGTATAGTAAAAAGCATTAATCGTAAACTGAGAGAACACGGCGCCTTAGTCACTAAGAGCGACAAAGGGAACACTGCTGCGGTGGCTTATAAAAATGAATATATAGAGAAGACTGTAAAGTTTTTTGAGGAAAATGACATCAGTGAGGTTACCGTAGATCCAACCGCGGAATTGCAAAAAGAAATCCGGTGTACTTTAGCTAGTTCTGTCAGCTTGTTCAATAACTTCCAAAAGAAAGGGCTTATAAATATGAGCCCGTGCTCAGAAGTCAGTTTAAACTGCACAAACAAAATCACCCGATTAGCCCTGTAGTGAATGGAATAGGTAGTCCACATCACACACTCGCTAGGCGCCTCCATTTTAAAACTAAAGATGCTGTCATATTTGAAAATAATTTTTCGGTTAAAAATAGCAAGGAAATAATCAACAATATTCAAACTGTAAGATGTACACCTGACACAAGACTGGTTTCCTTTGACATCGTCAGTCTTTATGCAAATGTCCCGGTCGATGAAACCATAGCCCTTGTAAAAAAGAATCTATTAAAACATAAAAAACTAAGTGAAATTCAGATTGCGGAACTGATTAGTTTGCTTAAAGTCGTTTTGAAATACAATTATTTCACGTTCAATGGGAATATGTATGTGCAACCAGATGGTTTAGCAATGGGTAGCCCCCTCGCCGGTATTTCGGCAGATGTTTTAATCAACGCACTGGAAATAACGTTCTTCAATTCAAGTTCAGAATTACGCCACAAAATCCGCTATTATGCACGTTATGTTTACGACATTATCATTGCTTTTGACGGCACTGATCATCAGTTAGAGCTTCTTTTCAATGCTTTCAATGGTTTACATGAAAAGATTTACTTTACGAAAGAACTTCAGAATGAAAAAGGTGAACTTAACTTCCTCGATTTAACAATTTCTATACGGAATAGTTCCTTCAATTTCAATATCTTCCGTAAGGAAACTTATTCAGATAATGTCATCCCTGCTGACTCAACTCATCCAAAAGCTCATAAACTGGCGTTTTTCCATTCTGCCATTCACCGTATGGTAACCACTCCTTTATCACCTGCCGATCAACAAAAAGAATTGAATGTCATCAAAGCGATTGCGGTTAATAATGGGTAAAATCAGAATATGATTGATTACTTGTTCAATAAGAAAACTTCCCAAAACTGTTCGACTTTGAGCAACAACCTCCCCACTGATAGCAAAGAAGCTAAGAAATTTATTTCCATGCCTTTCTTGGGTAATATATCGTATAGGATAAAACGTCTTCTAATGAAAAAATATAACTGTAACATCTCCTTCTCTACAGATAACAGTTTAAAAAGAAATCTTGTACATTCAGTAGAGATTGCCGGCGATTGGTTTTCCAATTCAGGGGTTTACAAACTAACCTGTAATATTACATTACATTGGTCAAACAGGCAGAGGTGTGAAAACAAGTTATAAAGAACACCTATTAGGTAAAAAAGGAGCGAATATACACAGCTCTACTTTTGCTGAACACCTCTTGATAGCCGGTCATACGCCTAAACATTTAGAAGACACTGTTATCCTACACAGAGAAGTCGAAGGGCGTAGATTAGATCTGTGGGCAGAGTTACAAATTTTCAAACATCTAGAGCTCAAGGGCGGTAATATACTGAACGACCAGTTGAACCTTGCTTGTAGATAATTTTTCGAAGGCTTTAAACCTATACTGTTTATGGTATAACATTAATGCTGGTAACCTTAGTGGTCTATTTCCTCAGGAAGCTATGATGCACCTTCAATGCTTTAAGCTCACTACCCTTTATGTAATGTGGTTTTCTCACGATGTATGTTTGCCACTACATCGGCCCTTATGTGATTTTGTCTGGCTCTAAAACTTTGGTTCCCTGTGAATGTGTATTAACTGGATTGTGTACCAGTGTTCGTAATTCTGTCTTGACAAGAGCCATTATTGTCAATTTTAAAGTTCTGACATATATACCGTTTGTGGGCTTCACTAATATAGTAATGTAATTTTTATATTTTGGCTGTATATGCCAATGGGCGTAATTCTCTCGGCGTAAGCGCCACCTGCTTTTTGATGCACAACTATATTATTTGTACCAATGCTCCCATACTGTTATAACGGGAGTGCTAAAAGCCTTCCTTCTTTTTTATTGTTACTTCATCTAAGGACGTTATTAATACTGATAATTTACTCGTTGCCTTTGTACGCCAATTGGCACATGGTTCTCGCCATGAGCGCCACCTGCCCTGGTCTCAGAGTAACTACGCTCGCCGATTACACTCAGTCGGTTGTGAGCTCTGCAGGATCCATGTACTAATTTATATTTACGTGACAAGCCCTAATTCATGCTATATTTCATTTTGACAAATGGATCTATGCCGATATTTGTAAAAACGGCGATGGTACATTAGTCCTTACTAATGTAAAATTGTAAGTACCAGTCGTCGTTCTCATATTTCTGTAATGCAAGAGCTCTCTAATTTGTGTTAAAATTTATTCTTGACTTAAGTTTCATACTTTTCTAATGTAAGCTATGATGTTCATTGTCCTTAGGCCACCTTCTGAAGAAGACAAATTTATATTTGTCGAAACCTAGGTAAAGAATTCTTTATACATTGCAACTGGTCGGCTATTTATAATTTTATTACGTGGAACCGTTGCTGTTGTGCAGCTATGTTTAAAATACTGATATCTATAAAGGAAATAGCACAACCAGTTCTACAGCACTACTCCAGAGTTAAGAGTCCTTATCAAGCAGACATGACAACAAGATTCGAACACCCATGGAGCTTAAACTGGAATCCCTGGTAGAAAGACGACCTTATTCTGGCGACACCCTTTTAGATTAATTTAGACAAGCTATGTTCGAAGAAGACTGTGTGACCATTGTGTTTCCACCATTGTATATCTGGTGCAGGGATTACGAGAGGAAGATAAGGGAGAGTACGGCGCTTACAGATGCATGTAATCAACCATAATTTTCTCACTCTATACGTGTGTGGACTAGGAAAGGAAATCCATAACACTGGTGGACGCAACGTCCGGTGCACTGTGCAGTGGCTTTAGAAATGTCGGTGTTTTCGTTGAGTCCATGTAGAGTGTAGTGACGTGTTTGTGTTGTTGAGAATGAGGTGACAAATCTTGGCGACGGAGGAGTACGGCAGTAATCCCGGTCTACGTGGCTGCTGTTGCGTGTTGCCATGCAGAACTGAACTACCATTTGAACTTCATGTTCTGACCCTGTGACCAAACGGATTTGAGATAACCGGTGGTCTAGGGTGGTCTTTGATTGGTAAGCAGAAAGTCATCGTCCTGGGTTCGAACCCAGACATTGCTTAAATTTTGGGCAAGAATCATCAGCAATGCCGCCGAAGACTTCCGACATAATAAGTCACCTTGGTTCTGCCAACGGGTATTGGCAAAAGATTTCGGATTAGATCTCCAGAAGGGGGCTGCCAAGAGGGAGGTGACAATGAGAAAGACGCGGAATAACGAACGAAAGTATAACATTATACGAGTCGGAGCGAGGAAGGTCAGAAGTTTGACGTGATAGGAAAGCTAGAAAATCTGCAAAGGTAAATGTTAAGGCTTAACTAGATATATTGGGGATCGGTGAATCAGTGAACTGAAATCGGAAGAAGACAAGAATTTCTGGTCTGATGAGTATAGGGTAATACCAACAGCAGCAGAAAATGGTATAACGAGAGTACGATTCGCTATGAATAGGAAGAAAGGGCAGAGAGTGAGTTACTGTGAACGGTTCAGTGATAAGGTTCTTCTCTTCAGGATCGGTAGTTCATGTATACATGCCAACGTCGCAATCCGAATATGAAGAGACAGAAAAAGTATATGAGGATAGTGAACGGGTAACTCAGTGCGCAAAGGGAGATGAAAATGTGATAGTCATGGGGGACTGGAATGCAGTTGTAGGGGAGGGAGCAGAAGAAAGAGTTACGGGAGAATACGGGCTTGAGATTAGGAATGAGAGATGAGAATGAACAATTGAGTTTTCCGATAAACTGCAGCTAGTAATAGCGAACACTCTGCTCAAGAATCAGAACAGAGGGAGATATACTTGGGAAAAGGCCGGGAGATACGAAAGATTTCAGTTAGATTACGTCATGATCAGGCAGAGATTGCGTAATCAGACACAGGATTGTAAGACGTACACAGGAGCAGATACAGACTCAGATCACAATTTAGTAGTGATAAAGAGAAGACTGAAGTTTAGGAGAATTGTCCCGAAGAATTAGTGTGGAAGGAATGAGGAGAAACTTCTCGAAGCACGAGGCAGATTGTGTTTCTGGGTAGGCAGAGAGCAAAGTAGGCGACAGGAGCCGCGGCGCACGCTCCGGGCACGGACAGCGAACTCCCCAACAGGTGTGCGTGTCGCGTTCTGCTGTTATTACCCGCGCCACTGTCACGTAGCCTGCTGTGTTTGCATGCAGCCTCCAGGCACCGCGCAGCGGGACTTCTGCGCTGCAAGGACGACGACAGTGTTCACCGACTCGCTCTTAGTAATACTCATGCACGTGTACTTTTACGAGGGACGCCTTTGAAGTTGAGTGATAAAGTATGCGATAAATACGTCCATAAAGTATTTCATGAAGCTTCAGGATTGGAGATGAATAACGTCGATACCTTTCCACGATAATTCAGCCGACACCCATTCAGTAATCTTGAGGAGAGTGTTTTACACTGGAGATTGTTGGGCACCTCTCTGAGTTTGTACCAAAAATTGGGGCAGAGGTGCGTGCGTATAGCTGTCAAGTTTGACCTCCGCAGAGTAAAATGACAAAATCAGCTGTCGCTAGCTGTCTCATTAGGCGTAAAATGTTTTCTTTCTGAAGATATTAAGGAAATCACTGGGTCCCACGGTTCATCCAGTTGAAAGCCACGATCACAATAACAAGATCTTGGGACAAAAGTACTTCACAATTCCGTAACAACTGAACCCCAGGAAGGATTTCGTCGTGGCTAGGATTTCAGTGGCAGTTGAGAGCCACCATCGCGATTAATAAGATCTTCCGACAAAAGTACTTCACAATTCCGTAAAAACTGAACCTCAGAAGGACTTCGTCGTGGCCACGATTTCCGTGGCATAATAATCAATAGAATGTCGAGTGGAGATACGATGCTCAGCTATGGCCGACTTACTTGGCTGCGACAGGCTAATGTGACCATCATGTTACAGGCACCTTTCACGTACTGTGCGTGTGGTTTGATCAATGTAGACTTTGCCACACTGGCATGGTATTTTGTTGACTACAGCCTTCCGCAAACACAAATATTCCTTTACCGAACCGGGAAGAGCACAAATGTTTGTAAGTGCCCGATAGAAAAACATAACGTTCCCCTGATTTCGACGAAATTCTTTCGACATTTCGGAGGAAAAACGACCTGGACTTGAACAGCTCCTTCTCCTCTTGATCTAGTCAGTGGTCACGTTTCTCCCTCCTCAAAGCTAATCTAATGTGGAAAAATCCATTTTCTTTTTTTTTTTTTTTTTTGCACACAGACCGCAGATGTTACAGATAATGGATATTCAATAATAATAAATGTTGTCCACATCAGATTACGACAGCTCTAAGCATGGAGAAACGTGATCATTTACAAGCTGAAGACAAGAAAGAGCGGTTCAAGTACTGGGCGTTTTTCGTCCCTTATGTCGCACATATTTAGTTGAAATGAGCAGGCCGGCCGGTGTGGCCGTGCGGCTCTAGGCGCTTCAGTCTGGAACCGCGTGACCGCTACGGTCGCAGTTTCGAATTCTGCCTCGGGCATGGATGTGTGTGATGTCCTTAGGCTAGTTAGGTTTAATTAGTTCTAAGTTCTAGGCGACTGATGACCTCAGAAGTTAAGTCGCATAGTGCTCAGAGCCATTTTTGAAATGAGCAGAATCCGAAAGAAAAATTATGTTAAAGTAATATTCCGGCCACCTACAAATATATTACTGGCCATTAAAATTCCTACACCACGAAGATGACGTGCTACAGACGCGAAATTTAACCGACAGGAAGAAGACGCTGTGATATGCAAATGATTAGCTTTTCAGAGCATTCACACAAGGTTCGCGCCGGTGGCGACGCCTACAACGTGCTGACATGAGGAAAGTCTACAACCGATTTCTCATACACAAACAGCAGTTGACCGGCGTTGCCTGGTGAAACGTTGTTGTGATGCTTCGTGTAAGGAGGAGAAATGCGTACCATCAGGTTTCCGACTTTGATAAAGGTCGGATTGTAACCCATCGCGATTGCGGTTTACCGTGTCGCGACATTACTGCTCTCGTTGGTAGAGATCCAATGACTGTTAGCAGAGTATGGAATCCATGAGTTCAGGAGGGTAGTACGGAACGCCGTGCTGGATTCCAACGGCCTCGTATCACTAGCAGTCGAGATGACAGGCACCTTATCCACATGGCTGTAACGGATCGTGCAGCAACGTCTCGATCCCTGAGTCAACAGATGGGGGACGTTTGCAAGGCAACAACCATCTGCACGAACAGTTCGACGACGTTTGCAGCAGTATGGACTATCAGCTCGGAGACCATGGTTGCGGTTACCGTTGACGCTGCTTCACAGACAGGAGCGCTGCGATGGTGAACTCAACGACTAACCTCGGTGCACGAATGGCAAAACGTCATTTCTTCGAGAGAATCCAGGTTCTGTTTACAGCATCATAATGGTCGCATCCCTGTTTGGCGACATCGCGGTGAACGCACATTGAAAGCGCGTATTCATCATCACCATACTGGCGCATCACCCGGCGTGATGGTATGCGGTGTCATTGGTTACACGTCTCGGTCACCTCTTGTTCGCATTGACGGCACTTTGAAAAGTGGACGTTACATTTCAGATGTGTTACGACCTGTTGCTCTACCCTTCATTCGATCCCTACATTTCAGCAGAATAATGCACGACCGCATGTTGCCGGTCCTGTACGGGTCTTTCTGGACACAGAAAATGTTCGACTGCTGCCCTGGCCAGCACATTCTCCAGATCTCTCACCAATTGAGAACATCTGGTCAATGGTGGCCGAGCAACTGGCTCGTCACAATACGCTAGTCAATACTCTTGATGAACTGTGGTATCGTGTTGAAGCTGCATGTGCAGCTGTACCTGGACACGCCATCCAAGCTCTGTTGGACTCAACGCCTAGGCATAGAAAGGCCGTTATTACGGTCAGAGGTGGTTGTTCTGGGTACTGATTTCTCAGGATCTATGCACCCAAATTGTGTGAAAATGTAATCACATGTCAGTTCTAGCATAATATATTTGTCCAATGAATACCCGTTGATCATCTGCATTTCTTCTTGGTGTAGTAATTTTAATGTCCAGTAGTGTATCTGTGCTCTTCTCTGTCCGGTAGAGGATGATATAGGATTGCAACTAGCTTAAGCTTATAGAATACCATACCAGTGTCCAAAGCCTGCAGTGGTCCGACCACAGTACGTGTAAGGTGCGTGGAACGTGATCACCACACTCGCCATAAGCAGACCAGTAAGCCAGCCATAACCTAGCGTCGCATCTCCAAAACACATTGTATGGATTATTATGCCACGGAAATCTTGACCACGACGAAATCCATCTGGGATTCAATTATTAAGGAATTGTGGAAATACGTTTGTTGGAATATCTCATTAATCGTGAGAGCGCTTTGTACTGGATAAGGCGTGGGATCCAGCGATTTTTTTAATACCTTCACGAAGAAAACCATTGACTTCTGGATTTCATCTTGGTGGATCTGCAATACGACATTGGGCGATCACGTAGCGGTAAGCTATGTGCATGCAGCTCCGCGCCAATTTTTAGGATAAACTTAGTGACTTGACGAAACCACAGGGAGCATTCATTACGCTGGGAAAATTTTAAGAATCACTTTTCCGGGAAGTTTGATAAATTTTGGATTAGTGCGTCATGGTGTAACACTTTCCATTTCCCCTAGTGTATGCTGTTCTCCTATATGGGAGGGGTATTCCCTGAAAGCTTAGCCGCACCCTTCTGTTGCACTCCGTCTGTTCCTAGACAAAATTTTCGCTTGCAGACAGTATAGTTCCTGTGTTAAGCGACAGCAGTGATCATTTCAGTTTTCGGCATAAACAATAGCTTCGCTTGTCATTTTGGGATACATGACGGTGGACAACGACCAGCTAGGGAAACATGTCATTTTCGCAGAGTTTGGTGCGTGACCCCTAGCTGCCAGTGAAGTTAGACGGCTTTTCCGGTAGCTGTTGACATAACATACAGGTACGTCCAGCAACAAAGCACAGCTTCCTTCAGGGATTTGTGGCTGCTTGGCTGCACGTCCTAACAGCTATCAAGGAAACGCGAGTCGCACAGACCTCTAGCCGGACTTACCTAACTTCGGTCTCCGGTCGTTCCCATTTCACCGTCATGTCAGCTCGTTATGTAAGCAAGTTGATTAGTAGAAGCATTGCTTGTTTACACAGGACAAACAAAGTGTTCAAATGTGTGTGAAATCTTATGGGACTTAACTGCTAAGGTCATCAGTCCCTGAGCTTACACACTACTTAACCTAAATTATCGTAAGGACAAACACACACACCCATGCCCGAGGGAGGACTCGAACCTCCGCCGGGACCAGCCGCATAGTCCATGACTGCAACGCCTGAGACCGCTCGGCTAATCCCGCGCGGCCAAACAAAGTGAAGCTTTCATCAAGATCCAGGCACGGTGCTTAACTAGGCATCTTGCTTCTGGACTTTCTTGCCTTCCACATATCTGATAAACAACTCAAACTGGAGAAGATACGCAGCAACTTAAGGCAACTGCATCGATTCGGTGGTGCAATGCTCTTACCGCCCGAGCTATGGGGTGTTCAAAAAAGTCTCTCCGCAGTGCCGTATAGTTGTTAGCCGCGCGTGCCGTATGACTGTTAGCCTGCCTGGGTTACTTCCCTTCAAGTGGACTCTCCCAATATTCCACTGTTTCGTATATCTCAGTAAAAATGATTATTCAACAAATTAATAACTTGTATTTCACTGTGTTTCATTCCGGTATATTGACTGCGGCATACGGCACTCGCTGCTAAAAATCATACGGTACTGCGGAGAGACTTTTTTGAACACCCCGCTTGGGCACGAGTAAACTCTGCTTCTTACCTAGGAGGCCTGCAAGAAAGGATACTTCGGAGAAAATCCTTACGTTAGTTGCACACGGGAAAAGTCTTTCCAGAATGAATCTTTCAGTAAGAGCATTTCCCACAAAATGCAAAGTTCCTCGTTCGAGTCCCGCCCGGTTAGGAACACGTTTTAATCTGTCACTAAATTTCAAAACAGCTAGAAAATTGCAGAAAGACATGCAGAGAATCTACGACTGCTTCAGGGGTTGGCAAATTGCCCTAGACGCAAAGAAACGTTGCATATAGCGCATAAAGGGTCAGAAAGACTCATTGCTCTATGATTACGGAGCTGCTGAACTATCACTGGAATTAGCCACTTCCATAATCTACCTAGGAGTATGCGTACGGAATGATTTAAAATGGGACAACTGCAGAAAACTAGTCGCAGGAAAGGCAGATACCAGAGTGAGATTGATTGGAAGCATCCTCAAGAAGTATAGTCAATCTACAAAGGAGGATAGCTTACAAAGGCATCGTTCAATCAACAACTGAATGTCGCTCCTCAGCCTGGTGTCCATACCAGATAGCATTTATAGGGGAAATAGAAGAGATCGAAAGAAGAGCTGCGCATTTCGTTACAGGTTCCTTTAGTAAGCGCGAAAGCGTCACGAAGACGCTCGGCCATCTCCAGTGGTTGTCTCTGCATGAGGGGCGTTCTGCGTCATGGTAAAGTGGCGAGAGCTTTCGTTCCTATGTTCCTAGAAGAGTCAACCACTATATTATTTCCTCCGACGTATATCTCGAGAAAAGGTCATGAAGGTAAAATTAGAGACATTCGAGCTCACGTGGACGCTTACCAACAGCAGTTCTTACCATGAAACATTCGCGATTGCAACAGGAAAGAGAGAAGTGACGCTGTTACAGAAAGATCCATCTGTTAGGCACCTTTAGGTGGCTCTCGGAACATAGATGTAGATGTACTCCGCTGCAAAGTGGAAGATTCTTTCTGGAACCCGAGAAGATTTCATCAGTCGGATTCTTGATGTGCGTAGCTTCTGTACGAGATAGATAGGAGAAGTCGCGTAAATATAAAGGAAACTCGGGGACAGGGGCAAATGCACGTCACCTACTCGAGTTTCTAATCTATTACATTTCCCGAAGAGCAGAGAATGTGTTTCTGTAACAGCAACTTACGGAGTTTCCTGCTTCCTCATTTTGTTAGTATCTCCCAGCAAGATCGGCACTTACGTAAAGGTTAATGCAATTTTGTCATATGATGACGTTGTTGGAGACCGTGCTTTTTATTTGAAGACAAATGTTGATGCTGCTGGGACAGCAACCAGCCACAAATTTACTTTCAGTTCCTTTATTCAAAGGGTACCGTTACCGGTTTCGAATCGTTATGATTCATCTTCAGACGGTTTACATGCTTCCCTTACAACACGTGGTGCGTTTTTTGACAGAACAATTGTCCGAAAATATAAATAATACATAATTATAAGCACATCACACAGATGCTAGGCCAGGCATTTCAATCATACTGACAGATCGTGCCACACATCGCCACAACTGCAGAATAGGCTGGTGAAGAAATGGACTCTGGATAACGCTGTGGCAAGAAGAGTAGGCACAGGTCCTTCCAAAAGCAGTACACGGCGAGAAGATCGAAGGACTGTCCGTCTGACTGTGAGGGACAGAAGAACGACAACAGCTGAAATCGGGGCAGAGGCTGCAGGCTGAGCGTCACCACGTACAGATAAATGGAAGCTGTGATGAGAACCCGTTACCTTGCGTAGTTTACCGCTGACACTGTACCACAGAGAACGACGAGTCGCGAGACTCTACAGTGTAGTTCCGCCCACAAGAACATTGAGGAAAGTATGGATCATTGACTGACTTGCCCATTTGCCTGTTCTATCACAAAAAGAGCGTGTCTGTAATGCGAGGGGATGAAGTATAAGTATCGGACCAGTCTCCAGCAAGTAATCTTCATGAACTGACGCAACATTTGTGTTAGGTGTGACAAGAAGTTCCTCAAGATGACTTTCCCATATTTTTTCACTCCCATATCACAACGAATACCAGAGTCATGTTCGATTCAAATGGTTCAAATGGCTCTCAGCACTATGAGGCTTAACTTCTAAGGTCATCAGTCCCCTAGAACTTAGAACTACTTGAACCTAACTAACCTAAGGACATCACACACATCCATGCCCGAGGCAGGATTCGAACCTGCGACCGTAGCGTGTTCGATTCCATTGCAATGATTGAGACCCAGGACCGTCATGTAATCTAGGATGGAAAGAAGGTCAGCATCCATTATAATGTCATCTGTCTTTTTTATTGCATTGCAAATCAGATTTCAACTTACAGTGCATCATAAGGAGTCCTGTAGACTGACAGCAATTATAACGAGACACATTCCAGTCTGACTCAGCCATGTACAAGCTTTAGTCCACCTAAAAGTGATTTGCAGATTATTTGTGTATGTATACAGACTACGTAAGAAAGGCTAGGGCGCATTACCATCACAGAGGCTGTTCTGGCGCTGCGCTTGATAAGTCAAGCAAGAATTAAGGAGAAAAATCATTGGATCTGTAGACCTAGAAAAAATATGTTAGAAATTACGATAAAAATAGGAGTAAGCCATAGGGAAAGACGGGTAATATGCGATATCTACAAGAACCAAGAGGGAAACCAAAAACCAAACACGAAGTGCTGGATTAAAACGGGTGAAAGTCAGGGATCCCGTCTTTCGCCACTACTGTTCAGTATATACATGAAGAAGCAATCGGGCAACAAAAGAGAGGTTCAGGAGTGGGATCAAAATTCACTGTGAAGGAAAATCAGCGGTGAGAATGCTATGCTCAGTGTGTGCGAGGAAAAATTACATGACGTGCTGGACGAAATGAAGGGGCTACTCAGCACAGAATATGGATTGAGAGTAAACCGTAGAAAAAGGGAAGTAATGAGGAGTACCACAAATGAGATTAGCAGTAAACTTAACATCAATATTGATGACCACGAAGCAGACAAAATTAGTTAATTCTGTCTCCTTGGAAGCAAAATAGCACATCAGGGAAGAAGCAATGTGGACATAAAAAACACCCTACCACAGGCAAAGAGGACTTTTCTGGCCAAAAGAGTTCTTAACATTGTTCTCAATAATAATCGGATACTGGAAAGTACACGAAGTGATTCTTTTTAGCAAGTCGCAGTGGAAAAAGTAATGGTCTTAGAGCCACTCCACGGCATTCATGTCAAGTTGTGAACAAATAGTGCGCTAAAAGCTGTAGTCCAAAGTTAAAATGAAGGCGACAGCAGAAGCTATACAAATAAAACCTGGATAAAAACCAAATAGGCCAAACAAATTTGTAGAGTAATAACGTACCTAGACAGTTTCAGGTTTCATTTCTATAGATTCTGCCATCCCCTTCATTTTACGCACGGACTGCAGGTTCTGACGCCCTATTTATTTATAGATTGTGAATGATGGGGACCAGGTTTAAGGCAGTTACTTTTCCGCTATGACTTGTTAAAAAGAGTCTCTGTGAGTGTCCTTCAAGGATTGCTATACAATACTACTTTTCAGTATCTCTCTGTTCTTCAGACCATTGTTAAGAATTCTTTGTAATATTTTTTCATTATTAATTTTGTACACATCGCCTGAGGAAGCATCTTTAATTGATGCGAAACCGGTCGTCACTCTAAATAAGAAGTATTTTACAGGCAGTGCGGATCATTTCATTCAAAATGTGGTCACTTGGCTGCGATTGCTCACAGTTTAAAATAACATGCGACAGAAGTCTTCTGGTATCGAACATAGATCTTACTTCGAGGGACATATTTCTGAGAATGCATGTTTGGCGTGAATCGTGCACTGTGAGAATACTGGAAAAGAAGAGACTCGAAGCATTTGATATGTTGTGCTGTATGAGATTGTTGGAAATTAGGATGACTGATAAGATAACGAAAGAGTATGTTCTACACAGAATCGGTGAAGGAAGGAACATACGGCAAAGACAAGAAGAAGATTGACTGGTTGATTAAACATCGAGGTCATCGGTCCTATCGGATTGGGGAAGGATGGGACAGGGAGCCGGCCGTGCCCTTTCAAAGAAACCATACCGGCATCTGCTCGAAGCGATTTAGGGAAATCACGGAAAACCTAACTCAGGATGACCGGACGCGGGTTTGAACCGTCGTTGTCCCGAAAGCGACTCCAGTGTGCTAGCCACTGCGCCACCTCGCTCAGTCAAGAAGGGGCGAGATGACATCAGGGAATAGCTTCCCTGGTCCTAGAGGGAGCTGTAGAAGGTAAAAACTGTAGAGAAAGACGCAGATTTCAATATATCCAACAAATACCGAGAATGTAATGTGGAAGTAGTACTCTGAGATGAAGATTGACCCGTGCTCTCTCCGAACTATGCGTTTTCGTGAACTTTGCTGTCTATCTGTGTTTTGTTTCCCGCCCTCATCGCGGTTACGTCGTGATTCTTCTTCCTTGCACGTGTGGCAGCAGTGATGCGTATCGATACTTGCTCTGTGCACAATCTTTGGTTTAGTGCATGTAGTTTCCGGCGAGGGGGTTTGGAGTCAGTCGGTCGGTTGTTGCGGACGAGGGAAATTATCTCCGCGAGGCGCAGTGTCGGAGAGTGTGTGGAGCTGTCCGATCGCTACGAGCTTCGTGGTTCGCCGACCCAGGACGTCGAAGTTGGTAGTGGTTTCAACTACCCAAGCCGCGTCCATTCATGTTGTGGTAGTTCGTTTCGGTGGTTTGCTGTTGGGGAGGTTTTCCTGTGGGCAACACGGAGTGTTTCTATTGCTGAGATTTAGCCGCCATGCGGTGTAATTAACTATTTTGGTCGACTACGATTTGAGTGCACCAGTGGAATTTTCTGTCTTGTGGCCGTTAGTGTTCTGGTTACCTGCCCTGAGCACTGACGTAAATTCAGTCAGTGTTCTTTTGAGTGAAGTTAACTATTACCGTGTTTCACATTCAAGTGTACCAGCAGGGTTTTCTGCCGAGTGGCCGCTAGTGTTCCGGTTACCTGCCCGGGCCGCTAACGTAATTTCAGGTAGCGTCCTTTCTTTACCTGTTGTCGCTGTCCAACATGATGTGTAATTTTGACAGCTAATACATACTCCATTGTGGATTATCACGTTTGTAACATTGCCGGTTTGAGTTCTCATGTACTGATTGACGGGAAGCAAGTCGATGTGTCGGTCGGTCGGTCGGTGGCTGTCCCCTGGTTGGGTTCCGACGGATTAAGTATATATGGGGTCACCACCTGTCTCACCTAAGTGAACGAGGGCAGACCGACCTCCCTGGAGGCCTTCTGACAAGGGAACCTCCCCATCGCACCCCCCTCAGATTTAGTTATAAGTTGGCACAGTGGAAAGGCCTTGAAAAACTGAACAGAGATCAATCGAGAAAACAGGAAGAAGTTGTGTGGAACTATGAAAAAAAAGCAAAATATAGAAACTGAGTAGTCCATGCGCAAGACAGGCAACATCAAAGACCGTGCGAGCTCAGGAGTGCCGTGGTGCCGTGGTTAGCGTGAGCAGCTGCCGAACGAGAGGTCCTTGGTTCAAGTCTTCCCTCGAGTAAAAAGTTTACATTCTTTATTTTCGCAAAGTTATGATCTGTCGTTCGTTCACTGACGTCTCTGTTCACTGTAATAAGTTTAGTGTCTGTGTTTTGCGACCGCACCGCAAAACCGTGCGATTAGTAGACGAAAGGATGTGCCT
This sequence comes from Schistocerca americana, assembly GCF_021461395.2. NCBI lineage: Eukaryota > Metazoa > Arthropoda > Insecta > Orthoptera > Acrididae > Schistocerca > Schistocerca americana. The sequence continues at coordinate 88,581,414 of NC_060119.1, forward strand.
CTCCAATGGCAACCGAAAACATTTGACGGAAAGGTCATAGGTCAACCGATTCCTCCACAGGAAAACACGTCTGATATATTCTATACGACACTGGTGACGGCATGTGCGTCACATGACAGGAATATGTTGTCGACCCACCTAACTTGTACACTTGGCAAATGGGTAAAAAGATTCTTCTACCTTGCCCGATTTAGGTTTTCTTGTGGATGTGATAATCACTCCTAAAAAAGTGATGAAAACATAAGAGTTTGTCACATAAACTGCAACAAATGAATGCAGCAGTTTCACAGTCGCACAGTTTTCCCTGTGCTCTCTCAAAACATATATTTTTAACGTTTTCAAATTTTTCCGTGTGTAGACCGTCAGAGCCTGCATATGTCCAAGCAAATCTGAACATGTCCTGGAATTTTGGAGAGCGAAGTTGATTATGTGTGAGTGCCTGAACTTTGATAATTGACACACGATCACATAAACAATACTGCTCTGTTTACCTGTGCAGCTTCGCAAAATAACTGTCTGAAAATAAAAAATTAAACTTTTCACTCGAGGGAAGACTTGAACCAAGGACCTCCCATTCCGCAGCTGCTCACTCTAACCACGGTACCACGGCGCTGCTGAGCTCGCATTATCCTTGATGTTGCCTATCTTGCACATGGACTACTCAGTTTGTATGTTTTACTTATTTTTTTCATACTTCCATACAACTTCTTCCTGTTTTCTCGAGTGATCTGTGTTCAGTTTTTCAAGGCCTATCCACTGTGCCAACTTATTTCTAAATCTGAGGGGGGTGTGATGGGGAGGTTCCCTTGTGAGTGCCACCGGTGATTATCTCTTGACAGCTAGTTTAAATTTTAGGCTTATGGTTATTTGTTTTGTTTTAAAATTTTGCAAAATTAATTTTTAGATTTATCTTTCAAGCTTAAACACTGCGACCTTCTGCCTTTAAAGATTATGGTTATATATTTTGTAGTTAAATTGTGGCCCTCAGCCATTGGTATAGCACCTTGCATATGTTGCTTCTTTAAATTATTTTATTGCTATCTTAACCGAATTTTAAGATTTCTTGTTGGCCTTCTGTCTTTAAAGGTCTATGGTAATATATTCTAAAATTTTAGAATTTAATTGGGGCCCTCAGCCATTTGTATTGCACTTTGCGTATGTTGTTTTTTGAATTATTTTATCGCTATCTTGTTAAGATTTATTGTTGGAGGCCTTCAGCCGTGAAAGAGTTGCATTCGGTAAAGATTCAGCCATGTGCCGCTTTGCTTGTAAAGGTTATTAAATTACAATAAATGACAATTAGAAGTAGAAACTGACCTCAACCCTTGGCCCTTTCCACAATCCTATTACCTGTTCTGCCCAGTGGGTTTAGCGGGCGTATCAAAGATATTGGCATAATACAGCAATTCGTGGCGGGCCGCGTCAAATAAGTCAGAAGACTGTTTGTCCATGAAATTCTTCCGGCTCCGATATAATAAGCCTGCCGACTTTTCGGCTACTACTGCAGGCAGCCTTCAGCAGGGTGTCTCCTTGAGTAGTAGCTGTAACACCGGCAGTTTTATCATACCACGCGCGAAAGCCACATTTATGTCAATATACAGGCAGTCATTTTACCTCGTCGTCATAATGACACGAAGATCATCCGTCACGCTCTGTACTATGGCGTGTGGAGCAGAGATGTAGCAATGGACATGCACTGAGCTAGACATCCACTGTGAATTTCATGGTGCTACTTGGCCGTCATTATGCCATAACATTACTCATGTATCGTCGCTGCCACCGGAGGCAGGATCGCGTTACATCACGCTGCGAGCTAGACGTCTAACTGGGCTTACTCTAGCGACAAGGTGGAACGCCATTTCAAAAGATCGCCCTGCATGACCTTCATGTTGTCAGATTGCTTCCAGAGGAAGGCGATTTCAATTGTCACAGACGCGGCAGGTCGTGGTTCCCACTATTTGCTGACATTCTTGAACTCGTGTGCGTGTGGCCTTGACAGAACTGCCAAACGACGGCCAACAGAGAACACGGCCGGATGCCATTGTTGTTTGATGGATTGTGTTATTACACCGAGCCGGTGCATGTCCCTGTGTGTTTGTGCGAGCGAATGGCTGCAGCCCATTTCCTGTCGTTTCGAAATTAGCGAACACGCACAGCCAACTGACACAGTCTGAGTAGTCTGTATGATCACGCCAGACACACAGAAGAGGAGAATCTACCTGTCATGCGTAAGCTGTAGCGTCTTTTCGCGAGATGTATGTAGGGCGAGGTAATGTTGAAACGTCCCATTTGGAAAATTATAAATGACTGTGCTGGTAAACTTGTACGTTACTTGTTTTTCAAACAGCTGAGCAAAACTGAACGTACTCAGACATTTCTCTCTTTACTTATTCTGATCATCACTAAACTGACACACGATATTTTTAGCACAATCTGACTTTCAATAATCCCTACAAAAGAATGGCCCTGACTAACAATAACCCATACCTTTCATGAATCACTTACTTCACAAAAATCTTCGTTACTCGAACTACTGCAGTACAGCGAGCGCCAATACTGCCATCTAAATAAAAGATTCTAACTACTGAAGGCACTAACTACTGACAGGCATAGTTAGTAAATGAAAGATTTTGATAGAGAACAGCCGGCCGGAGTGGCCGTGCGGTTCTAGGCGCCCCAGTCTGGAACCGTGTGACCGCTACGGTCGCAGGTTCGAATCCTGCCTCGGGCATGGATGTGTGTGATGTCCTTACGTTAGTTAGGTTTAAGTAGTTCTAAGTTCTAGGGGATTGATGACGACAGCAGTTAAGTCCCATAGTGCTCAGAGCCATTTTTTTGCCCAACACTACAATAGCGAATATTCCAATAATGCCAACCAGCCACAGATTGCACACAGCACAGTCAGTGATTTTCATACAGAGCGCTACGTGGCGTTACCAACATAAAAACCTAAACAACCTACTTACAATGTGTTGGTTTACTCTTCCAGGAACGTACAGTCTTGGTATTTCTGTTGCAAACTTCTCCGAGATGCACAACGCTTCTCTTGTAGCGTCTGACACTGGGATAGGATTTGTATTTTTGCGATGCTCTCTCGAGCACTAAAACGACCCATTCTGGAAGGCGTTGTTCATACCCGGATCTTTTCTGTTTCATTCTTACCGCAGCGCGTGGTGGTTTCGGAAAGAACAGGGTTATTCGTAAGTACCTCTAGTGGTTCAAAAGACAACTGTAAGGTCACTAGAAGACGTGAAGAAAGATAACGCATATTATTGGATAGAGCGTCTCTCTAGGTTTGGATTCGTAACATGTGCCATAGCGTGGTTGTAAAGTGCACCGCTAGGAGTAGGCGTGCCAGAACAGGGCGCACAGTGTACGTACGCGCGAGGAAGCAATGTGTTACGTGATTCTCTTTGGAGCGTACGCTCTCTGAATTTCAGCAGTAAACCTCATTGTTATGCAAACGCCTCTCTTGTGGCGACTGCCATTCGAGTTTGTTGAGCACCGCTCGCGCATCTTAAACGGACCCGTGTGGAAATACGCCTCTGCTCAGCGGTTCTCCTCCATTTATTCCACACGGTATCACCTTATCACGGAGAATAAAAACTATTTTTTACTCTTTTATTATTTTTAACACCTTATTGTGGGAGAGAAAAACTATTTATTTTCTTCTATTATTTCATATCGTCAACCAGCATTATTTATTGTTTTTCATCTTCAGGAACGTAGTGTGGTAATCTGGGTATCTCATCGTAACGCAGCTGCGCAGTAATCAAATATTAACTCAAAACACTTAATAGGCTATCAGATGAAGTCAATAGTAAGCATTAAATCACAATGCTTTGTTAGTTATGACTAAAAGCTTACTATGGTGGTTCCTTACGGTGACCAGATACATATACACATGCATAGTACATCGATTAGTATGAATTGCACCTAAAGATGAAACCATATGTACTTTGAAGGCGCTCGAAAATAGGCAAAATCAATAAGTACATAAGATTGGGGTTGAAAATAAAAATTAGAGAGGATAAATACTCTACTGGCCATTAAAATTGCTGCACCAAAAAGAAATGCAGATGATAAACGTGTATTTATTGGACAAATATATTATACTAGAACTGACATGTGATTACATTTTCACGCAATTTAGTTGCATAGAGCCTGAGAAATCAGTATCTATAACAACCGCCTCTGGCCATAATAACGGCCTTGAGACGCTGGGCATTGAGTCAAACAGAGCTTGGAGGGAGTGTACAGGTACAGATGCCCATGCAGCTTCAACCCGATACCACAGTTCATCAAGAGTAGTGACTGGCATATTGTGACGAGCCAGTTGCTCGGCCACCATTGACCAGACGTTTTCAATTGGTGAGAGATCTGGAGAATGTGCTGGCCATAGCAGCAGTCGAACATTTCCTGAATCCATAAAGGCCCGTACAGGACCTGCAACATGCGGTCGTGCATTATCCTGCTGAAATGTAGGGTTTCGCAGGAATCTAATAAATGGTAGAGCCACGGGTCGTAACACATCTGAAATGTAACGTCCACTGTTCAAACTGCCGTTAATGCGAACAAGAGGTAACTGAGACGTGTAACCAATGCCACCCCATACCATCACGCAGTGTGATACGCCAGTATGGCCATGACGAATACACGCTTCCAATGTTCGTTCACCGCGATGTCGCCAAACACGGATGCGACCATCATGATGCTGTAAACAGAACCTGGATTCATCCGAAAAAATGACGTTTTGCCATTCGTGCACCCAGGTTCGTCGTTTACACCATCGCAGGCGCTCCTGTCTGTGATGAAGCGTCAAGGGCAAACGCAGTCATGGTCTCCGAGCTGATAGTCCATGCTGCTGCAAACGTCGTCGAACTGTTCGTGCCGATGGTTGTTGTCTTACAAACGTCCCCATCTGTTGACTCAGGGATCGAGACGTGGCTGCACGATCCGTTACAGCCATGCGGATAAAATGCCTGTCATCTCGACTGCTAGTGATACGAAGCCGTTGGGATCCAGCACGGCGTTTCGTGTTACCCTCCTGAACCCACCGATTCCATATTCTGCTAACAGTCGTTGGATCTCGACCAACGCGAGCAGTGCCGTCCGGAGTGGCCGAGCGGTTCTAGGCGCTACAATCTGGAACCGCGCGATCGCTACGGTCGCAGGGACGAATCCTGGCTCGGGCACGGATGTGTGTGATGTCCTTAGGTTACTTAGGTTTAAGTAGTTCTAAGTTCTAGGGGATTGATGACCTCAGATGTAGAGTCCCATTGTGCTCAGAGCCATTTGAACCAACGCGAGCAGCAATGTCGCGATTTGATAAACCGGAATCGCGATAGGCTACATCCGACCTTTATCAAAGTCGGAAACGTGGTGGTACGCATTTCTCCTCCTTTCACGAGGCATCACAACATCGTTCCACCAGGCAACGCCGGTCAATTGCTGTTCGTGTATGAGAAATCGGTTGGAAACATTCCTCATGTCAGCACGTTGTAGGTGTCGCCACCGGCGCCAACCTTGTGTGAGTGCTGTGAAGAGCTAATCATTTGCATATCACAGCATCTTCTTCCTGTCGGATAAATTTTGCGTCTGTAGCACGGTATCTTCGTGGTGTAGCAATTTTAATGGCCAGTAGTGTACATAAGAGTGGGGTTGAAAATAAAAATAAGAGAGGATAAACATATATTTTCAAAAATTTTGTGTAATAAGATACTTATACTATTTTTAGCACTGTTATGTGCAGTCCTTTGTATGTCATGGGGGAAGAGAACGAGATGAGTTTCGAAAAGATCCCTGTTTGTGCGATCCGTGTTGATGTCTATTAAGGTGACCTTTGTTCTCCTAATATGTCACAAAACGTAACATAAAACGAACCCCCACAGTTCTACAGCAGACTGACGTAGCGATGTACGTCTGTAATTAGACGTATCTGACCGACTATTGCTCTTGGAAGAATGAACGACCAGCGCCTTTTTCCCATTGCGTGAAATGCTCCACTGTAGCAGCGACCCAAGACAATCTTCTGACAAAAGGATAGCATGCTATTTCACATGGAAAGAATGATCATAAGGCACTGATGGCCGGGAGTTCGGGTGCAGAGTTGCAAGTCCTTTCTGTTGACGCAAATTGGGCGACTTTCGTATCGACGATTATGAGAATAACACAACACCCAGCTCTCGGCGGAGAAAATTTCTAACCCGGCCAGGAGTCGAACCCGGGTGCGCTGCATGGCATTCAGACGCGCTGAACATTCAGATTTTTTTTATCGTTATTGTTCTTGGCATTTGGGGGGGGGGGGGGGGCGATGTCACATGACAACTGTGCAAGTTGATGTTTCAGTATTTGACGCAGTTTTTTATTGCAGAGGGCAGCTAGCCCACTGACCGAACACACTGAGCTACCGTGCCGGCAAGCTAAGGTGGCTGACTATTTCAAATAATCTTTGTAGGATAGAAAATATATATCATCAAATCCACGTGGCTTTCTTATGTTATGCGATTGTCATTGATTTTCTATTCTGCTATCATTTACCTACAGAATACTTTCATCTTAAGTTAGATCAGGTTTTCGTTCATTTGTATAAAAGAGTCAGGTGCCAGACAGAACAACGTATAGCATTGTAAGTAGACAGCGTTGCGCTTACATATGTCCATCAGGTTCTTCATGATGATGTTGGTGACGTTCTTCGATCGCACAGCACCGGCTTCCAAACAGGCGAAGCCACACTGCATCACTGCAAAAGAAAATGCCATGTTCACATACTGGAATGTCACACTGTCAAGCCGTAGCGACGTCATGCATACACTTAAATTGTCCATATGAAGAAGTAGAGCTAATCAAAGCTAAAAGTTATTATTGATATTATTTTTCAGTTATTACGTACTGATATTTGAATATTAATTCCACGTATGTTCCGAGGCCGGTACGAAAGATGAGACAATGATGATCTATAGGCAAAGGTTTTTTTTTTCAGATCAGTGAGCTCTGCTTGCAACCCGTGGGAGAGGCCAGCAGTCTTCACCACCTCCGCCAGCCGCCTGTACGGACTGAGGATCGCCTCAGAACACATGCGACAGGCGTCGTTGGTGCCGACATGAGCCACAACTTGCAGTCGAGTGCACCCTGCACGCTCGATATCCACCGGCAAGGCAGCTCCACATCTCGGATGAGTCCTCCCCGGCAGACACAAACAAAAACACCTTAGTTTTCTTTCCAGCCGTGAACGTTTTCTATCTCACTGGATCCTTGCCCAGAATGGCAGGTGAGGTATTTGCTGAGTATGGGAGTGACTTGACACGAATTATTGCCGCGGAAAGTCACAAATGGAAATCTCGTGTGAGCTAATTTACAACACTATCTCGTTTCGCGAAAAAGTGGTAGGGCCATTGTTTTGGAAGCCTATTTTTCTCAAGAAATGGAATGACAACAGACATTTATGAGCAGCGAACAATGAGCAGCTCACACAGGCAAACCACGAGGCCGTTTGTAATTTGAAAGCCAGTGACTACTGTTAAATATGAATCGGCAATCCTGCCGAAACTTTCTTCCACTGCATAATTTACCGCACTCGAACTTGTGGAAGAATGTGTTCCACGCTGTCCTGAAGGTACCAAACGCATATAAACACGAGAACTGCTTTGAGACGAATGATGTACAAGAGAATGGAAAAGAAAATTGAGGGCGTTTTAGATGACGATCAATTTGGCTTTATGAAAGGTAAAGGCACCAGAATTGCTATTTTTACGTTACGCTCGATAGTTGAAGCAAAAGTTAAGTGCGATCAAGGCAATTCATACGATTTCTCCATCTAGAAAAAGCGTCCGAGAACGTAAAATGGTGCCAGATGCTTGAAATTCTTAGAAAAATAAATGTAAGCTATAAGGAAAGACAGGTAATGCACAATGTGTACAGAAACCAAGCAGAAAAAATGAGAATGGAAAAGAGAAGATATCTTGTTTAAAAATGTTGTAAGGCAAGGATCCAGTCTCTCTGCACCGTTCAACCTGAACATCGAAGAATTCTAAACGTATACAGAGCACTACTGATGATTCAAATACGGATTTTATACATTACTTAACGGCTGTTGGCAGTAATGTTCGAAAAGCGTTTAAAACAAAATAACAGAGAAAATCGATTGATCGACGAAAGACGGAACTTCCAAAATGATCAATAAAAGGTAGCAATACAGCAATATAAGTCACTCAGGAATGAAATAAACAGCAACGCGCAGTCGAGATAAAGCGAATTGGCTCCAGGAAGAATGTAAAGAACACTAAAAACAAATGGTTGCCGGAAGGACTCGTTCAGCACATAGAAACGCCAAAACAACGCTCGGTGGCACGAAAATAAAGGCGGCAACATTAAGAGTGGAAAAGGAATTGTTCTGTTTATCGGTACGATGACAATGAACAGGTGGAAACAGGGCACCGGAGGCCTGTACGAGGGGGAGGAAGTATCCGATAACTAGAAAGAACAAATGGGAGCCGATTTGAAAGACATAGAGGGTCCAGTGTTAAACTCAGAGTTTCACAGAGCTTTATTTAGAAGACTGTGCAATAAAATAAGGCACAAGGCGTAGGTAAGATTTGTTCGGAATATCTAAACTTATTGGGCGAAGTAGCAACAGTTGGTGTATAGATAGTATGAGACTGGTGACATACCACCTCACTTTCGGAACAATATCATCAACGCAGTCGCGAATATAGCGAGTGCAGATAAAGGCGAGAACTATAGCACATTAGCTTAACAGCTCATGCATTGAAGTTGCTGACAGCAACAATACACAGTTGAATGGAAAAGGAATTTGAGAATTTTTAAACTGCCATCAGTTTAGCTTTCGGAAAGGCAACTGCACTAGAGAGGTAGTTCTGATGTTGCGATTTATAATGGAAGCAAGACAAGAAAAATCAGTTGTTCATAGGACTTGTCAACCTTGAAAAATCGTTCGTACGATGTAAAATGATCCAAGATGTTTGAAATTCTCAGGAAAATAGGCGGAAGGAGAAACGGATAATGTACAGGGTAACAATTATTGAACTGTACGAAAGAAAACGTTACAAACTGCGGTGTACACACACATTATTTAACACGCAAACGTCATTACAGATATCCAGATTTTGGTTATGACATGTTTGATACGCCTGCTATCACTGGCGATGATGTGTCGCAGATGAATAGCGAAATTTTGCGTGACCCATTGAAGTGTCGGAATATCGATGCCGTCGATGACCTTCTGAATGACTATTTTCAGCTCAGTATTTCATATAGTCTCACAAAATGAGAATGGCTGTGATGTGGCGTCTGAGTGGAGGTTGCTCAAATGGTGGTGGGTGGGTGCCACTCCCTTATTTATATACCCCCTAGCATTACGGGTAATTCTAAAATATTTCTGTTTGCTGATGACACTAGCTTGGTAGTAAAAGATGTTGTGTGTAACAGTGCAGCTCATGGCATAAGTTCATGGCTTGTAGAAAATAAACTACTACTAAACCACATATGACCCAGTTTTTCCAGTTTATAACACACCATTCAACAAAGCCCGACGTTTGAATTTCACAGAATGGGCATATGATTAGTGAAACTGAACAGTTCAGATTTCTAGGTCTTCACATAGATAGTAGTCTTTCGTGGAAAGCCCACGTTCAGGATCTTGTTCAAAGACTTAATGCTGCCATTTTTACTATTCGAACGATATCTGAAGTAAGCGATCGTTCGACACGAAAATGAGTCCACTTTCCTTATTTTCATTCGCCTATGTCGTATGGAATTATATTTTGGGGTAACTCTTCCCATTCTAAAATGATATTTTTGGCTCAGAAACGGGCTGTTCGTGCAATAAGTGATGTAAGCTCGCGAACCTCTTGGCGACCCCTGTTCACTAGTCTGGGTATCTTGACACTGGCCTCCAAATATAAATGCTCTTTACTGTCGTTACTAGTTAACAATATCAGCTTATTCCCAAGAATTAGCAGCTTTCACTCAGTTAGTACTCGGCAGAAACCCAATCTGCATTTGGTTCGCACTTCCTTAACTCTTATGCAGGAAGGTGTGCAGTATATTGCTGCATCCATTTTCAATAAGCCACCACAATAATAAAAAAATCCATGCGCTTTCAAATCGAAACTGAAGAGTTTCCTCATGGGTCAATCCTTCTATTCTATTGAGGACTTCCTTGAAAAATTATGCTGATTCTGATGCGTTTACTTAAACTTGTGGCTTGACTTTTTTGGGTTCATAAATATTTTATTTTCATCTGTTACTACTTTTATGTTGTAATTTCATGTACTGACACGTTCCATGACCATGGAGATTTGCTCTTCAATTTGGTCCTACGGAACTAGCCGTGTAAATAAATAAACAAATGAAAATATGGAGGGGAAATAGAAGACCAACATCGAAGCGCGATTAAATTAGTGTAATACAGAGATGCAGTCTTTCTCCTTAACTGATCAACACCTGAATGACGGAAATGACAGATTCAGGAGTGCGATTACAAAAATTCAGTTGGCAGGGAGTCAATGATAAAATTCACTGACGACATTGCTACCCTCAATGAAAACGAGAAAGAAATTATACGATGTGTTGAACAGAATTAACTGTCTAATGAGGACATAGTATGGATTTAGAGTAAATCAAAAAAAGACGAGAGTAATGATAAGTAGCAGAAATGAGATTAGCGGCAAACTTAACATCAAAATTGGGGTCCGCGAAGTAGACGATGTAAAGGAATTGGAGCAGATTAGCTCAGTGAAACGGGGCATTCCTCTCCGAAATCCGTCCGTTTTTATGAAATGGTGGCCTCAATATGAGGAAGAATTTCTGAGAACGTACGTTTGGCGCATACCACTGTATGGTAGTGAGACATGGACTGTGGAAAAACCGGCAAAGTAGAGAACTGAAGTATTTGAGATGTGGTGCTATAGAGAGAAGTCGAAAATTTGGTGGACTGATAACAACTGAGGAGATTGTCTATAAAAGCTATGAGGAAAGGAGAAAGTGTATAGCAGGGAACAAGAAGAAGGGACAGATTGATAGGACATGTGTTAAAACTTTAAGGAATAACTTTCACCGTACTTGAGCGAGCTGTAGAGATTAAAAACTGATGAGAAGACAGCGATTTGGATATATCCTACAAATAACTGAGGATTTTCGACGCAAGTGCTGCTGTGAGTTGAAGAGGTCGGCTGGTACAGGAGAGGAAATCGTAGCAAACGACAGATGCAGGCGTCTACTGTGGAGTGAGGGAAAGGTTAGTGACTCCACTGTGTACTGTCTGCGGTACTCCGGAAGAAATGTAGGCCAGGAGGAAGGGGAAGCACTGACTAGCCGCAGAGGAGCGGAATGTGTCGAGATAACCAGGAACAATGCAGAGGCAGGCTATCTGTCTTTGTGATGTGCGCAGTGTTCGACCACAGCGCATGTTGGAGCGGGTTCGGCACTGAAAACGGCCGTGTTTTAAGTACCACAGGTCAAAGGGAGGATGTAGAACCGTTCTGGTAATTTGTGTGCAGACTGCAATCAGTCGCATTATAAGTAGATATTTCCGTGTCCGATAAGGCAGCATTTGAACTACTGTAGGCCAGTAGGCACATTGAGGGTGTTTCCTACCGAATTACAGCAGTGCTCTGCAAAACCCTTTGGAGGGCAGAGGGCACTTTCAACTGTACAAAGGACCTGACGGTGTACAGAAAGGGTAGATTAAATACAGTTGGTGGTGGTGTGTTTGCTGCTGTTAGAAGTAGTCTATATTATAGCGAAATTGAAGTAGATAGTTCCCGTGAGTTAGAACGGGTAGAGGTAACATTTGGCAACCGGAATAAAGTAATAATTGATTCCTTTTACCGACCTCCTGTCTCAGACGATACAGTTGCTGAAGAATTCAAATACTTGAGTCTCACTTCAAACAGTTAGCCCAGTCATACAATTATACTTGATGGTGATTTCAATCTAGCCTCGAGATGTTTGCGAAATTACGCGTTTAAAGTCTGTGGTGGGTGTAAAACATAGAAATCGAACTACTTGCTTTCTCCGAAAACTAAATTGAACAATTAGTTCAGGAGCTCACTCGAAGTGTAAATGGTTGCGAAACCGTACTCGACCTCTTAGCAACAAATAACCCCAAGTAAATAGGGTGCGTTGTGACTGATACGGGGATTAGTCACCACAAGATCCTTGTAGCGACACTGAATACCACAACATTCAAAATCGGCAAAAGTAAACGCATAATAGATTTATTTACAAAAACAGATACAAATACGCTTGACACCTTCCTGAGAGATAGCGTCCATTCTGTCCGAACTAACTATTAAAGTGTAGACCAGATGTGGCTTACATCGAAAGAAATAGTATCGACAGCAATGGGGAGATTTACACCAAATAAATGAATAATAGACGAAAGTGATGTCTCCCCCCCCCCCCCCCCCCCCCGTGGCATGCAGTCGGGAATACTGCTGCAGAACACACACACACACACACACACAAACACAAATCTCTCTCTCTCTCTCTCTCTCCCTCTCTCTCTCTCTCTCTCTCTCTCTCTCACACACACACACACACACACACACACACACACATACACAAACACAAAATCCCCAAGCTTAGCGATGTTTTACAGAAGCTCGCAATTTAGTGCGCAGTTTAGTTTGAGATGCTTTTAATAGTTTCCACAACGAAACAGCATCTCGAAATGTGGCAGAAGACCCAAACAGATTTTGGTCGTATGTAAAGTACACCAGCAGCAAGACCCAGCCAGTACCGTCACTGCACAATGGCGAAGGTAATATTACCGATGATAGTGCCACTAAACAGGAGTTTCTACATGTAGTGCACTGAAATTCCGTCACCAAAGAAGATGAAGCAAGTATTTCAGAATTCGAACCAAGAACTGCTGCCAACATGAGTAACTTAGAAGTAGATATCCTTCGTGCGTCAAAGTAGCTTAAATCACTTAATAAAGGCAAGTCCTCCTGTCCGGACCGAATACCAGTTAGATTCCTTTCACAGTGTGCTGATATAATAGATCCGTGATAAAAGAACCACACACAACCGCTCGCTCGATGAAACATCCGTACCTAAAAACTGGAAAATTGCGAAGGTCACACCAATACCCAAGACAGGAAGTATGAGTAATACGATGATTTATAGGCCCATATCACTGACGACGACTTTCATTAAAATTTTGAAACATACACTGTATTCAGCCAATTTGAATTACCTCAAAGAAAACGGTCTGTTGACACACAGTGAGCAAGGATTCAGCAAATATCGTTCTTGGGAAACCAAAATAGCTCTTTATTCTCATGAGGTAATGAGTGCTATCGACAGCGGATCTTGAATTGATTCCATATTTCTAGGTTTCCTAAAGGTTTTTAATATATATTCTAACAAGCTGCTTACGATCAAGTTGCGTGCCTATGCAGTATCGGCTCAGTTGTGCGACTCAATTCTTGATTTCCTGTCGGAAAGATCGCAGGTCATAGCAATTGACGGGAAGCCATCGAATAAAACGGAAGTAACACCTGGCGTTCCCCAGGGAAGTGTCATAGTTACTCTTCTGTTCCTAATCTATATAAACGATTTAGGAGACAGTCTGAGCAACCATCTTAGATTGTTTGCGACGATTCTGTCATTTCCGTGTAGTTAAGTCATCAGAAGGTCAAAACCAGTTGCAAAATAATTTAGCCTGGATGTCTGTATGGTTCTAACTGTGGCAGTTCACGCTAAATAATGAAAAGTGTGAGGTCATCCACATGAGTCCTAAAAGGGATCCTCTAAATTTCGGTTGCACGATAAATCACACAAATCTAAAGGCTGTCAATTCTACTAAATACATACGAACTACATTTACGAACAACTTAAACTGGAACAATCACATAGGTAATGTTGTGGGGAAGGTAAACCAAGGACTGCATTTTATTTTCAGAACACTTACAAGATCCAACAAGTCTACTACGCTTTTCGGTCCTCGGCTAGGGTACTGCTGTGCAGTGTGGGGACTTTAGCAGGTGGAATTGACGGAGGACATCGAAAAACTTCAAAGAAGCGCCGCTCGTTTTGTACTATGGCTAAATAGGGGGAGAACGTATCACAGAGATGATAGGAGAGCTGTAGTGACAATCATTAAAACAAAAGCGTTTTTCGTTGCGGCGATAGCTATTCACCAAATTTCAATCTCCAACATTCTCTTCCTCCCTACATACATCTACATCTACGTGATTTCTCTGCTATTCACAATAAAGTGCCTGGCAGAGGGTTCAATGAACCACCTTTAAGCTGTCTCTCTACGGTTCCACTCTCGAACGGCACGTGGGAAAAATGAGCACTTAAACTTTTCTGTGCGAGCCATGATTTCTTTTATTTTATCGTGATGCTCATTTCTCCCTATGTAGGTGGGCGCCAACAGAATGTTTTTGCAATCGGAGGAGAAAACTGGTGATTGAAATTTCATGATAATATCCCGTCGCAACGAAAAACGCCTTTGTTTTAATGATTGCCTTGTCAATTCACGTATCATGTCTGTGACACTATGTCCCCTATTTCGCGATAATACAAAATTCGATGTCATCCGTCAGTCCCACCTGATGCGGATTCCACACCGCACAGCAATACTCCAGAATAGGGCGGACAAGCGTGGTGTAAGCAGTCTCTTTAGTAGACCTGTTGCACCTTCTAAGTGTTCTGCCAATGAATCGCAGTCTTTGGTTTGCTCTACCCACAATATTATCTATGTGATCGTTCCGATTTAGGTTATTTGTAATGGTAATCCCTAAGTATTTAGTTGAATTTACAGCCTTCCGATTTCTGTGACTTATCGCGTAATCGAAATTTAGCTGGTTTCTTTTAGTACTCATGCGAATAACTTCACACTTTTCTTTATTCAGGGTCTATTGCCACTTTTCGCACCATACAGATATCTTATCTAAATAATTTTGCAAGTCGTTTTGATCATCTGATTACTTTACAAGGCGGGAAATGACAGCATCATATGCAAACAATGTAAGACGGCTACTCAGATTGTCTCCTATGTCGTTAATATAGACCAGGAACAATAGAGGGCTTATAACACTTCCTTGGCGAACGCCGGATATTACTTTTGTTTTACTCGACGACTTTCCGTTTATTACTACGAACTGTGACCTTTCTGACAGGAAATCACAAATCCAGTCGCACAACTGAGGCGATACTCCGTAGGCACGCAGTTTGATTAGAAGACGCTTGTGAGGAACGGTGTCGAAATCCTGCTGGAAATCTAAAAACATGGAATCAATTTGACATCCTCTGTCGATAGCACTTATTACTTCATGAATATGTTTCTCAAGAACGATATTTTCTGAATTCATGCTGACAATGTGTCAATAAATCGTTTTCTTCGAGGTACTTCATAATGTTCGAATACAGTATATGTTCCAAAACCCTACTGCAAATCGACGTTAGTGATATAGGCCTGTAATTCAGGGAGGAATGATCATTGTAATAAAATAAAAGATTTAAGTGTTAGTTTTCCAGCGCGCTGTTAACGAGATGAACGGTGGACAAATAGTGTGAAAGTTGTTCGATGAACAGAGTCTGCCAGGCACTTAACTGTGGATAGCAGAGTAATCATGTAGATGTAGATGTATTACATATGAGGGATTTTTCTCGTTCGATTAATGTATGGAGCGCGTGAAGAATGTATGCTTAATCGCCCCAGTACTTTCTGTAATAAATCTTGTCTCCGCAGCTCCTACGGGAGCGACACGTGGAGTACCTGACACCTATCTCCAAAACTCTGGCATTTCAATTTCTTCAGTATCTCCGTGACGCTGCCTCGCAAGTAAAACCAACCTGTGTCCATTTTTAAAACCAAACTGTGCCCATACGTTTTGTCCTTCTTTGTTTAGCTACAGTATCTTCTGTTTATTGTATGAGTCGCACGAGTGTATTTGAAGCACTCTCCGTTGTAGAGTGATCGCATTTTTTTCAGTGTCCTACCAAAAACCCGAAGTCTACCAACTGCTTTACGCACAACTGAGCCTATGTTACCATTCCGTTTCATACCCTCGCGCACTGTTACACCTGGAAATTTTTGTATATGTTGAGAGAGTCCAACTATGCCTCGTTGATGTTACACGATACTACGACACTGCCCCCCTCCCCCAAAAAGAAATGGAAGTGTGTGTTAGGAGAGCATCTGAATGCACGAAAGTCGTCGCCATAATGTATGCGAAAATGCACTCGCGGTCCAAGTGACCCTTCGAGGCACGTTGGCAGAATACGCAATTCACACAGTGCACTTTACTGAAACCTGCTGAGAACCCAGGTTTATTTCTATGTTACACAACAGACAGAACGTATCGATTACCTCTAGTGGAAAGTGTGTTGTGAAAGAGGTTTTCTGTAAACTCTTTTAGCTATCAGAATGGTACAAAACCTTTTTGGCTTTTTTTTACATGTTACGCTTGATACATATGACCACGATATTTTTGTATTACAACCTTGATTTCATAAATTACTACTGAATTTGATTTCTTGATAAGAACTGGCTTCTGCAAATTTAAGACAGATTTTTCGAAATTCGTCATAATCAATTGAATCTTGCCTGTTCATTTGCAGGTTCACTTTTTAGTCGCAATATTTTTTGCTTTTTTTCACATGCGAGTTGTCTTTGCATTGCTTTGTGTGTTACTAGTATAGTCAGCTTCGATTAGCGTCAAAAGCTGTTTGAGCAATCTCTCTGTGTCTCCGATGATGCGTTTCGTATTTGCGGAGATCGGTTCAGGCTAGCAGCCAATGAGAATCGTTCGCAATTTTTGGAACGACGGGGTTCTGTAGTTCGAATTTCTGTCGGTCCTTCTGGTGCTGAGTCTCGTCAAGTTCTGTTTTGTTCGATTTGGGAAGCTGTCTGGCTTTCTCTGGTGCCACTGGGAGATGGTTGAGGGTTTCTGCAATGATGAAGAAAATGTGTGAGATCAACTACGTGCCGTAGTGACTGTTAAGACGAATTTGTAGGTTATTTCAGAGGTGCATTCTAATACCTGCACGGTTAACTCGCGATCGCTCTACATGCACACATGAGTGGTGAAATCGAAACTCACATGTTGCTCACTTTTCGACAGCGTGTTGTTTTTAAAATTAGTCGTTCTGAAGATTCAAAATTGTCATCCTCTCTTGCATTATAAAAGAGTTATTGCCTTGTTAGAGTCGTGCACTGATAGCATTTACTGTTCGTTGCAGTCTTACTGGTATTTGCATCTACATTTACATCTACATCTACATGGATACTCCGCAAATCGCACTTAAATGCCTGGGAGAGGGTTCATCGAACCACATTCACAATAATTCTCTATTATTCCATCTCGAACAGCGCGCGGAAAAAACGAACACCTATGTTTTTCCGTCCGGGCTCTGATTTCCCTGATTTTATTATGATGATCGTTTCTGCCTGTGTAGGTCGGCGTCTACAAAATATTTTTGCATTCGGAAAATAAATTCGGTGATTGAAATTTCGTGAGAAGATTTGGCCACAACGAAAAACGCCTTTGTTTTAATGATGTCCACCACATATCCTGTATAATGCCAGTGACACTCTCTGACCTGTTTCGAGATAATACACACGTGCTGCTCTTCTTTGAACTTTCTCAATGTACTCCGTTAATCCTACCTAGTAAGGATCCCAGACCGCGCAGCAGTACTACAGAAAAGTGTAGAGTAGGCAGTCTCTTTAGTAGATCTGATATATTTTCTAAGTGTTCTGCCAATAAAACGCAGTCTTTGGTTAGCCTTCCCCACAATTTCCAGTTTAAGCTATTCGTTATTGTAATTCTTACGTATTTCGTACAATTTACGGCCTTTGGATTCGACTGATTTATCGTGTAACCGAAGTTTAACGGATTTCTTTTAGCACTCATGTGGATGACCTCACACTTATTTAGGGTCTACTGCCAATTTTCGCACGATACAGATATCTTCTCTAAATCGTTTCACAATTTTCTTTGATCTTCTGATGACTTTATTAGTCGATAAACGACAGCATCATCTGGAAACCTAAGATGGCTGCTCAGATTGTCTCCTAAATCGTTTATATAGATAAGGTACGGTAATGGGCCTAAAACACTACCTTGGGGAACGCCAGAAATCACTTCTTTTTTATTACGAATTGTGATCTCTCTGACAGGAAATCACGAATCCAGTCACATAACTGAGACGGTATTCCATAAGCACGCGATTCGCTACAAGCCGCTTGTGTGGTATAGTGTCAAAAGCATTCTGAAAATCTAGAAACACGGAATCAATTTGATATCCGTTGTCAATAGCACTCAACACTTCGTGTGTCTAAAGAGATAGATGTGTTTCACAAGATCGATGTTTTCTAAATCTGTGCTGACTGTGTGGCAACAGACCGTTTTCACCGAGGTCATTCATACGAGGGTCGGTCAAAAAGTAATGCCTCCCATTTTTTTTCTACTTAAAGAAATTAAGTTAAGTGAAAAATTTGAATTTGGCGCCATTCCTCAAACCTTCTTCTGCAATCCACTGCAGTAGTAACTTTCTGTGTCAACAGGTGGCAGCACAGCAGAAGTTTGTAAGATGGCCGACATCGATGTTCGTTTGAGACAGCGTTGTGTGATTGAATTCTTGAATGCAGAAGGTGAAACGCCCATACGCATTCATGAAAGACTGAAGAAGGTGTATGGTGTTGTGACAGTGGATGTCAGCACTGTTAGACGATGGGTTCGTCGTTGTAAGGAAGCTGAAGGGCAAACACCGTTGACTGACGAAAAGCGGAGCGGCAGGCCGGTGAGTGCAGTGACTCCACACAACATTCAGCAAGTTGATGACATCATTCGTGGTGACCGTCGGGTGACTGCAGATGAAGTGTGTCGCATTATTTCTCTTAGTAAAGGCAGTGTGATCACGATTATTAAACAATTGGGGTACTCAAAAGTTTGTGCACGGTGGGTTCCAAGAATGTTAACCGATCAGAGTAAAGAGGCAAGGAAAACAATAGCCTCCCAACACTTGCAGCGCTTCCGTTTGGAGGGTGATGAGTTTCTGAAAAAAATTGTGACCGGGGACGAAACATGGGTGCATTTTTTTGAACCCGAATCAAAGAGGCAGTCAATGGAGTGGCGTCACACAAGCTCGCCGAGGAAGAAAAAATTCAAAACTGTGCGATCGGCAGGGAAAGTTATGGCAACAGTTTTCTGGGATACAGAGGGTGTGATTCTGGTTGATTTTTTGGAGCAGGGATGCACAATAAATTCTGTTCAATACGTCACAACCCTCAACAAACTTAAAGCACGTCTTCAGCGAGTTCGCCCAACAAAATCAATGGCAGATGTTCTTCTTTTGCATGACAATGCAAGACCACACACCAGTCGTCACACCTCTGACGAGATTGTCAAAATTGGATGGGAAGTTTTGCCTCATCCCCCATACAGCCCTGACCTGGCACCATCAGACTTCCATCTGTTCAGGCCACTAAAAGAAGCTCATCGTGGGATTCATTTTGAAGATGAGGAGGCCGTCAAAACATCCGTGCATCAATGGCTTAGGAAGCAGAGCTGTGATTTTTACCGTGCTGGGATACATGCCCTTGTTCAAAGATGGACCAAAACTGTAGAGATGGGCGGAGATTACATTGAAAAATGACAAAATGATCCTCAATGTTGTGGTTTTCAACCTATGTAATTGCATTTAAATTTCCTGACAATTAAACGTAGAAAAAAAAATAGGAGGCATTACTTTTTGACTGACCCTCGTAATACTCGAACACAATATATGTTCCAAAATCCTGCTGCATATCCACGTTAATGATGCGGGCCTGTAATTTAGTGGATGACCCCTACTACCGTTCTAGAATATTGGTGTGACATGTACAACTTTCCAGTCTTTGGGTACGAATCTTTCGTCGAGCGAGCGGTTGCACATGACTGTTAAGTATTGAGCTATTGCATCATCATACTCTGAAAGGAACCTAATTGGTATGCAGTCTGGACTGCAAGATTTGCTTTTGTAAAGTGACTTAAGCTGCTTCACTATTCCTAGGGTATCTACTTCTAACTTACTCTAAGTTACCAACACACGGCCGTCACTGGCAGCGAGGCAGAACCAGCTTACATCAGAAAACGCAACAGACCTCCATCCCGTCCTCCAACAAGCTCTCGTTTGACACCACTGAAGTCACAATGTCGGTGTTTGGGGTCAGTGGAAAGCACGCTACAGGCGTTCTGGCTCGCAGTCGTCCTTGAAGTAGCCGATCTACAACAGTTCGTTGAGCCATTGTGGTTCTAACTGCTGCTCAGATTTTGCTGCAGATTCAGTACGATGCGCCAGAGCCGTACGCCAAACATGATCTGTCTTCTCTCCTGGCAGTGCCACTTGCCCGTCCGGACTGCGGTCTTCTTGCGACCGAACATTCTCGAGACCATCACTGCCACCAATGATGTACAGTGGCTACATTCCTGCCAAGTCTTTTTGCAGTATAGCAGAAGGAAAATCCAGCTTCTCGTAGCTCTATTACACGACTTCATTCAGTCTCAGTGGGGTGGTAACAATGGCTCTTTGTCGCTTTAAACACATTCTTGACTAAGGCACCACGTCCAGTCTCAACGGCCGTTATCCTTACAGCGTGTATTTAAAGCAAACATGATTTACATCCTCATAGCGGGGCTACTAGTGTCACTCTTATGCGACTATGCGACTAGCGCGAAATATTAATAGACATTATGTTTCAGATGTAGAAACACGCCTATCAACTTTCGTTTAAGTTGCACATTCCCTCTTCGAGGGTTTTTCTTTTTTTGCGTCATTGTGTTTTCGTTACCGTGTGACGTGGCCGAAACTCCACCAGTCGTCATTCAGTATCGCGGAGAGTGGTGGTCATAATGTTTCGGCTCACCAGTGTATGATTTTAGCGTAGTCGTAGCCTCACTACATAATTGCACGTTCTGGGCAGGCGATCGAACGATTGGTGGCACAGTTCTTGGTGTACTGATGACGGACGCATGGAGATCTGGGAAAATGTTGAGACTGTAGCTGCCTTGTATGGACGTACACATGAATGAATAAAAAATGAAATTGTAAATATGGGGAAGCAGAGAGCGCGCTTTTGTGCTGTACTGCTGTCTGTGGACCAAAAACATTCGACAGGTAAAATTTCAAAATAATAATGTGAAAATATTATGGCACAGTTATAGGGCTGGGGACAAAATATTTATCTGTCATTACATATCATCATCATTAGTGGTCTGCACAAAGGCTGGCTTTCAAATACACTCATGCTCATAAATTAAGGATAATGCTGATACATGGTGAAACAACGCTCTGGTAGGCGGTTTGTGGGTTTAAATCACCTCGGGGTATGACCATGCGGAGCATCTGACCTGCGGTCGTCGCACGGTGGCGCTGGCAGCAGTGTGGACTGCAGAGGTTTGCTGGTGCATGTCAGAGTACGGTGCAGCGAGTAAGTGTGCAGACATTTTCAGACGTGCTAATGGTGACTGTGTGTTGAAAATGGCTCAAGGAACACATACTGATAAAGTTATGAGGGGTAGAATACTAGGGCGACTGGGGCTGGTCAAACACAGCAGGTCGTAGCTCGGGCCCTCCGTGTATCACAAAGTGTGATCTCACAATTATGGCAACGATTGCAGCAGACAGGAAAGGTGTCCTGGCGCTACAGTACGGGATGTCCACAACGTACAACACAAGAAGACCGTTGTATCACCATCAGTGTCCGCAGACGGCCACGGATTACTGCAGGTAGCCTTGCTCGGAACCATACTGCAGCCACTGGAGCAGTTGTCTCCAGACACATAGTCTACAGACGACTGAACAGACATGGTTTACCTGCAAGGTGCATTCTACTGACCCCTGGTCACAGGAGAACCAGTAAAGGCTGGTGTCAAGAACACAGTACATGGTCATTGGAACAGTGGTCCCAGGTTATGTTCAAGGACGAGTCAAGATATAGTCTGAACAGTGATTCTCGCCGGGTTTTTCATCTGGCGTGAACCAGGAACCAGATATCAACCCCTTAATGTCCTTGAAAAGGACCTGTATGGAGGTCGTGGTTTGACGGTGTGGGGTGGGATTATGATTGATGCACGTACACCCCTGCATGTCTTTGTCAGAGGTACTGCAACAGGTCAGGTGTATCGGAATGTCATTTTGCACCAGTATGTCGGCCTTTTCAGGGGTGCAGTGGGTCTCACCTTCCTCCTGATGGATGATAACGCACGGCCCCACCGAGCTGCCATCGTGGAGGAGTACCTTGAAACAGAAGATATCAGACTAATGGAGTGGCCTGCCTGTTCTCCAGACCTAAACCCCATCGAGCACGTCTGGGATGCTCTCGGTAGACGTATCGCTGCACGTCTTCAAACCCCCTCCGACAGGCACTGGAGCAAGAATGGGAGGCTACACCCCAGTAGCTGCTCGACCACCTGATCCTGAGTATGCCAACCCATTGTGTGGCCTGTGTACGTGTGCATGGTGATCATATCCCATATTGACGTCGTGATACATGCTCAGAAAACAGTGGTGTTTTGTAGCACATGTTTCAGGACGGGTTTCTTAACTTATCACCAATACCGTGGACTTACAGATCTGTGTCGTGTGTGTTCCCTATGTGGCTATGCTATTAGTGCCAGTTTTTTGTAGTGCCAAGCTGTGTGGCACCACATTCTGCAATTATCCTTAATTTATGAGCATACTGTAGTAACACTCAATGCAACCCTTTGTGTCTTCTGTCATCTTGTATCTTCTCCTTCCTCTCAAGTCTCCTCTAACAAACTAGTCCTTGCAGAGCATCTGTTAGCATGCACTCGCAACGAATGTCCTATCCAGATCTTCTTCCTTTCTTTTATAACCTGCAGCAGCCTTCTCCTCTCACCAAGCCTTTCCAACACTCTTCCGTTACTCACTCTTTTTTCATCCTGCTTGTGTCCTCCATTCTCCTCCACAGCCACTCAAATGGTTCTAGTGTTTTTTCATCGTTTCGCCTCAACGTCCACGTCACTGTCACATAGAGTACCACATTCCAGACAAAACACTTTCCAAGCCTCAGACCTTTGTCTGGTTTGCGACATAATTATCTCCTCTATCTATTCAGTTCCTCCTTCGATATAGCAGTGCGGGTTTTCACCTCCTGACGACATCTCAAGTGTTCAGTGATCGTGCTTGCAAGCTATTTAAATGCTCTTACTTGGCTTGTAATACCTTATCTTAATATTTGCCAGTCTCCTTCCTGTTCTGTTCACATGTTTTTGCTCTACTGATTTTCATCCCGTATTTCACTCAAACTTCATTCATATCTTTTAGCATTTCATTTACAATTCGTTCACATTCTACCACTATTACCATACCACCAGTAAATCTAAAACATTTTATTCTGTTCCGACCAATACATACTCCTCTTTTCCATCCAAGCCTTTCGCTATAGTTTCTTCGAGATATAAGTTGAACAAAAAAGGTGAAAGACAACAAGCTTACCTAACGCCTCTTCCTTCCTATATTTCATTTCCAGTCCTCATTCCTATTTTATGTTTTAAATATAGATTCTGTACCAGTCGTCTCTCCTTACGGTCTACTTCTTACTCTTCAACATGTCCGTCAACTTGTTCTAAAGACCTCTGTTGAAAACTTTTTCCAAATCAATAAAAACAGTATACTTTTCCCCGTATATCTTTCCCCCACTATTCTTAGCTGGCTAGCAGTATATCTTGTTTCTTTTCCTCTTCTAAAACGGAGCTGGCGCTCGCCAAACCATCTATCGAGTTCGCCACGTGGACTTTTATTCAACACTCCCGGCAATATTTTAGCTGCAGGAGATACTCGTATTAGACTGACAGTCCTGTGCTCTCCACATTTTTTGGAATTTCTCTTTTTCTTAATTGATATCGTTACCGTTGCAAAAATGTCATGATGTAATATCCATTTGTTATATATCTCATTACAGAGGCAGACTGTTTCCTTTCTTCCCCTGATTCCCAAACTCTTCAAGACTTCCCCTGGCAAGTTATCGTTTCTAGAAGCATTCCGATTCTTCATCTTCTTCGATGCCTTTTCTACCTCACCTTCCAAGATGCTGAACCCGTTTGCATCTTCCGGCATACTTTCCTCTTCTCTTCAATCTTGATTTCTCTTGGTATTTGACCCATGTTATACAGACATGTATATATTCTTGCTATCTGTTCAAAACCTCCTATGGTTCTTCGGCTAATGTGCTGTCCACTCTTTCTATTACCACGTTAGCCTTTTTTCTTCCATCTTCAAAAACTACCTCACTAGAAAATCTGTACATCGTTTCATACTTCTCCTCTTTCTCCATTTTCTCTGTTTCCTTGAATTTCTCTTTCATCCATCTTTCTCTTGCTTCTTTAGTTCCTCTTCTTAATTCATTATTCGATTACCTGTAGGCTACCTCATTTTACTTTCTTCATTTTCCACATTTTTCCACTTTTCTTGTTCTTCCATCTTTTTCAACATGTTTTCCGTTATCATTTGTTTCCGATATTTTTGGTTTCCATAATTTCCAGTACTTCTTTGTCAAAGTCCGAAAGTCTTGAACTCATTTTTATCCGTTTGTCATTTACACGTTCTTCAAGTCTACCCCTTTCCGATTTTTCCATAAACCCGTCCTCCAATCTGAAGGCTTACCTGCCTCCTTGAGTGTCTCCAAGTTTAACCTTTCTTTTGCTTAACCTCTCCACACTTTCCTGAGATTCACTTGTATTTCTCCCACTGTGAGGTTGTTGTTTGAATTTATGTCTACTCCTGGGAAACTTTGGCATTCAGACAGTTCCTAAATCGTTTCTGTATAAGGATGTAGTCTAACTGATACCTCTCTATTCAAATTTGAGATACCGAAAGAAGAAAGCAAAAACTGTTCTGTTGGAAAAAAATAATGATGACAGCCTTTTGAAACTCGCTGAGTACCATCGTGATTAACTGTTTGGAACAGAGACTTGTGAATATAAAAGTAGGGAAAGGATTCTTTCTGCGGTATATTTAGTGTAAAATCTAATATGAATACCGTCAAGACCTGGTGTCTTGTTGTGCTTTAGTAGTCTCAATTGTGAATCAACAATGGGAGCGGGTATTTCAATATTTCTCATTTACGGGTGTGTACGGTAGTCAAACTTTGGTATTATGGTATAGCCCTGACGCGTGAATGAATTTCTTTTAATTGATATGTAATAATATGACTTTCTGTCTGTTGCTCCTATGTGGAAACAGGACTGATCCGCAAGAAGTTCCTGTGGAAGCTTCATATATTTGATCTGTACAATGTTTTTATTTATCACTTCGTTTGAATGGTATATTGCGTTTGCCATAACTATCTAAAGAAAGTCATGGTAGCCGCGCGGTCTCGGGCGCCTTGTCACGGTCCGTGCGGCTCCCCCCGTCGGGAGTTCGAGTTCTCCCTCGGACATGGGTATGTGTGTGTTGTCCATAGTGTAAGTTAGATTAAGTGGTGTGTAGGCTTAGGGACCGATGACCTCTGCAGTTTGGTCCCATAAGACCTTACCGCAAATTTCCTTTCCAAAGTCATGGTACTTCTTCTCTATGTTAATGACGCTCTCAGATACAAACAATGGCGTAATCAAGTCTTGTTGGCAGCTCAGTAACTTAACCTCTAATTTCTAATTTATTCATACTGTGTACAAACACAATAACGGAGACGTGAACTCTTATCATCCCAGTACATAGCTCGTTATCATGTGAGATGTATTCAGCTCGCAGCAATTCCTTTTGAATGCTCCACTGCCAGTTCTTTGTGGGCGTTTGACAGGCTCGGCAACCATGCCAACTCGGAAAAAAACTTTCTACTGCAAGACGCTGACGTCATAGTGGCGATATAAACGGCGGCAATCTCGCATTCGCTGACCTGAGCGCTCTCTTCTTCTCGTTCCTTCCTTGCTTTTTTTTTCTCCTCTGTCTCACAATGCTACATGTGCGTTGCCTGCGTTGTCCGTCGTTCCTGGAACCAGATACCGCAAAATACTGTAACGAGTGCCACAGAGCATTATTTCGCGCGCTTGATCGACGTCACGCAAAAACAAAACAGCTGCCGCATCACGTCTTTGGAATGGACCTGTGCCTCTTCCGAGATGTCTATCTTTGACGGTGCGACAAGTTTGTCCAAGGAATGGCTCCCCGCGGCAACAAGGAACCTTATAGACACCGAACGTTCTCAAATCAAGATTGTCCATCGCGGAGCCTAGAAGAGTTGTGAGTGTCGTTGACGGACGGAAGACGCATTTACCTTTATGCTTCTTCAGTAATCTTTCTGTTTTCAAATAAACTCCGCCGATGTATACTAAGACATTTCCTCTCTGTTCTACACTTCCCTCTAGCTCTTCACTTTGTCTATCAGTCCTGGGGGTAAGGCACGGCGAAACTTCCGTTCGGAATATCCATTCTGCAGGAATATGATACGGAGGTGACATAGCCCGAGTAGCCTACCTGAAACCGATCTGTGAATCAACGTCCTAAGCACGCCCCACTGTTGCGAATGATAGTGTAAGATGGTGGTCTGTAAGAATACGTCTGCCTGTTTTGGTTTACGGTACACATCCCGACCCAGGGTACCATTTTCTTTTTCCCGCACCAGCACTTCCAGGAACTGTAGTTCACCTTTTTCCGTTTTCTTTCCATCTCCATTTTAAACTTGATGTTAGTATTAAAAGAATTTAGAGGTTGTAGCAATACATTCAGTGATGCAGTGCCGTGCAGCCAGATAAGGGGTCATTCATATCTCACCGAAAGCACAATATTTTAACTTTGCTGACTGAAATGCACTCTCCTCGAAATCTACCATAAGAAGATTAGCCATAATGAATGACAAGGGACTACTCATTGCGACACCGACAATCTGTTCAGAGTATTGTCACTGAATAAAAAATAGATCGAGCCGAGCATGTGCTTCAAAAAATCTAAAAGTTTCCCTTCTAGCTTCTCATCAACGAGCAACAGGGATTCTTGCGGTGGCACTCGAGCAGAAAGTGAGACAGCATCGAAACTCACGAGTATATCTGATGGTCAAAGGTTCTTGAGCCGACGATCGAAGTCATCTGAATTGAAGACGTGGTGTTCACACCTTCTTACTAAAGGGCTCAAATGTGATACTGTGCAATAGCTAGGTCATCTCACTTATGTACATCGCTCTGGCCATTAATATTGTTACACCACGAAGATGACGTGGTACAGACGCGAAATTTAACTGACAGGAAAAAGATGATGTGATATGTAAATGCTTAACTTTTCAGAGCATTCACACAAGGTAGGCGCCGGTGGCGACACCTACAAAGTGCTGACATGAGGGACGTTTCCAACCGATTTCTCATACACAAACAGCGGTTGACCGGCGTTGCCTGGTGAAACGTTGTGATGCCTCGTGTAAGGAGGAGAAATGTGTACCATCACGTTGCCGACTTTGATAATGGTCGGATTGTAGCCTATCGCGATTGTGGTTTATCGTATCGCGACATTGCTGCTCGCGTTGGTCGAGATCCAATGACTGTTCGCAGAATATGGAATCGGTGGGTTTAGGAGGTTAATACGGAACGCTGTGCTGGATCCCAACGGCCTCGTATCACTAGCAGTCGAGATGACAGGCATCTTATCCGCATGGCTGTAACGGATCGTGCAGCCACGTCTCGATTGCTGAGTCAACAGGTGGGGACGTTTGCAAGACAACAACCATCTGCACGAACAGTTCGACGACGTTTGCAGCAGCATGGGCTATCAGCTCGGAGACCGTGGCGGCGGTTACTCTTGACGCTGCATCACAGACAGCAGCGCCTGCGATGGTGTACTCAACGACGAACCTGGGTGCACGAATGGCAAAACGTCATTTTTTCGGATGAACCCAGGTTCTATTTACAGCATCATGACGGTCGCGTCCGTGTTTGGCGACATCGCGGTGAACGCACATTGGAAGCGTCTATTCGTCATCGCCATACTGGCGTATCACCCTGCGTGACGGTATGGGGTGCCACTGGTTACACGTCTCGGTCACCTCTTGTTCGCATTGACGGCACTTTGAACAGTGGACGTTACATTTCAGATGTGTTACGACCCGTGCCTCTACCCTTCATTCGATCCTTGCGAAACCCTACATTTCAGCAGGATAATGCACGACCGTATGTTATGTTGCAGGTTTCTGTACGGGCCTTTCTGGATACAGAAAATGTTCGACTGCTGCCCTGGCCAGCACATTCTCCAGATCTCTCACAAACTGAAAACGTCTGGTCAATGGTGGCCGAGCAACTGGTTCGTCACAATGCGGCAGTCACTACTCTTGGTGATCTGTGGTATGGTGTTGAAGCTGCATGGGCATCTGTACCTGTACACGCCATCCAAGCTCTGTTTGACTCAATGCCCTGGCGTATCAAGGCCGTTATTACGGCCAGAGGTGGTTGTTCTGAGTACTGATTTCTCACGATCTATGCACCCAAATTGCGTGAAAATGTAATCACATGTCAGTTCTAGTGTAATATAGATCTCCAATGAATACCCGTTTATCATCTGCGTTTCTTCTTGGTGTAGCAATTTTAATGGTCAGTAGTGTAGTTGCGTTTCCTCTATCTGCCGACAAGATCGCAATACCAGGATCCTTACGTAGGGACTGGAGCGCTGACATCTCTGCAGCTTAGACACGGCTCTTGGGCGGCTGTACTCGGCAGTGTCCTTGGGCAGTTTCAAGATTCCTGCCGTTATTCAGTTTTCTGTTCTTTGCTTAATACTGGATTATGATGTGCGTTCATGACGTTAATACTGCAGCTTCTGACTTCTTCAAAGGTTTCTTGATATTTGTTATATATCGCATATTTTTTTTGTTATAGTAGTGCATACTTATGCAGCTCTGCATTTCTCTGACAGCTAGTTTTCCTTTGCCGCTTTACACTTTCTGTTAACGTCATCTTACAGACCTGTAAGCCATAGGATCAGTGAGGTCTCGGTTGGCCGGTGCTGCGAACGAAGGCTCGGGGGGCTCGCCTCGGGAGACCGCAGGAGGCGAAGCGATGACGTCACGGGAGTCAAGTGATCGCGCTCGCCCTCATTGACACAGCGGCGCAGTTCTGGTCGCGGCGGCCTGTTACGGCAGACCAGGCAGCAGGGAACGGAGACGGCAGGCGCCGGGGCGGTCTGTGGTCTGCCCGGGAGCTACTGAACGGCGGATGTTCGGACAGAAACCAAAAAACATCGGCTGTGCCCCAAGGAAGCGTGATGGGACCTCTCGTGTCCACAATTTATATAAACTTTGTATCAGACAGGAGCAGCAGAGGGATAAGTTAGTTCTGTAATGATGTTTTTGTCTACAGAAAAATATCGTTGTTGCACGATCGTACAGAAATGCAGAAAGACTTGTACAAATTTTCCACTTGCTGTAATGAACGGTAGTTCTCTTCAAATGTGAGTAAATGCAAGATAAGACTCAAACGAAAGAAAACGAACTCCGTACTATAAATATTTGGGCTAATACTAAGGATTAAAGAAAACCAAAGCGAAATCTGGGAAAGCAATTAAAGTTGACGGAGAAGAAAGACAAATTTTACGTCTTTCCGATATCCTGTAACTCTGCAACTTCCAGGCGGATTAAAACTGTGTGCCGGAACGGGGCGCCGATTCTGGACCTTTCCCTTTCGCGGGCAAGTAACGGATTTTCGAGAAAAAGCTTTCTTTGAATCATATGCAGATGTCATTTAAACAGACAGCTGCTTTTCTATTTTATGTTTATTCCACTGGAATTTCCGTTTTGTAAACTAAAATTCATACACTATGTGATCAAAAGTATCCGGACACCTGGGTGAAAATGACAAAAGTTCGTGGCGCCCTCCATCGGTAATGCTGGAATTCAAAATGGTGTTGGTCCACCCTTAGCCTTGATGACAGCTTCCATACACGCAGGCATACGTTCAATCAGTTGCTGGAAGGTTTCTTGGAGAATGGCAGCCCAGTATTCACGGAGTGCTGTACTGAGGAGAGGTATCGATGTCGGTCGGTGAGGCCTGACGAAGTCGGCGTCCCAAAACATCCCAAAGGTGTTCGGTACGATTCAGGCCAGGACTCTGTGCAGACCAGTCCATTACAGGGATGTTATTGTTGTGTAACCATTCCATCACAGGCCGTGCATTATGAACAGGTGCTAGATCGTGTTGAAAGATGCAGTCGCCATACCCGAATTGCTCTTCAACAGTGGGAAGGAAGAAGGTGCTTCGAACATCAATGTAGGCTTGTGTTGCGATAGTGCCACGCAAAACAACAAGGGGTGCAAGCCCCCTCCATGAAAAATATGACCACACCATAACACCATCGCCTCCGAATTTTACTGTTGGCACTACACGCGCTGGCGGATGACGTTCACTGGGCATTCGCCATACCCACATCATGCCATCGGATCGCCACATTGTGTACCGTGATTCGTCACTGCACGCAACGTTTTTCCACTGTTCAATTGTCCAATGTTTACGTTTCTTACATCAAGCGAGGCGACGTTTGACATTTACCGGCGTGATGTGCGGCTTATGAGCACCCGCTCGACCATGAAATCCATGTTTTCTCACCTCCCACCTAACTTTCATAATACTTGCAGTAGGCCGGCCGCTGTGGCCGAGCGGTTCTAGGCGCTTCAGTCTGGAACTGCACTGCTGCTACGGTCGCAGGTTCGAAACCTGCCTCGGGCATGGATGTGTGTGATGTCCTTAGGTTTAAGTAGTTCTAAGTCTAGGGAACTGATGACCTCAGATGTTAAGTCCCATAGCGCTTAGAGCCATTTTTGAACTTGCAGTAGGTCCTGCTGCAGTTTGGAATTCCTGTGTGATGGTCTGGATAGATGTCTGCCTATCAAACATTAGGACCCTCTTCAACTGTCGGCGGTCTCTGTCAGTCAACAAACGAGGTCGGCCTTTTATGTTGTACGTGTCCCTTCACGTTTCCACTTCACTATCATGTAGGAAACAATGGACCTAGGTATGTTTAGGAATGTGGAAATCTCGCGTACAGACGTATGACACAACTGACTCAATCACCCGACCACGTTCGAAGTCCGTGAGTTCCGCGGAGCGCCCCGTTTTGCTCTCTCACGATGTCTAATGACTGCTGAGGTCGCTGATATGGAGTACCCGGCAGTAGGTGGCAGCACAATGCACCTAATACGAAAAACGTATGTTTTTGGAGGTGTCCGGATACTTTTCATCACATATTGTAACTCACAGGTACATATAATTATGTTGTCGTGGACTTTTTATCAAAATGTTGACACGAGTGACTACTTTTGGATTTTTTCCTATTTTATTATTCGACAATAAGCTCTTTTATCACCAGATTTTATATGCTGACGTAATTTCTCAACCAATACAGTCTATGGGTTTCCAAGCTTATTGCTTTTTTGTGAAAAAATAGTGCTGTACGAAACAAAATAACTTGCATTCCCGTTTTATTATATGATTAGACGCTATTTTATAATAAGTCTTTATACTTTGACGTAATTTCGCCACAAATACTAGTTTTGGCTTTCAGGTATTAATGTTCCCCTGTAAAACAGGTCTGTATTACGAATATACGCGTAACTAGCTTCCTGCGGGCTGCTCATCGTAAAAATTGTACTGGCGCCACTTCAAGACACCATCCTGATTGACTACGAAGTCTTTCGAAACGGAGTTTTATGCACCATCCTGATTATCTTTGAGAGCTGCAATCGACCTCAGTCGTTATGGTAACACATGGCGTCCATGATTCACGTCTTCGATACTTGCTGGCCATCTTACTACGACGTCTCCTTGGCAACGGCGTCGTTAGGCAGGATGTTCAGCCTAGATGAGTGTGCCAATGTGGCACTAAATTTTGTGATATTCAGCATACAGTTTAATTACTACATAGTTACCATAGACGACAATTATTTTACATTGATCCATTTGTTTTACAGACACATTCTATTCATTAAACGGCCGATGCTATGGATATGGTGTTGTAGAAACTTTTCCAGCATTCAATATGGATGCTGCCAAAGTTTCGCTATCACAGTGTAAATGCGTACAGACTGTGTGAAAATGTGTGAAATGATGAACTAACTGGCTATCAAAATGAAAGCAGACAGATGGACACTAACAGAAAAAGCCGCCCATAATGTCGTAAGCCAGCACCCAGCGTTATGCTAGAAATAGTGATGTAACTTCCAGAAAACCATGTGAAGATGATTCTGAAAAGGTCCGAAAACCGGTTCATCGAATAATGAATAACTGGAGTTTTATGTATTTACATAGCGAGAAATATTTCGAACAATCCTCACAGGCACACCCACCAACACGAACATCGCACCTATGGCAAGTGCACCTAGGAGAAAAATGTATAATTACTAGATGTGTACCTGATGACGGCATCTTGCTGCCAGAACGCATCTTGTCAAATTAGATAGTGATAATAAAACGAGAGTGAAGCTGAGAAGTGTGTCGTTTATAAAAATCGTAAGACTCTCGCGGATCTCA
Organism: Schistocerca americana; assembly: GCF_021461395.2. Lineage (NCBI taxonomy): Eukaryota > Metazoa > Arthropoda > Insecta > Orthoptera > Acrididae > Schistocerca > Schistocerca americana. The sequence goes on from NC_060119.1 coordinate 88,613,894, forward strand.
TGCAGTTGTAAACAATATGGATAAATTTTAGTTTAAGTTGTTGCCTATCCCCTCTCTTTTGCGACATTATGAAAACCAGCTTACATTATTCGAAGAACAGACTTCCACAAAGGAAACTGTGCGTATTCTCCAGCCACGTACGTTTCTGTCCCGCAGAGATTGTGAAGAAAAAAATGAGGCAAGTAACAGCGCAAACAGAGGCGTCTAAACAATCATTCTGTGGTGTAGTAAGCACAGCATGCACCACCAGGTAACACCAAAGGCGATGATAAGTCAGCAGCCCACTCCAGAGACGGCGTACAGGCCAGAGATTGCCGTACCAAGAAGTCGCAGCGGTGGCGCCACCAGAGAATGATACGCGAAGGCGCCACAGCAGAGCGGGCAGCTCCGAGTGAGCTCGACTACCGGGAACACCGCTTCCTACTTGTGTACTGCGTCCCGCATCTTCTGCTTCTAGCGAGTCCACACCAGCCCGTCTTCGGTGAACATTGTAGTAGGACAAGAACTGTTCACTATCCAGCCTTAGCTTCTGGCATAGTAGTTGACCTTCAGGATCTGCTGTCTGAGCGGATTTGTTCAAAGCAGAGTATTCATCAACAAACGTGTGTGTTCTTTTCACTAACCATTATCAGTGTTTCATTGTTGATTCGTTCTCCTCTCATAGTGTTTCCCTCAGCGCACTGTAAATACACTACTGGCAATTAAATTTGCTACACCAAGAAAAACTGCAGATGATAAACGGATATTCATTGGACAAATATATTATACTAGAACTGACATGTGATTACATTTTCACGCAATTTGGGTGCATAGATACTGAGAAATCAGTAACCAGAACAACCACCTCTGCCCGTAATAACGGCCTTGATACGCCTGGGCATTGAGTTAGAGCTTGGATGGCGTGTACAGGTACAGCTGCCCATGCAGCTTCAACACGATACCGCAGTTCATCAAGAGTAGTGACTGGCGTATTGTGACGAGCCAGTTGCTCGTCCACCATTGACCAGACGTGTTCAATTGGTGAGAGATCTGGAGAATGTGCTGGCCAGGGCAGCAGTTGATCATTTTCTGTATCCAGAAAGGCCCGTACAGGACCTGCAACATGCGCTCGTGCATTATCCTGCTCAAATTGTAGGGTTTCGCAGGTATCGAATGAAGGATAGAGCCACGGACCGTAACACATCTGAAATGTAACGTCCACTGTTCAAAGTGCCGTCAATGCGAACAAGAGGTGACCGAAACGTGTAACCAGTGGCACCCCATACCATCACGCCGGGTGGTACGCCAGTATGGCGATGACGAATAAACGCTTCCAATGTGCGTTCACCGCGATGTCGCCAAACACGGATGCGACCATCATGGTGCTGTAAACAGAACCTGGATTCATCCGAAAAAATTCGTGCACCCAAGTTTGTCGTTGAGTACACCATCGCAGGCGCTCCTGCCTGTGATGCAGCGTCAAGGGTAACCGCCGCCATGGTCCCCGAGCTGATAGTCCATGCTGCTGCAAATGTCGTCGAACTGTTCGTGCAGATGGTTGTTGTCTTGCAAACGTCCCCATCTGTTGACTCAGCGATTGAGACGTGGCTGCACGATCCGTTACAGCCATGCGGATAAGATGCCTGTCATCTCGACTGCTAGTGATACGAGGCCGTTGGGATCCAGCACAGCGTTCCGTATTAACCTCCTAAACCTACCGATTCCATATTCTGCTAACAGTCATAGGATCTCGACCTACGCGAGCAGCAATGTCGCGATACGATAAACTGCAATCGCGATAGGCTACAATCCGACCTTTATCAAAGTCGGAAACGTGGAGGTACGCATTTCTCCTCCTTACGCGAGGCATCACAACAACGTTTCACCAGGCAACGCCGGTCAACTGCCGTTTGTGTATGAGAAATCAGTTGGAAACTTTCCTCATGTCAGCACGTTGTAGGTGTCGCCAGCGGCGCCAACCTTGTGTGAATGCTCTGAAAAGCTAATCATTTGCATATCACAGCATCTTCTTCCTGTCGGTTAAATTTCACGTCTGTAGCACGTCATCTTCGTGGTTTAGAAATTTTAATGGCCAGTAGTGTAGTTGAGGATGGCGACTAGTAAAATCTCTTACTGTGGTTGTATCAAAAGAACGATGCAGAGCATTCTCCCCACGCTCAAGCCGCGAATGGAACGAGAAAGAAACACTATTTCGTGGCACAATAAAAATATTCCTCCTCGGCGCATTTTATAGTTGTTATATTAATGTTGACGTGGATGTGATAGTGATTGCTGTAAATAATGTAGACGTCAGTAAATGTGAAAATTGGAAACACTAGCGTGTTAATCGCTGCGTTGAAATTTCCTGCCACATGAGAACTGAAAACGAGCATTTTCAGTCTGATTGCGTCAACCACGACGCCTCAAGCGGCGATCATAAGATCAACTTTCTACTGGCTTCTCTGCACTCATTTCAGTCTCCACAGGGGAACTCCTCATTTCAAGGCTGTCACTCTGAATCCCTAATGAGGTGGCATTTCTCTGAGTTGGAGTTTAAAGAGAAGAGACAAAAAATTTTAATCCGAAAAGCGCCAAAGGCGTCATATCAATAATTTTTTGTTACTTTCAACCAATTTCGTAATCAAATCATCAACTGATCTACATATAATTAAAGAAGCAGGAGCAAAGATCTTAGATTCATGATCAGGGCGAAATAACGATGTGAATATAATCGTAATACAAAAAATGCAAATTCAAATATATTACTATCGATATAACATGGTAGGACGTTTCGTTGACATCAAGAGTACGCTGTATCAACCATCATTGTTTTACAGTATAGCTCAATTTGTTGATGTCAGAGAACGACTTATGAGTGTCCACTGTAGAGCTCACAAATGGCTTTAAAATCAATGGATTTTAAAAAAAATTAATTATTGTCGCACATGACATCGTTATCCTCACTGAAAGTGAGAATGACTTTCAGGGCATGTTGAACGGAATAAACTGTGTGATTAGCACACACTACCAACTGAGAGTAAACCAAAGAAAGATGAAATTAAAGAGGAATAGCAGAAATGAGATTTGCAATAAACACCAAAATTGGGGACCTCAGGGGAGATGAGTGAAGGAACTCCGCTACCTTCGAAGTAAAATAACACGTGATGGGCGAAACAAGGACATAAAAAAGCATACTAGCACAGGCTAAGAGGACATTCTCAGCCAAATGAATATTATCAAACATAGGTCTTAATTTGATATCGTACATTTGCAGCACAGAATGTATGAAAGTGAATCATAGATTATGGGTGGCCTGGAAAAGACAAGAATCGAAGCATCTGAGATGTGACGCTAAAGAAGGATGTCGAAACTTAAGTGGATTCGTAAGAAATGAAGAGGTCTCGACACAATCGGCGAGGAGAGAGATATGTGGAGAACATCGACGAAAAGAAGGGACAGGATGACAGGACATGTGTTATGACACGTGACCAACCTGGTAGTTGAGTGAGCTGTACGGGGCTATAAACTTCATGCGAAGGAAGAGACTGGATGGACCATGTCCAGCAGGTAACTGAGGGTGTTCGCTGTACATGCTACTCTGGCAGGGGGACCATCAGACCTACTAACCACTGATTTCTATGAATGTTAGGTATGTTGTAGAGGGAACTGTCCTGAGTACCTGGCTAGCGCTTTTTGCGACAGAACCAAGTTTCCGAGAAAATCGGCGTTGAGGTCTTATGCGTACCTCGTATAGTTGTAATGTCGAAACGTTTCGACCGAGCGAGCGTATTGCAGGGGCTAAGATTCACGACTACCCCGCTGGCTGTACACGTTCAAACCCTGCCCGTATACCTTTTTTGCAGTTTCGTCGTACAGAATATCATTAAATAGTACACGTCATGCAAAATTATTCAAAAAATAGTCATTTTCGCCCTAGTAATTTCATGCGTTCCGTTTATGGTTCGCACTTAAAATTTCAAAAAATTCGACTGCTCCAAAGAGTTCCTAACGATGGATTAAGTACTAGCAGCTGTGGAAGGATTCCACATACAGAGGAAAGCACACATCGCTAACTTTGACCTTGATTATTTAATATTGATCAAAACGTCTCCCAGTGTCAATGGACGTACGAGAGACCACTTGCGGAAAAATATATCATTTCTTCACAGCACAAAATACTCTAACAGCGTCAGGAAGACATTTCCTTATGTTTTCTTATGAATGCAAGAACCAGTTCGGGAATTTGGTTGGACTGTTGAAAACACATTTGACGACTAGAATCATAAATTAAAAAAAAAATGTAATTTTGACCTGTACAAATACACGTAATTGCTTCACGAAGACTTTTTAAAATCTATCATTCTTCCGTACCTGGGACAATAAAAATTTCTTTACGTCATTCATCCTTGGGGAGGACAGATCGATCACACATATTATGATCAAATCTTTGCAGATGAAAGAGAAGCATGCACCTGCATCGTAATAAAAAATCCCACGGAAATGTACTCCACTCTTCCAATAATGGGATGTTTGTTTTCACAGGCAGCTTAAGACTTTCACGAACAAAATTCAGAATGCAGCCAGCTTGCTAAAGACTAACAGAGCGTGCGGTAGCGTTCTCGCTTCTCGCTTCCCGCGCCCGGTTTCCCGGGTTCGATTCCTGGCAGGGTCAGGGATTTTCTCTGCCTCGTGATGACTGGGTGTTGTGTGTTGTCCTTAGGTTAGTTAGGTTTAAGTAGTTCTAAGTTCTAGGGGACTGATGACCATAGATGTTAAGTCCCATAGTGCTCAGAGCCATTTGAACCATTTTTGAACTAACAGAGCAAATTCCATAAAAATACATTCTTTAATTCTGCATCAGTTTACTACACCTGCTTTCACAGGAACGATCAAATACATGTGGTTCGCTTCGGAGTAGAGCGAAAAAAAAATAATCTTCTTTAATCTAACCGAATTGTATTTTCCGATATCACTTCTGAAAATTCCATGTGCCTGCACAGCAGTAGCTGTCATTATTAAATATGCGTGGTGCTCTACGAATTTGTGTTTTAGTTGCTTCTGTGACAAATAACGCCCGTAATTCTGTTCTAGCACAGCAAGCGATGCAAGATACAGCGAGTAAGACGGTTCTGTAATGTAATGTATACGCATTTGAAGATACACGGATGAGTCAAAACATTATGACCACCTATTTAATAGCGTGTTGTTCCACTTTTCAGACACAGTAAAACAGAGATTCTGCTTGGCATGGATTCTACAAGTCCTTGACAGTATTCCAGAAGTACGTGGCACCAGAAGTCCACGCACAGGTCAAGCAGTTCCCACAAATTCGGTATGGTGGTTTACAGGCACGCAGGCAACACCCGGTATCTTCAAATGGTTCAAATGGCTGGAAACGCTATGGGACTTAACATCTGAGGTCGTCGGTCCTCTAGACTTAGAACTACTTAAACCTAACTAACCTAAGGACACACACACATCCATGCCCGAATCAGGATTCGAACCTGCGACCGTAGCAGCAGCGCGCATCCAGACTGAAGCTCCTAGAACCGCTCGGCCACAAGGCCGGCCAACCGGTACGTGTTCCAGTGGCTACAGATCAGGCAAATTTGCTGGCCAAAAGACAAACGTGAGTTCAGTATCGTGCCCCTCAAACCACTGTAGCGCGGTTCAGACCTTGCAACACGGACGGTTATCCTGCTGGAAGATACACTCCTGGAAATTGAAATAAGAACACCGTGAATTCATTGTCCCAGGAAGGGAAAACATTCCTGGGGTCAGATACATCACATGATCACACTGACAGAACCACAGGCACATAGACACAGGCAACAGAGCATGCACAATGTCGGCACTAGTACAGTGTATATCCACCTTTCGCAGCAATGCAGGCTGCTATTCTCCCATGGAGACGATCGTAGAGATGCTGGATGTAGTCCTGTGGAACGGCTTGCCATGCCATTTCCACCTGGCGCCTCAGTAGGACCAACGTTCGTGCTGGACGTGCAGACCGCGTGAGGCGACGCTTCATCCAGTCCCAAACATGCTCAATGGGGGACAGATCCGGAGATCTTGCTGGCCAGGGTAGTTGACTTACACCTTCTAGAGCACGTTGGGTGGCACGGGATACATGCGGACGTGCATTGTCCTGTTGGAACAGCAAGTTCCCTTGCCGGTCTAGGAATGGTAGAACGATGGTTCGATGACGGTTTGGATGTACCGTGCACTATTCAGTGTCCCCTCGACGATCACCAGTGGTGTACGGCCAGTGTAGGAGATCGCTCCCCACACCATGATGCCGGGTGTTGGCCCTGTGTGCCTCGGTCGTATGCAGTCCTGATTGTGGCGCTCACCTGCACGGCGCCAAACACGCATACGACCATCATTGGCACCAAGGCAGAAGCGACTCTCATCGCTGAAGACGACACGTCTCCATTCGTCCCTCCATTCACGCCTGTCGCGACACCACTGGAGGCGGGCTGCACGATGTTGGGGCGTGAGCGGAAGACGGCCTAACGGTGTGGGGGACCGTAGCCCAGCTTCATGGAGACGGTTGCGAATGGTCCTCGCCGATACCCCAGGAGCAACAGTGTCCCTAATTTGCTGGGAAGTGGCGGTGCGGTCCCCTACGGCACTGCGTAGGATCCTACGGTCTTGGCGTGCATCCGTGCGTCGCTGCGGTCCGCTCCCAGGTCGACGGGCACGTGCACCTTCCGCCGACCACTGGCGACAACACCGATGTACTGTGGAGACCTCACGCCCCACGTGTTGAGCAATTCGGCGGTACGTCCACCCGGCCTCCCGCATGCCCACTATACGCCCTCGCTCAAAGTCCGTCAACTGCACATACGGTTCACGTCCACGCTGTCGCGGCATGCTACCAGTGTTAAAGACTGCGATGGAGCTCCGTATGCCACGGCAAACTGGCTGAGACTGACGGCGGCGGTGCACAAATGCTGCGCAGCTAGCGCCATTCGACGGCCAACACCGCGGTTCCTGGTGTGTCCGCTGTGCCGTGCGTGTGATCATTGCTTGTACAGCCCTCTCGCAGTGTCCGGAGCAAGTATGGTGGGTCTGACACACCGGTGTCAATGTGTTCTTTTTTCCATTTCCGGGAGTGTATCATCACTATAGGAGGAGATTTCAGGCATGAAGCGATACGGGTGGTCCGCAGTAATGTTCACTTATTTCACTGCCATCATGATGCCTTCGGTTACCACCGCAGCTCAGTGTAACCAGTAACATAATTCTGCTCTCACCGGCCTGTATCTGTGGCGTGGTGCATGTGTTGCGCAGCCGTTCGCCTGGATGATGGCGTGTAAGAACCCGTTTGAGCCGTGGCGGCTGGCGCTAGGATGTTCTACACGCATCAAAAAATGCCTCTGAGCACTATGGGACTTAACATCTGAGGCCATCAGTCCCCTAGAACTTAGAATTACTTAAATCTAACTGACCTAAGGACGTCACACACATCTATGCCCGAGGCAGGATTCGAACCTGCGACCGCAGCAGCTGCGCGGTTCCGGACTAAAGCGCCTAGAACCGCTCGGCCACCCTGGTCGGCCTACTTGCATCGCTGATATCGATTTTCGGCTGTCGTGCTATCTTTGACTGCTCTGCCTGGCGGTTTTCTGGGTTATCGGGTGACGGGTGTGTCGCCTGAGTCTCTGGTCGGCGTTCAACGAGCCAACTTGTCTTGAAAACAAGCCGGCGTCCCTAGCCGTGGTGCATGGGCCTCGCCGTGCTTCGCCGCCCTTGTCTTTTGTCGCGTTGGATGTACGGGGCCGATCATTGGGCGCCGTGACGTGCAAAATTGTGGTGGGTTCGTCGTCTCACGCTGAACAGCTTCCCAGCTCGTAATTTGCAAGTTCCAAGTTATTCTGTGTTTAACTAAGAAGATTGTTGAAACTTACTGCGGCATGGGTAGCTGCCGGAGATGGTTCTGAACTTGGTTCCACAGTGGCTATTTTAAGGAGGCTGATGTTCCTCATTTCGTGTCTCATCATCCGTGGAGTGTGTGTTTCAAATGGTGTTCATGAAATTTTTACTTCTTTTAGGACATATTGACCGCTTAGGGACTGGTTGCTGTTGTGTACGCGCCCGGCAGCTGTAGGGTTAATGGTTTAATCATTTGTCACGGCAGGATTTGGTATGTTTATTTAATGATGAAAGTGCCCTAAGGCAACTGGAAATGGTCTATAAGTTTCCTGCTAATTTACTGGGAGACGGGTAATGTTAGAGTATTGCTCCATAAGAATTTGGGGGCATGCTTATTATATATTCCAGTGTGGCTGTGAAATGACCTTGTTTTCATTGCAATCTATTTGTGCTGTAGGCCATTTGTTAAGTCTGCTCGTTTCCTGGCGTCGGTGCGGTTATGATTTCTTGTCAGGACCGCTCATTGTGAGGCCGGTCGGACTATATACAGGGTTATTACAAATGATTGAAGCGATTTCACAGCTCTACAATAACTTTATTATTCGAGATATTTTCACAATGCTTTGCACACAAACACCAAAACTCAAAAAGTTTTTTTAGGCATTCACAAATGTTCGATATGTGCCCCTTTAGTGATTCGGCAGACATCAAGCCGATAATCAAGTTCCTCCCACACTCGGCGCAGCACGTCCCCATCAATGAGTTCGAAAGCTTCGTTGATGCGAGCTCTCAGTTCTGGCACGTTTCTTTGTAGAGGAGGTTTAAACACCGAATCTTTCACATAACCTCACAGAAAGAAATCGCATGGGGTTAAGTCGGGAGAGCGTGGAGGCCATGACATGAATTGCTGATCATGATCTCCACCAGGACCGATCCATCTGTTTTCCAATCTCCTGTTTAAGAAATGCCAAACATCATGATGGAAGTGCGGTGGAGCACCATCCTGTTGAAAGATGAAGTCGGCGCTGTCGGTCTCCAGTTGTGGCATGAGCCAATTTTCCAGCATGTCCAGACACACGTGTCCTGTAACGTTTTTTTCGCAGAAGAAAAAGGGGCCATAAACTTTAAACCGTGAGATTGCACAAAACACGTTAACTTTTGGTGAATTGCGAATTTGCTGCACGAATGCGTGAGGATTCTCTAGCGCCCAGATTCGCACATTGTGTCTGTTCACTTCACCATTAAGAAAAAATGTTGCTTCATCACTGAAAACAAGTTTCGCACTGAACGCATCCTCTTCCATGAGCTGTTGCAACCGCGCCAAAAATTCAAAGCGTTTGACTTTGTCATCGTGTGTCAGGGCTTGTAGCAATTGTAAACGGTAAGGCTTCTGCTTTAGCCTTTTCCGTAAGATTTTCCAAATCGTCGGCTGTGGTACGTTTAGTTCCCTGCTTTCTTTATTCGTCGACTTCCGCGGGCTACGCGTGAAACTTGCCCGCACGCGTTCAACCGTTTCTTCGCTCACTGCAGGCCGACCCGTTGATTTCCCCTTACAGAGGCATCCAGAAGCTTTAAACTGCGCATACCATCGCCGAATGGAGTTAGCAGTTGGTGGATCTTTGTTGAACTTCGTCCTGAAGTGTCGTTGCACTGTTATGACTGACTGATGTGAGTGCATTTCAAGCACGACATACATTTTCTCGGCTCCTGTCGCCATTTTGTCTCACTGCGCTCCCGAGCGCTCCGGCGGCAGAAACCTGAAGTGCGGCTTCAGCCGAACAAAACTTTATGAGTTTTTCTACGTATCTGTAGTGTGTCGTGACCATATGACAATGAGTGGAGCTACAGTGATTTTATGAAATCGCTTCAATCATTTGTAATAACCCTGCATAAATATATACCGCCTGCTAGTGAGCCTGTGCGCAAGCCGTGGGGAGTGAACGCTCGTATTGCCTGCCGGCCGTAGCGTTATTGCTTCCAAATACTGCTGTGGGCCTTGGCGCTGTTCTCTGAAGTTAAGTGAGGCCACTTTGTTAATATTAGCCTTTCAGTAAGTTATTTTACTGGTTGAGTTATTGCTAGCCATTCCTATTTAACACTTGTGTTAATAATTTGTGTATCTTTAATGAATGTGCAACTTGTTATTTTTTGTGTGTGCCAATTTTGCGACCATGGTTGACCCACTTTGCATTTTTAGCTTAAGCATGTTTCACTGTGGACCTTTATGTGGGCAGTTCAGTTTTATTAAAAGATCTTTGTTTCTTTAATGAAGTTGTGGTATTACGTGGCTTTGCAACTTTGGGTTGGAATGTACAGTGTTTGTTTATGTGGAACCGCGCGGCCGCTACGGTCGCAGGTTCGAATCCTGCCTCGGGCATAGATGTGTGTGATGTCCTTAGGTTAGTTAGGTTTAAGTAGTTCTAAGTTCTAGGGGACTGATGACTTTAGAAGTTAAGTCCCATAGTGCTCAGAGCCAATTTGTTTATGATTGATTATTCACCGTGCCTACTATTTAGATTTTGATTGCGGACGCAAAATATGATTCTTATTCGTGTTTATGTAATTCAATTAAAGTGAAGATTTGTATATTGCATCGGTAAGAGGGCAAATGTCCGAACTGAGGTTTATGATAAAGTCTGTTTCGAGTGAAATTAAAATTGTAAAACAATCACAAGCTTCTCCATCACCAGTGACCCCGGGCTTCCTATTTCCTTTAAATAACTGTGGCGAGATTGTATTTTTTGATTTTCTAAAGAATGGAGTAGTATCTCGGTCCATTGTTGTAACAGGAAATGAGATTTATTCAACAGACGACACGCTTCTATTGATCCACGGCGAAAACTCACTGATGCTGTGTCCACTGCAATCATAACTGACGATATCGTTGGGTCAACATAAGAACACATAGGGGTCGTGTGATATGGAGGAGCTCCATGTTCAACAATGGCCTTTGAACTGTGTGCACCGAAACGTTTGTGCCTGCGCCAGCATTGTAGTCGTCAGATATGCAACTCATCGATGCCTATACTGGATTACGCACCGGGCGACCCTCCGACCTCTATGTTTTGTTATGAGACATAGTCATCAAATACTACAAGACCTACTCGTTATTTCATCATTCTTCAACCCCCTTTCACAAGTGCTCACAACAGTACTTCGCCATTTTAAGAGATTCTCTTAGCCAGCCGCAGTGCCATATCAATGTGCCCTTTGTCAAAACCGCTTATATCAGTGGATTTTCGCATTTGCGGCGCGTATCTTCGCTGTAATGACTGCCCATTCGTCTCTCTTCCACTTACATCCTTTCCTTACTGCTCCACGTGCCCGCGACAATACCAGGAGGCTTTCATCCTCGCAGTGGGCAGTGGTCGCAATGTTCAAATGGCTCTAAGCACTATGGGACTTAACATCTGAGATCATCAGTCCCCTAGACTTAGAACTACTTAAACCTAACTAACCTAAGGACACACACACATCCATGCCCGACGCAGGATTCGAACCTGCGACCGTAGCAGCAGCGCGCTTCCAGACTGAAGCGCCTAGAACCGGCCACATCGGCCGGCCAATGCTTTGGCTCATCGATGTAGTTTGCTGTAATGATTTATTCGTTAGCGAAATTACTGCGTCGAAACTGACTCTTTGTGAATAACTTTCCATGACGTACTCTATTTAATGATACTCTGTAGCGCTGCTGCTACGGTCGCAGGTTCGAATCCTGCTTCGGGCATGGGTGTGTGTGATGTCCTTGGGTTAGTTAGGTTTAAGTAGTTCTAAGTTCTAGGGGACTGATGACCACAGCAGTTGAGTCCCACGGTGCTTAGAGCCATTTGCACCATTTTTGATACTCTGTACGATGAAATTGGAAAAAAAAGGTACGCGGGCAGCGTGATAGCCGTGAACCATAGCCGCTGGGCTACACTCGCTCAAATATATTTCCCGCTATGGATATAAGAGGTACGCATAAAATGTCATCGTCGACTTTCTCAGAAACTAGAAGCCTTCACACTAAAAGCCGCTAGCCATGTATTCAGGACATGTCCCTCTACAACCTACCTAAGACTCGTGGAAATCCCTGATTAACAGGTATGATGGTGCCCTTGTGAGACGAAGAGACTGGTACTGGACAGAAATTTGTGGCGAACTGGATCAAACCAGTCAGAAGACTGACTGCTGGAAAAAAAAAAAAGTCGGCTAGTATCAGTCAGTTTGATTAACGCGTTTTCTCAGTTACGGTGTCTCAGGGGTTTCCATGTAAAATGGAGATGACTATTTTAACGATAACTGTGCCTTCTAGCTGTGAGTGGATAGTGCCACCTTGTGGACCCATGTCATTCATACGAATTTGCTCCGTATTGTTTTCTTGCGGGACGTGTAGTTCTCGAGATACTTTGATGTTCCAAGTCAACGGCTAACCCCATTCACGGCCATGATACATACGAGCTTCACTTCTGTTAGCGATGACCCACTTCTTCCCGAATCAGTCTGGTTAGGAGAGAGTACTTGCTGCTACTCACAGCAGACGATGATGCCGTTCGTCAGCAGGAAGATGTCGTCCACGTTCTTCTTGAACTGTTCCAGCTCTTCGTTTCTTGGGGTGGCGTTGGCGGTGATCCCCAAGAGCTCCGATAGGTCGGTCGCCAAGGACGGCGCTTCCGTTTCATTGAAAGCCATCTTGAGTCACTGTGCTATCTGAAAAAGAACGAGAAGATCGAATTAACAACTGTGGAATTTCGACAACATTCGCAGATCAATTATTACTACGATAAGTATTAAGTCCTTTCTCACTCTTCCAATCGACTTTTACACCGCTGACTATTCAAGTTGATACAGCATGTAAACGACCTGCGACAGGCTCATATTGGCAAGCATGCATATACGAATGATAAGCATTCCGGTGCAGTCACACATAGTAGGCAGAAGCAAGTCCATGCGTAAGAGGGCGTCAAATGAAAACGGAACAGATGGAAAACAAGTAAGTAAACCATACGCGAATTTAGACTTTCTCTGCGAATCTCTATGATGAAGTGTTCTCGGGTTATCAGTCGAGAAAAAGCTACGTTCTGCGGCAACGTTTCATCAAGTTTCCTGCTTGTCACCTTCAGGTGAAGTGTCGGGTTTGTGTCCTCTCCGGGTCTTTATACCTATTGGATCGCAGGCTCCTTTGCCTTGTCTGTGTCAGCAGACGTAGACACAGACGAGGTAGAGGAGCCTGCGATCCTGTGGCTATAAAGACCCGGACTGGAGACTAACTTGACACTTCGCCTGAAGGTGACAAGTAGGAAACTTGTCGAAACGTTGCAGCAGAACGACCCCTCGACTCGGCTGATAACCCGAGAAGACTTCATGAGCAAGTAAGTAAAATTTTTATTATCTCAAAAGTACTCGAAATACCTGTTAAAACATTTATTCCACTGTGAAACAAGACAGTGATGGCTTCATGGAAAAATGTTTACGATTGCTTACAGAATAGTAATTGCACCCAAGCGAGCACCTCTTAGTCCGGAAGAAGTCAACCGCCATGAATGTCTTTCTTCAGGGCTCGAAAAATATGGAAATGGCATGGCGAGAGATCTAGACTGAATGGAGGATGTATGGTCCTCCCAAAATGTTGCCGAGGTTGTCTCGACTATGCTGCAGAAGACTCACTTGGCAGCCCTTACACATCTTCTATACAGTCCCGATCTCCCTGTGATTTCCGTACTTTTGGATAGTTGAAGAAATTCGTGGCTACCGATTGGATTTAGGAGAGCTGAGGTGCCCGCTTGGGAACAATCGCAGTTCCATAGGCAACCGCAAACATTTTGCAATGGAAGCACTAACCATCTTGTCTCACAGTGGGATAAATGTATTAACAGTTATTTCGATTATTGTCAACTAATAAACAATTACTTCTTTTCCACTTGTCTCGTTTCCATTTGGCTGTCCGTTATACATTTTCTATATAAGTAAACATTCAGCAACGGGTTTCTCACTCAGAAATTGCATTTAAATGTTGTTTGTTTGTGAGACTATCTTGTAATGCCTCGAATAAGAATGAGAAACGCCTAACAGTACACGTCGAGAATTGACAGCGGCAGTATCGTGGTCTGTCGACGCTGCTCAGATGGTAGAGGACTTGCCCGCGAAAGGCAAAGGTCCCGAGTTCGAGTCTCGGTCGGGCACACAGTTTTAATCTGCCAGGAAGTTTCATATCAGCGCACACACCGCTGCGGAGTGAAAATCTCATTCAGGTAAAGATCTATTTCGCAGTATGGCAAGTATCCATGCGACCGCCCTGAGCACCACTGCTTGTGACATGCCGGCCATTGTTGCACCAACAGTGGTGCACCAATGACGAAGAAGTTATGTCTACTGTTTGTCCAACATAAGTTGACGATCCGCGCGGTGGCTGTTGGGAATAGCAGGTGTGCCTTGTCCACGTATACGACTGCCGAGGGGAGAGGAGCGGTGAGGGGAAGGCAGCGCCGATTGCTTGCCGCAGTCCTCGCACTGTTACCCTTAACAACGTGCATACTAACACTTTGCGTCTAGGGGCAGCTCGGAGACGAATGAATATCTTTCAACTAGAGCCGATTTTCTCCGCTTCTCGCAGCGCGAGTAGAATCATCAAGTTACCGAGGACAAACAGTAACGTTTAGTGGCGGAAGGTACTTTTGGTACCTGTAACTGATCCTCCCTTCCCTGTTCCATTAGCGAATGGCGCATGAGAAGAATAATTGTCGGTAATCATCTGTATTGGCTCTAATTTCTCGAATTTCCTCGTCGTGGTCATTACGTGAGATGTACGTGGGATGAAGCAATATGTTGCCCCTCTCTTCCCACAAAGTGCTCTCTCGAAGTTTCAATAGCGAACCTCTCAATGATGCACAACGCCTCTCTTGTAAAGCCTATCACTTGAGTTTGTTGAGCATTCTGCATCGGTTTTGCGCCGACTAAACGAAACTGTGACAAAAGGTGCCGCTCTTCGTTGGAGCTTCTCTATCTCTTCTATCAGTCCTACGTGATAAGAGTCCCGGATCAATGAACTGCAGTCAAGTACAGGTCGAACAAGTACCTTGTAATGCACTTCCTTCGTGGACGAGTTAGATTCCCTTAAAATTCTTTCTACAAATCTCAGTGTGTAATTTCCTTCTCCTACTATTTACTTTACGTGGTCATTCCGCCTAAGGTCGCTCTGGATAGTTAGTACTAGTTATTTTATTCTAGATATTGTTTCCAGTAATTTGTCATCAATAATGTAGTGTACAGTAGTGGATTTGTTTTCCTATACAGGGTGCTACAAAAAGGTACGGCCAAACTTTCAGGAAACATTCCTCACACACAAATAAAAAAAATATGTTATGTAGACATGTGTGCAGAAAATTTCCATGTTAGAGCTCATTTTAGTTTCTTCCACCTACGCTCAATGGAGCACGTTATTATGATTTCATACGGGACACTCTACCTGTGCTGCTAGAACATGTGCCTTTACAAGTACGACACATGTGGTTCATGCACAATGGAGCTCCTGCACATTTCAGTCGAAGTGTTCGTACGCTTCTCAACAACAGATTCGGTGACCGATGGATTGGTAGAGGCGGACCAATTCCATGGCCTCCATGCTCTCCTGACCTCAACCCTCTTGACTTTTCATTTATGGGGGCATTTGAAAGCTCCTGTCTACGCAACCCCGGTACCAAATGTAGAGACTCTTCGTGCTCGTATTGTGGACGGCTGTGATACAATACGCCATTCTCCAGGGCTGCATCAGCGCATCAGGGATTCCATGCGACGGAGGGTGGATGCATGTATCCTCGCTAACGGAGGACATTTTGAACATTTCCTGTAACAAAGTGTTTGAAGTCACGCTGGTACGTTCTGTCGCTGTGTGTTTCCATTCCATGATTAATTTGATTTGAAGAGAAGTAATAAAATGAGCTCTAACATGGAAAGTAAGCGTTTCCTGACACATGTCCACATAACATATTTTCTTTCTTTGTGTGTGAGGAATGTTTCCTGAAAGTTTGGCCGTACCTTTTTGTAAAACCCTGTATATGCGCAATATGTTACATTTATTTATGTCCAGGGCCAACTCCCACAGCCTGCACATTTCATCAATCCTCCAACATATCATATCATTCTGCGAATATACACGGCTTTGTCAGTTTGTCGTAGACAACGGTATCATATACGAACAATTTTGAGGAGTTTCCGACTACTAGATCATTTCTATACTCTGTAAACAGTAACGGTCCTGTCACATTTCCAAGGGGTGCTCCGGAAATTACCTTTACATCACCTATGGATCACACAGTCGGTAATCAGTCGGTGGCCATTATTTTGCGTAAATCTGCAGCTTTTCGTGGCTGTTGTCACTGAAGGCAAAGTCTCCTAGATTGTTGGCCCGCATTACATTCTTCACAAACCGTTTACAAACCATTCCTTGGACCTTCAGGATCTTTCCGGTGTCCTCGCTGTCCTGGTTCAAATGGCTCTGAGCACTATGGGACTTAACTTCTGAGGTCATCAGTCCCCTAGAACTTAGAACTACTTAAACCTAACTAAGCTAAGGACATCACACACACCCATGACCGAGGCAGGATTCGAACCTGCGACCGTAGTCGCTGTCCTGCTCGAACACCAGTGTCGCGTTCACTTTTAAGACAGGAAGTTTTTATGCTATTGTTCTGAAGAAGTTAAGTTATTGGGTAACATTTGTCGGCTACTGTTGGTGAGCCATCATAACTGGATAGGTAGCAATATCAAGCAGAGAAAGACTGCAGGAATAGTCGCCAAAAACAACTGTCGTAGCGTAGAGATGTCTTCCTGTTTGTTGTCTGAATTCCTCGCGCACCGTGGCTGGGTATTTACTTCCTTGAAGGTGGGATATCACGAAGCTGAAAGCGTGTAGTCGTCATCACTATTTCAATGACTTTTATTCTTAGAGACTCCAACCGCTTCTTGGATTTCCCTCCTACAAAAGTACCGGTAATATATTCTTTCGCTAGTACTCCTGTGTTGTCTCATTCTAAGTTTATATTCTGCCTGCACTTTTCCTGAAGCTACGCTACCACACATTTCACAATTTCTTTTAAACGTAAAGCTTTGAACATGGCTGCGTTTTCAGTGACCCTTACAATGTAAAATTTTCGATCGCGAAAATGAAGTCTTTTCGATCTAGGTTTCGGACACTTTCCTTTAAACGTGTCTGGTACATGTGCTCCTTAATCCTTGCTTTGATTGTCCACCCAGTTTCGCCTATACGTTTTGTGCCACAGCCACCCGTCACTTCATAGACTCCTGCTATGTAGGTGCTCAGGCGTGTGCGTATTTTGTACTTACTGCAAAATGAAGATTTTTGCTTATGCGATCACTAAATCTACAAACGAACTGTAATCTTACGGTGCGAGACGGCAGCTGCTGGTCCTTGTTATTAGCATAATTAATATTATTTTTTTGAAGGCCGTGTATGTAAAGAAACCACCACAGCAGTTGTTCTTCCGTGTCTTCCGTCAGAAAATCTGCTCCGATTCCATGCTGCTGTTGTGACTGATACGGAAGGAACGATAAGACACGAGTGTTGAGCTGTGCTTGCTTTTGGGCTGGGTTGTGGTGCGAAATGGCATCTATAACTGTTTGTGTCTGTAGGTTTTCCGTACATAATGTGTCCTAGCGCGCTGTCATACGAAGGTAATCCCCAAAATTAAGGTCTCCTATTTTTTTTATAAGTGCAGAACTCTGTTTGTGTGGCAGTTAGTCACACTGTTATGAAGAGTGCTTCACGCGCTGTGTGTAAACACGCGCACGCCGCGCTGAGGCGCTGTCTTGTCTTGGCAGCCGTTGAGAATGGGGCTCCCGTTGGATGTTAGCGCCAAGTGCGAATTGCGCGCAGTTATTCGGTTTTTGAATGCAAAGGGCACTGTACCGATTGAAATCCATCGCCAATTGACGGAAGTGTATGGTGAGTCATGTATGGATGTCAAAAATGTTCGTAATTGGCGTAGAGAGTTTGCAGCTAGTCGGACCGAAATTCACGACGAATAAAGGAGCGAGAGACCGTCAATTTCTGAGGAGACAGTGTTGAAGGCTGAGCAAAACGTGTGTGAAGATCAGCGGATCACCCTGGATGATCTCTGCACGTTGGTTCCTGAGGTTTCCCGAAGCACCGCTCACAGAATTTTAACAGAACCATTGAACTACGGGAAGGTGTGCTCATGATGGGTGCCACGCATGCTGACTGAGGACCACATGCGGCAACGAGTTGACGCTTACCGCGCATTTATTCACCGCTTTGCAGCCGAACAGAATAACTTTCTCGACTGAATTTTCACGGGTGACGAAACCTGGACATACCACTTTACACCTGAGTCCAAGCAACAATCACGCCAGTTCATAACTTTCTGAACAGCATGGCGGCGAGCTGGTGTGACATGGGCGTACAAAAACTGCCACAGCGTCTACAAAAATGCATCGACAGAAATGGTGATTATGTGGAAAAATAGCTAAATATTCAAGCTGTAAACTGATGTAAACCATTGTAGAAATAGACAGGTCCATGTACTTATAAAAAATAGGAGGCCTTATTTTTGGAATTACCCTCGTATCTTCTATAGGGCAACATGTCTAGGAACGGAAAATCGACTCCAAGGTGAAGCCGATTTTGGGTTGAAAGTCACTTGAAAAAATGTATTATCCCTGTAGCTCTTCTTTATTCTATGGTCATACAACAAATGTGTCATCCACATAATGGAGCCAACAAGAAGGCTTTAGTTGCACATTGCGTATGGCCCGTTATTCAGAATGCTTCATAAAGATGTCAGCTACTGCTGTCAACAAAGATATCAGCACCAACTGATTGTTCATAAAACTCTCCTTTGTATTTAAAACAGCTCAACTGTAGACAGAACTCCATCTGGTCACACGCACTTGGAGAGTTTTGTACCTATGATATCCCTAATACCTGCAACTGGTATGTTACTAAACATAGACTACACGTCGAAGCTCACACGGGTGTCAAAAATGGTTCAAATGGCTCTGAGCACTATGGGACTCAACTGCTGAGGTCATTAGTCCCCTAGAACTTAGAACTAGTTAAACCTAACTAACCTAAGAACGTCACAAACATCCATGCCCGAGGCAGGATTCGAACCTGCGACCGTAGCGGTCTTGCGGTTCCAGACTGCAGCGCCTTTAACCGCACGGCCACTTCGGCCGGCCACACGGGTGTCAATATGTAATTATTGTTCTGGTGTTTAGTCGAAAGACTGATTCGACGTTGCACTCCACGCTACTCTATCTTGTGAGGGCCTATTCACCTCTGAATAACTACTGCCAAATACATTCGTTTGAACCTGCTTGCTTTATTCATGAATTGATCTTCTACAACTTTTATCGTTTTCCCTCCGCCACACTCACACGCTTCCCTCAATTCCTTCATGCCTTCATGTGTCCAATTAACCGATGCCTTCTATTATCCAAGTTGTAGCACAATTTTCTTTTTTCCCCCTTTCCATTTAGTACCTTCTTGTTAATTACTAGCTGTTAACCGCAACTGCGCTCGCATATAAGTAGTTCTGTTACGAAAGTGATGGTGAGGAAGTACACTAGTAATTTATGTATAAACATCTGGGCACATAATAGTGTAGGTACGTATGCGTGTATGAATAAATACTTATAGTGTTGGTATATAGGTACATAATAAATGTTGTTATTTTTTTCGTCGTACGTCGAATCTTAGTTGAAAATATTAAAAACTACGAACAATTTACTTGTTATCGATTACATTGCAAGGTCTTAACACAGTTGCATAGCCAATGTTTTTAGCCTTGCCTTCTTTTACATGAAGGTAGAGGTTTTGTGGGTTATTTATTCTTTACAGACGAATGGAAAAACTAGTAGAAGCCAACCTCGGGGAAGATCAGTTTGGATTCCGTAGAAACACTGGAACACGTGAGGCAATACTGACCTTACGACTTATCTTAGAAGAAAGATTAAGGAAAGGCAAACCTACGTTTCTAGCATTTTTAGATCTACAGAAAGCTTTTGACAATGTTGACTGGAATACTCTTTCAAATTCTAAAGGTGGCAGGGGTAAAATACAGGGAGCGAAAAGCTATTTACAATTTGTACAGAAACCAGATGGCAGTTATAAGAGTCGAGGGACATGAAAGGGAAGCAGTGGTTGGGAAGGGAGTAAGACAGGGTTGTAGCCTCTCCCCGATGTTGTTCAATCTGTATATTGAGCAAGCAGTAAAGGAAACAAAAGAAAAATTCGGAGTAGGTATTAAAATTCATGGAGAAGAAATAAAAACTTTGAGGTTCGCCGATGACATTGTAATTCTGTCAGAGACGGCAAAGGACTTGGAAGAGCAGTTGAACGGAATGTACAGTGTCTTGAAAGGAGGATATAAGATGAACATCAACAAAAGCAAAACAAGGATAATGGAATGTAGTCTAATTAAGTCGGGTGATGCTGAGGGAATTAGATTAGGAAATGAGGCACTTAAAGTAGTAAAGGAGTTTTGCTATTTGGGGAGCAAAATAACTGATGATGGTCGAAGTAGAGAGGATATAAAATGTAGGCTGGCAATGGCAAGGAAAGCGTTTCTGAAGAAGAGAAATTTGTTAACATCCAGTATTGATTTAAGTGTCAGGAAGTCATTTCTGAAAGTATTCGTATGGAGTGTAGCCATGTATGGAAGTGAAACATGGACGATAAATAGTTTGGACAAGAAGAGAATAGAAGCTTTCGAAATGTGGTGCTACAGAAGAATGCTGAAGATTAGATGGGTAGATCACATAACTAATGAGGAAGTATTGAATAGGATTGGGGAGAAGAGAAGTTTGTGGCACAACTTGACCAGAAGATGGGATCGGTTGGTAGGACATGTTCTGAGGCATCAAGGGATCACCAATTTAGTACTGGAGGGCAGCGTGGAGGGTAAAAATCGTATAGGGAGACCAAGAGATGAATACACTAAGCAGATTCAGAAGGATGTAGGTTGCAGTAGGTACTGGGAGATGAAAAAGCTTGCACAGGATAGAGTAGCATGGAGAGCTGCATCAAACCAGTCTCAGGACTGAAGACCACAACAACAACAACAACAACAATATTTTGGCCAAGATGTGTAATTTGTAGGCGCGTTCCGTTCCACAAACTGGTCACATCAAGATTTCTCATTAAGAGGACTGGAACACAAACGTTGAACCTCAGTTTATGAGAAGTCAAACCTGTCAATTTGAAAGAGTAAAGTAAGTCTATAGGGTAATAGGTGACTTGTTCAGTGTCTATAATATTATTGACAGATACTCTATATTGCCTCCTTGTACCTGTGACACAATTTTTTCATTTAACTGTCCTACAAATTCATTTATCGGCACCAAAATAGGCAACCATTCATTATTTCCCACATTTGCATGCAGTTCAGGATACACATTGCTCACCAAATTTTATGTACTGTGAATAGTATTAAAGAATTCACTATGTAATATAATCATGCCCTTGAGATCTGTATCAAAACGATCTTTGCCGATTTCCAGAACAACATCCCGAATACGTATTGTGCAGATTGTGTGTCATTGTTAAGCTGCTCTCTCGTATTGCGTGTTAAACAAATTTTTTAACATGTTGCTCTAAGGTTGCGCATTTACTTCATCTGCCGGTGTGTCTTTAGTTATTATAAGGAAAGTCGGTCAAGACAGTGAATATTAGTCCGAAACCAACAGCTTACGTTGTTGCAACATCCGTTCATGATCGTTATTCTGACTGATATCACAAATAGGTATACTTTCGTGAGCTAAATTCAACGACAGCTAATTACTGAAGTGCCGTTCTGCCACCATTGAGCAGCGTGGTTGATATTCCAGAGGAGCCTGCTGCTGCAGCGACTCTTATTTCCTCGAATTTGGGCTGAGAGCAAATTTAAAAGGAAAGTCTTACTATTTCCTCCCGGGCGCTCGGTGCACGTCTTTCTATTTGACGCCACTTCCGCAAATTGTACGTCGCTGATGATAAAATGATGACGAGGACAACATAGCTATACTTGGTCGCGAGCGAAAAAAAAGCCGACCCAGCTGAGAATCGAACAGTGAACCCCAGAACTGAGCGACCTGTACATGCGAACTGGTGCACCTATCAGAATCTATACGACACGCTAGACGATGAGCGGCTAAACTGCGACGAGATTGTATCCATTTCGTTGTACCGTATTATGCAAAACATATCAAACAATATATGCATACTTGATACAAAATTACAAAGTCAAAGAGTAAATAGTTTTTCCAAAGTGTAATTACTGATCTATATTTCGCGTCATATTCTTAAAATCAATAAAAAAGTTGTACTACACACTTATAGCTTACGTTATTCTTCAGCGTTAGAGCTATCTCCATACCAAATATCATCAAAATTGGTTCAGCGGTTTAATAGTGAAAGCGGAACAGACAGAGCTACTTTCGCATTTATAATAGTATGAATTCGAGCTACACATCCAACCCCCCACATTCTTTTGTAGCACCACATATGAGAATCTCATTTCCAAACGGTACCAAATCCATACAATCTAATTAAACAGGAGAGATAAAAAAAAACGTTTTACAACAACAGAAGCATCAGATTATGGTTTGTAGCTTTGTTGTTATGCTCAGACATGTTGAGACACATTACGCCAAGTATCTCTGTTAAATGTATATTTTTTAATTGTTATTGCAGAAATAAAAGTGGATTTGTTACCTTTTTGCAGAGAATTGTGTGATAACTGTTGTTCCTAAGTTACGTTATATTACTACAAGCAATAAAATGTAGTTGACTGTTTTTTCATTTGCAATATTTGTACTGCAGTTTAGCCTCTTCATGGGTTATCTGGAGCTATTATTAACTTAAAGGTTTAGAAATATTGCAAAGAAAATTAGTGAGAATATTTTTATTTCACAAAATATTTTACTCATTATTTTCACTGCCACACGTCGTGAACAATGAACTAAATGACATTCCCTGGCACTTTGTGCAGTGCTGTTATCACTTTGCAGAACAATACTAAAGACTGGACAACAGTCTACAGATGACAAGGAGGAAATCGGCGAACATCTGTTGTTCATAAGGAGCTTGACATTATTACAACATCCTTTTCCTGGATGTGTGGTACATGACTCTCGTTCCCGTGTAAATTAAAAAAAAATATTGATATTATAAACATAGAAATACACGTGCTTCGGAACGAAGAATAGCATTACTTTGATACAGATTGTCCTCCTTAATCACTTCATTGTCACTAACATCATTGGAAGATTCTATACTATCTTCATTCAGTTGGTAACAAATGTGCAACATAGCAGAAGCCAATGTCATGTTCACAACCAATTTCAGACCTAACGCTAACCTTTTTTTGTTTCGCGACATTTTTTCATTTTTTCATCCTCTTTTCCGGTCTACACTTCATAATTTAATTAAAAATTCACAATGAACAAAAAAAAAAAAAGCCAGCCAACTCCTTGCAACATACAATGTCATATAAGGATATGACGGTCATATTGTTGGTGACGTCATTACCAAGAAGAGCAGCGATTGGGGATTTGGATCTTCTTGGAAACGAAATGAAACTGGATTTGATACTTTTCGCCATGAATCGCAAGACTTAAGGGGAAATATACAACGTATATCATACGCTTTGGCATATACAAAAGTTCTTACGACATAGGTAATGATTCTAAGCAATGCTGCCAACTGTTATCTCATTTTTCAATTTTTCGTATTTGATACCTGTTGGAAATGAGCTTCTCATATCAAAAGCTTCTATTGTATTCTTGTCTCAACTGCTTATCATCCACGTTCCACTTCTTTGGAAGTCTACACTCCAGACAAATACCTTCAGAAAAGAATTCCTAACACTTGAATTTGTACTTAATGTTTTAAAAAAATCCCGATTTTTGAGGGAGACTTTTCTTGCTACTGCCAGTCTGAGCTTTATATCCTACTTTACCCATCGCCGCGTATTTTGTTGCACAATAACTCATCGACTACATTTAGTGTGCCGTTTCGTAACCTAGCTCTATCAGTATCACCTGACTTAACTCGGCTACAGTTACTTTCCTTTGTTATACTTTTGTTAATGTTCATCTTATAATGTTCTTTCAAGACACCATCCGTTATGTTCAACTGCTCTTGCAAGACTGTTGCTGTTGTGGCGTAACAAGACAGCCACGCCACTCGGAAGTAGCCGAAAGGCACGCGTTAACTCACGCAGGCTAGAGATAGGTCTGAAACAGGATACGTTATGAATGCTATAAAGAAAAGTACGTAGCTTCTGGAATACTTAACTTTAAGCCATCATTTGTATACATCGTTCTTGACGAGACAAGTGAGACTCTTTAGATACAAGCTATGTAAGGCTAATGGCGCCTTGCTAGGTCGTAGCCATTGACTTAGCTGAAGGCTATTCTAACTATCTGCTCTGCAAATGAGCGAGGCTTCGTCAGTGTGCATCGCTAGCTACGTCGTCCGTACAACTGGAGCGAGTGCTAGTACGTCTCTTTAGACCTGCCGTGTGGTGGCGCTCGGTCTGCTATCACTGAAAGTGGCGACACGCGGGTCCGACATGTACTAATGGACCGCGGCCGATTTAAAGCTACCACCTAGCAAGTGTGGTGTCTGGCGGTGACACCACAGTTGCTGTCTCTGATAGAACCACCATTCCAGTGGCACACCTCAGAATTTTTATATCTTCTTCCTGAAGTTTAAATCCCCTTTCCAAATTTATCCTTGATTTCCTTTACTGCTTGCTCAGTGTGTAGACTGAATAACATCGGGGATACGCTACAATTCTGTCTCACTCCATTCGCAACAATTGCTTATCTTTCATGTTCTTCGACTCTTATAACTGCAGTCTGTACAAGTTATATATATCCTTTTGTTGCCTGTATTTTACCCCTTCTACCTTCAGAATTTCAAAGAGTGAATCAATATTGCTAGAAGCTTTCTCTTAAATCTAGAAATGTTATAAAATGTAGGTTTGCCTTTCTTCGTTGTATCTTTTAAGATAAGCCGTAGAATTAGGTTGGCCTCGCCAGTTCCTGCAATGCAACGAAAAATGATTTTCTTGGAGGTCGGCTTCTACCAGTTCTTCCATTCTTCTGTAAGTAATGTCTACCTGTCGTATATACTGTAGATCTAGAAGTGAAAAGACAGAAAAGCAGAATCCCCTGTGATTAGTGCAACGTCACCAGTACGAGGAGCTGGCTCACAAGGTGACCATCAGACCTGTTAATCACTATTTTGACGAGTCTCACGAATGTTGTAGAGGGACCGGTCCTGAGTATCTAGCTAGCCGCTTTTCAAGCAACGCCCCTAGTTTCCGAGAAATCGATGTTTAAATTTTGTACGTACTTCCTAAGCCTGTAACGTTAGTCAAGTTTCAACCTAACGAAAGTAGGGAAGCGGCTAAGATCCGCAGCTATCACTTCTATTTTTTCAATTTCATCGTACAGAATATCATTACACAGTATACGTCTTGCAAAATTATTCAGAAATAGCCGTTTTCCGTGTACTAATTTCATTAGTATATCAATCATTTCACGGAACTTTCTTCAAATGTGCAGTCTGTTTCTGGTTCGTAGTTAAAATTCCAGCCGGCCGCTGCGGACGACTGGTTCTAGGCGCTTCAGTCCGGAACCGCGCTACTGCTACGGTTGCAGGTTCGAATCCTGCCTCGGGTATACATGTGTGTGATGTCCTTAGGTTAGTTAGGTTTAAGTAGTTCTAAGTCTAAGGGACTGATGACCTCAGATGTTAAGTCCCATAGTGCTTAGAGCCATTGGAACCATTTTAAAAATTCCAAATATCAGTATAACGTTCGTTTGATTCGTGGGGAGGGCAGACTGATCGGACACTTTACCACCAAATCTTTGTAGATAAAAGATAAGCTCTTTATATCTCATACAAATACACGCTGCTTTGACAACGATGTGACAATTATTTTTACAAGCACTTTAAATTTTCAAGAAAAGTTTCGGACGCCCCTAACTTGCTAAAGGCTAACTGGGAAATGGCTTCCAGAGAAGATTCCATTAAAAAACACGTTCTTTAATTCTGCATCGGTTTAGTGCACCTGCTTTCATAGAAATAATCCACGTAGAACATCGAACAAGATCAAAGATGGGCTATCTACTATTGCGAAATAAGGAGAGAGCGCCATAGCTATGATACGTGAATTGGGGTGGCAATGATTAAAAGCCGCGCCAAGTTGCCGCGCGGTTTTGGGCGCCTTGCCACGGTTCGCGCGTCTCTCCCCGTCGGAGGTGCGGGTCCTCCTTCGGGCATGTGTGTATGTGTTTTCCTTAGGGTAAGTTACTTTAAGTTAGATTAAGTAGTGGGTAAGCCCAGGGACTGATACCTGAACAGTTTGGTCCCTTAGGACCCTACTCTCACCGCAGTCATTAAAGGTGTTCTTCGTAGCGGCAAGAACTTCTCATGTAATTTCATTCATCAAATTTCTCCACGGAGTGAGAATATATACTGTTGGCGCCCACCTTCATAGTGAGGTATGGCCATCATACTAAAATAAGAGAAATCGGAGCTCGCACAGAAAGAAAAAAATGGTTCTGAGCACTATGGGACTTAACATCTGTGGTCATCAGTCCCCTAGACTTAGAAATACTTAAACCTAACTAACCTAAGGGCATCACACACATCCATGCCCGAGGCAGGATCCGAATCTGCGACCGTAGCGGTCACGCGGTTCCAGACTGAAGCGCCTAGAACCGTACGGGCACACCGGCCGGCCGCACAGAAAAATTTAAGTGTTCATTTTTCCCTGTGCGCTGTTCCAAAGGGGTACAGTACAGAAATAGCTTGAAGGTGGTTCGATGAACCTTCTGCCGGACACTTACTTGTGAATTGCGAAATAATCATGTAGTTGTAAATGGTGATCAAATAACGCGTAGGCGGCACTGAAGTTGGTCCAAAAACGAACAAGCTTTTTGAATTTAAGTGATCTGTGTTTTTCGGTATCTCTTCTGAAAAATACGTGTGCCAGTAAATCAGTAGCTTCCATTAAACGGGCCGGCCGTTATGGCCGAGCGGTTCTAGACGCTTCAGTCCGGAAGCGCGCTGCTGCTACGGTGGCAGGTTCGAATCCTGCCTCGGGCATGGATGTGTGTGATGTCCTTAGGTTAGTTAGGTTTAAGTAGTGCTAAGTTCTAGGGGACTGATGACCTCAGTTGTTAAGTCCCATAGTGCTCAGAGCAATTTGAACCTTTTTTGAATCCATTAAATGAGCGTGGTGCTCTACGAATTTGTGTTTTGTTCGTTTCTGCGAGAAATACCGTTTGGGACTCTGGTCTAGCAAAGCAAGCGATAGCGAGTAAGACGATTCTGTAATCTACTTTGTAACAAACGGAGTACGCGTGTGAAGGAAGTTTGCTGTAACGATTGATTTACTAATGGAATTACTATGGTGAAAGTGACTGTTTCTGAATAATTTTGCATGACTCATACTTTCTGATGATATTCTGTACAACGAGTACGGAAAAACGGCCTGGATCTGAATATGTAACATCAGCGTGAGAACCGTAAATATTAGCCGCTGCACTACTTTTCCTTGGTCGTAATGTGTCTAACGTTGTAGATGAGGAGGATATACGCATAGAACTTGAAACATAGATTTTCACGGAAACTAGGTGTCAGCTACCAAGGACAGGCTTCTCGACAACATACTGCAGACCAGTGGTTCCCAACTTTTCTTATACCATTGCACCTGAGTGCAATCAGGCATGAGCTAGTATTCTCGCCATCCCACCCACCCCCTGCCTTCCAATGCCCCGTCCCCCAAATTATCACGAAGTTTAGCACCTAACTACACAGTAGAATGAAAGACTTTTCTTGGGCTACTTTTATTTTTTAAATGATCAAAGATGATTGATATTTAGTTTGTGTGTGTGTGTGTGTGTGTGTGTGTGTGTGTGTGTGTGTGTGTGCGTGTGCGCGCGCGCGCGCGTTAGAATGAACGACGAAGGAATTCTTGGTGCAACGGAAGTGCTACCCACAACTCCCTCCCAGAAAAGAAGCGTATACACTTGTTAAAAAACATGGGTCCCCTTCATTACCCCTCTTCACTGCGGCACTTGCTTAACTGCACACGGCAACCCCATATAAAATCAAACAAGTTCAGATGTGTGCACTATATCTACTGCTCGTTAATAACTTGAGTGCTACCGAGCGAGGTGGCGCAGTGGTTAGCACACTGGACTCGCATTCGGGAGGACGACGGTTCAATCCCGCGTCCGGCCATCCTGATTTAGGTTTTCCGTGATTTCCCTAAATCGCTCCAGGCAAATGCCGGGACGGTTCCTTTGAAAGGGCACGGCCGACTTCCTTCCCCGTCCTTCCCCAAAACAACCAACCAACCAACTTGAGTGCTGCACTCCTTACTTTTGAACTGGCAGAAATTGGACTTTGTCTCACCACAGTCTCTAATAGTAATAACGATAACAACAATAATAATAATAATACTGTGTACAGCACTGTAGTAGCCCTTATGTAGTTACTGCTATGTTGTGCTGTCAATTAATTCATTTATCAGTTTCGAACCGAGTAATGAAGCAGTTTCTGGACTACTGCAGCTACTATATACAACTTGGAGAAGACATTTTCTTGAGATACTTAGCATTTGTTACTTAAATACCTCACTTTTGTAATCAGCGATGTGCGGGATAAAGTTCAACACGTGTGTGTAGTGGGTGCACTATGTGAGGAACCTGAAACCCCCACTGCATTAATGCTACTAATTGAGAAAAAGTAATTATTTACGACTTACATAATCAAAATTAGAGTCTTATAAAGTTTTGATGATCGTAACGATATTTTGATAATAATTCAGCTTCGTGACTGAAACAGAATCGAATCGTTTAGTTTTTACCCCTCGGAATATTTCATTTTACCCCTCAGGGGATGGGTACCCCAGGTTGGAAACCACTGCTGTGGACTCCTCAAAGCCAGTGATTCACGATTCTGATGGTCACCTTGTCAGTTCCGCCGCCGAGAGTTGGTTTCGGGAAAACCGCAAGTGTATTCGCGGCAGACAGGTCTGACAGGAAAGCCAGCTGCGGCCGTCGGCGGGGAAGCACCGCCAACAGGCCAGCCACACCAGCCGCGGTGAAGCACAGTGGTGTGTGTGTGTGTGTGTGTGTGTGTGTGTGTGTGTGTGTGCAGCAACAGGCGCGAGGCCGCCAGAGGCAGTCACGGCCAAGGAGAGGCGAGCGGGTAATGGGGCTCCACTGGCAAAACGGGCAGGGGGAGACACCGCAGCGCCACACTTCCTATGGTAAATGAAAACTCTCGCCGTTGGCAGCGCTGTAGCCAGCAGGTTCGTTGGTAGGTATTTTACCGCCCTACACGAGAACTGAAAAATGAGGCCTCCTCTTTTTTTACTACCACCGGTCTGTCGGATACCCACCCACTGCTGTAGCACCAGCATCCAGTGGCACAGCAATACAAATCTGCTGTTATCTTTTTTAATCATTAAACTAAGGTATCCGCCCCTGGTAGCTGTCAGCGTGACGCAATGTCATACGTAGCGGCCCGGGCTCGATTCCCGGCTGGGGCGGAGATTTTCTCCACTCAGGGACTGGATGTTGTGTTGTCCTTATCATTTCATCCCCATCAACACGCAAGTCGCCGAAGTGGCGTCAACTCGAAAGACTTGTACCAGGCGAACGGCCCTATCCACACAGCAAAAAAAAAAAAAAAATAAAGTGACCAGACGTCCTCCTATTCTGGGACAACAAGTATCCTCAATTTTTTATATTTCGTCCTCAGTTTTTGAAATTCCCCATAATAACAGAAATAGGAAAAATGTGATGAACATTTTAAACTAGATCTCAACGGAATTTACCGGTGCAACCAAATTTGGCATCAATTACAGTTTTTATTGCTTGAAAATGGAATAATAGGGGTTTGGAACAATTTTCAAAAAAATGGTTCAACTGGCTCTGAGCACTATGGGACTTAACTTCTGAGGTCATCAGTCCCCTAGAACTTAGAACTACTTAAACCTAACTAACCTAAGGACATCACACACATCAATGCCCGAGGCAGGATTCGAACCTGCGACCGTAGCGGTCGCGCGGTTCCAGACTGTAGCGCCTAGAACCGCTCGGCCAAATCGGCCGGCGAACAATTTTCTAGTGCGAATGAATTTTTCCTTGAATTCAGAAATTACGCTGTACTGATGAGAGACATCCCAAAGTATCAAAATAGGTCATCTGGATAACAGTGGCGTAACTTCGTTTGTTTTAAGTGGAATATTTTTTAGATTGGGGAATAAATCTCATTTTTTTCATCATCCACTTTCTTGCGATAAAATAAATAAATGACGCCTTGTTTGTATTTTCCACAACTTTTAGTAGCCACCGCAGTGGCGAAATGGTCTAAGCGATTGGCATCTGATTATTAATCTGAAATGGTTCCGAGTTGGAATCCCAGTGGGGCATGTCTGTCGTGTTTTTCTGATGGCACTTGGTCTTGTCCTTCCCTGGAGTCAGTGGCCCTGAATTAGGGACGGGTGGCTGCTTATTCCTCACAGTGGTCGTTAAACTCTAAGTTTCTTCAAGAACATTTTTTCATTAACTTGTTTGTTCAAGCAATGTTACTTCTTCTCTAAGTAAATTTTTGGCTTCAGATTTTTTGCTGTACAAAATCACAATGAAATTTCACTACTAAATCAAGACGTAGCTTTGTTCTTATGTGAAGCCCCTTAAGAGTGAAAAAATAATCTGAATGTTAGTACTTTATTGTTATTCTATACTTATTTCACATGAAAAGTAT
Source organism: Schistocerca americana (assembly GCF_021461395.2). Classification (NCBI taxonomy): domain Eukaryota; kingdom Metazoa; phylum Arthropoda; class Insecta; order Orthoptera; family Acrididae; genus Schistocerca; species Schistocerca americana. The sequence goes on from NC_060119.1 coordinate 88,644,546, forward strand.
CACTCAAATTCATCGTACATTTACTGGACAATCATGATACGGTTCATAAATTCTTTGCTAATCTTCGGCAAGCCAACGCACGTGCTCCGCTGCAGCCCTAAACAGATCAGAATAATCAAGGTCATGTTTGTTTCCTTTTCGTACTCGGCAGCTGCTACATTTGTTACGCGGAAGGTAGAGACAATGTGTTTACTTTCGTCAGACTAAGTAAAGACTTATTGTAAGTAAACTGAAGGCGAAGAGGGGAGAAAGGAAAGGAAACGGATGACTGATGTCAGCTGCATCGTGACATCACGCGGAGTCAGAGGCGACAAGTGAAAAATGTGTGTCGGATCGGGATTCGAACCCAGGATCTCCTGCTTAGTAAGCAGGTGGGTTAACTACTGCCCATATAGGCGAATCAGTTACATGAATGGTTAGTGCCTGTTCTTCCGGAGCCGGCCGCAGTGGCCGGGCGGTTCTAGGCGCTTCAGTAGGGAACCGCGTGACCGCTACGGTTGCAGGTTTGAATCCTGCCTCGGGTATGGATGTGTGTGATGTCCTTAGGTTAGTTAGGTTTAAGTAGTTCTAAGTTCTAGGGGACTGATGACCTCAGATGTTAAGTCCCATAGTGCTCAGAGCCATTTTTTTGTTCTTCCGGACATGTCTGAAAGAACAGACGCCATGCATGCATTGAAGGCTTGTTAATTAACTGTTAAGTACGCTTTTCAAAAAACAGTTCGGTTTTTTCATTTTTCTTCTTTTACATTTTTTTCTCTGCACTTGCTCAATTTTTTTCCCTGTTTCATTCGAAATTTCAATTTTCTCTCTCTCTAAAGTTTTGCCACCCTACGCGTGAGCCTAGTCTAGCCTAATGGTAGAAACGGCTCTTATTACCGGCTATAAACTGCAAAGTGCAGAAGGCTGCTGCCGGTACTGAAGCAACGTGACTGCAGGCAGAAGTCGTCTAAAGAGCTGCGGCAACACTGAGGCATTGCATTGGAGACATTTATATAAAATCCAGTTTCGCAATTGGTTGTGGTCCCAGGAAGCACCCACTCCAGACAGTTTTAACTGCCAATGATCTTACTTCACCGCAAGTACTGTAGGTTCAGCTCACTCTGTGATACAGTTCTATTAAATTCTCCTCTCCTTTCGTAAAACAAAGACGCAGGCCTAATCGACTGCTACAGAAGGAAGGCCCTTTGTCGCATAGTAACCAAACTTTTCGCTTAATGGAAGTTGGTTCTGATGTAACGTAACTGACGCCTCCAGCTATTACACAAAATTGCTTGAAATTATCCATCTCTTTCCGTGTCTAAAGTTTTATTGGTGTTTACGTATCAGCTTTCTTTCGTGTGATTAGAGGTTTCGTCTATGAATTCTGTCACTCAAATTATCACCTGCATTACAAACACATAACGAACGTCCGAACCAACTCTTATTCACAGCGACACATTGGCTTTTATGGGGTAGCTTCCATGAATTAATTCTGCAAAGCCTAACGTGAGAGCATTGCTTAGCTTACTTTTTGAAGCTTTCTTTCATGAGTGCTCAGGAGCAACTGAAGTACCACAGTCATGGCACAAAATCAAAATACATCGATTCACGCATTCTCTTTGATCTAAAAGGTGATGTATTAACTAATGAAAATTAATTTAAACAACAACACAATGCATCGTTAACTTTGCGAGACACTTTGCCGTGAACAATTCAAGTATTTAATTTATTTGGACGTTTTATACCGTTATTTTAACGCTTTTGGTTCGTGAGAGGCGGCCTACCGGCTCGTCAAAAATGGACCACTATATAAGGGTGAATCACTAACTATTGCCACCTAGAATAATTCCGAAAGTTTGATAATAGCTGAGAAGTTTGTGGGAGAAACGTTGCATGAGACAACGGGGCCCATAATATGACGTTGGTTTCTTCTTGCTAGGTGGGGTCGCTTCAGAGATATGAAGGTCAACTTCGTTTTTTTAATGCGATGCTATAGTTTGGTACTTATTTTATGATAGCGGCTATCGAGAAGAATCAAATTATGTGTAATAGTAAGGTCTATGAGGGTCAGCGAGGGTCAAAAGGTGGCATGAACGTCCATTTACAGAAGGTGTTGGAAGTGATGACCATTGGTATCAATGCAGTGCTGCAATCTTCTTATCATGGATTCAGTGGTATTCCTTATCACTTCACCGCCTATAGAAGCACATGCTCTGACAATTCTCTCTCGTATATTGTGCAAATAGTAAATGTTCACCGAATACGTACCATTGACATGTAAACACCATTCGACAGTTTCGCAGTACAACACTAATAGGAACGGTAAGACCAGTATCGTCAAATCAAGCGAATGTGAATGACGTATTCCTTCGAAGAACAAGTCGATATGCTTCTCATTTACGGAAAATGCCAACGAAATTCAATGAGAGCTAGAGACACACGCTGAAAGATTTCCTCAACGTACGCTACACGTCGTACATTTAAGTTTACTAATGGCCATTAAAATTGCTACACCACGAAGATGACGTGCTACAGACGCGAAATTTAACCGACAGGAAGAAGATGCTGTGATATGCAAATTATTAGCTTTTCAGAGCATTGGTTGGCGCCGGTGGCGACACCTACAACGTGCTGACATGAGGAAAGTTTCCAACCGATTTCTCATACACAAACAGCAGTTGACCGGCGTTGCCTGGTGAAACGTTGTTGTGATGCCTCGTGTAAGGAGGAGAATTGCGTACCATCACGTTTCCGACTTTGATAAAGGTCGGATTGTAGCCTATCGCGATTGCGGCTTATCGTATGGCGACATTGCTGCTCGCCTTGGTCGAGATCCAATGGCTGTTGGCAGAATATGGAATCGGTGGGTTCAGGAGGGTAATACAGAACGCCGTGCTGGATCCCAACGGCCTCGTATCACTAGCAGTCTAGATGACAGGCATCTTATCCGCATGGCTGTAACGGATCGTGCAGCCACGTCTCGATCCCTGAGTCAACAGATGGGGACGTTTGCAGGACAACAACCATCTGCACGAACAGTTCGACGAAGTTTGGAGTAGCATGGATTATAAGCTTGGAGACCATGGCTGCGGTTAGCCTTGACGCTGCATCACAGACAGGAGCGCCTACGATGGTGTACTAAAGGACGAACCTGGGTACACAAACGGAAAAATGTCATTTTTTTGGACGAATCCAGGTTCTGTTTACAGCATCATGATTCTCACATCCGTGTTTCGCGACATCACGGTGAACGCACATTGGGAGAGTGTATTCGTCATCGCCATACTGGCTTATCAACCGGTAGGATGTTATGGGGTGCCATTGGTTACACGTCTCGGTCACCTCTTGTTCGCTTGACGGCACTTTGAACAGTGGACGTTACATTTCAGATGTTTTAACCTGTGGCTCTACCCTTCATTCGATCGCTGCGAAACCCTACATTTCAGCAGGATAATCCACGACCGCATGTTGCAGGTCCTGTACGGAAAATGTTCGACTGCTGCCCTGGCCAGCACATTCTCCAGATCCCTCACCAATTGAAAATGTCTGGTCAATGGTGGCTCGTCACAATACGCCAGTCACTTCTCTTGATGAACTGTGGTATCGCGTTGAAGCTGCATGGTCAGATATACCTGTACACGCCATCCAATCTGTTTGACTCAATGCCGAGGCGTATCAAGGCCGTTATTACGGACAGAGGTGGTTGTTCGGGGTACTGATACTGGCTTATCAACCGGTAGGATGTTATGGGGTGCCATTGGTTACACGTCTCGGTCACCTCTTGTTCGCTTGACGGCACTTTGAACAGTGGACGTTACATTTCAGATGTTTTAACCTGTGGCTCTACCCTTCATTCGATCGCTGCGAAACCCTACATTTCAGCAGGATAATCCACGACCGCATGTTGCAGGTCCTGTACGGAAAATGTTCGACTGCTGCCCTGGCCAGCACATTCTCCAGATCCCTCACCAATTGAAAATGTCTGGTCAATGGTGGCTCGTCACAATACGCCAGTCACTTCTCTTGATGAACTGTGGTATCGCGTTGAAGCTGCATGGTCAGATATACCTGTACACGCCATCCAATCTGTTTGACTCAATGCCGAGGCGTATCAAGGCCGTTATTACGGACAGAGGTGGTTGTTCGGGGTACTGATTTTTCAGGATCTATGCACCCAAATTGCGTGAAAATGTAATCACATGGCAGTTCTAGTACAATATATCCGTTCAATGAATACCCGTTTATCATCTGCATTTATTCTTGGTGTAGCAATATTAATGGCCAGTAGTGTACATGTATCATAAATTGAGAACAACTGGATCTTTAACGCATCGGAAACATATCCGGCAAAGGAAAGTTACTAACGAGGAAACGGAAATTGGCGCTCTCGCCACTGTGGGTCGAGATCCTTGTGTTAGTTCGCGTGAAACAGCAAGGGAATCTCGCATGAGCTAGAGTAGTGTTGTTCGTGTTCTGCATCGCCATAAATATCATCCTTACCATATCAGCCTCCACGAAGAATAAATTGGTACGGATAGTATGCGTCGCATTGAATTCTGCCGATGGGCTCATCTACAGATTCAGAGGAATGACACATTTATTAATTTGATTTCATTTACTGACGAGGCTACATTCACGAACCATGGAAGTGTTAATTTGCATAACGTGGATTATTGGGCAACTGAAAATCCATGTTGGCTGCGGCAAGTTGCACACCAAAAACCGTGATCGGTGAATGTATGGTGTGGCATACTGGAGGACAGAATTATAGGCCCCTATTTCATTGAAAAGAATCTTAATGGTAGGAAGTACACCACACTGCTGCAAGAAACATTAGGACTGTTACTGGAAGAAATACCTTTAGGAACAAGGAACAGAATACGGTATAAACACGATGGGTGTCAGGCACATTTTTCGCTGACGGCTAAAAATGAGTTGCAGAGTCAATTCCCAAATCGTTGAACTGGACGCGGAGGATATGTGTCGTGGCCGGCTCGTTCGCCGGACTTGACGCCTCTTGATTTTTGTTTGTTTGTAGGGAGTCGTCAAAGACATTGTTTATAAAGACGTTCCAACCATGCCTGAAGATATGCGAGAGAGATTTGTCAGAGCATGTGCTTCGATGTGATAAGGAATACCACTCAATCTATGGTAAGAAGATTGTAGCACTGCATTGTAACCAATGTTCATCACTTCGAATACCTTGTGTAAATGGACGTTCATGCCACCTCTGTGACCTTCGTTGATCTTCAAGGACCTTATTCTTACACATAATTGGATTCGTCTAGATAGCCGCTATCAGAAAATAAGTAGCAAACTATAGCATCCCATTTACAGAACCAAAGTTGACCTTCGTGTCTCTGAAGCGACCCCACCTACCAACAAAAAACCAACGTCATATTATGCCACACGTCCCCCCCCTCCCCTTGTGCCGGCCGGGGTGGCCGAGAAGTTCTAGGCGCTACAGTCTGGAACCGCGCGACCGCTACGGTCGCAGGTTCGAATCCTGCCTTGGGCATGGATGTGTGTGATGTCCTTAGGTTAGTTAGGTTTAAGTAGTTCTAAGTTCTAGGGCACTGATGACGTCAGAAGTTAAGTCCCATAGTCCCCCCCCCCCCCCCCCCTTGTCCCGTGCAAGTTTTGTCCCACAAACTTCATTTACGACGTGCTGGTACGCCGTTTCGTCAGAGGTATCGGTACGGCGTACCGGCGCGTCACAAATGGAGCAATATATATATAGCTTCATTCGTGACCTGCTGGTACGCTGTACCGATACCTCTGACGAAACAAAACGGTTAAAATAACTTTATAAAACGTCTGAATTTAAACTACTTGTCAAAAGCCTGAAAGAGAGTCATTGAGTTTCAGCAATGTACCGAAACGGATTCGTAGCCTTGCCGACTCCATCGCCGTGGCCAACTGCGCTAGGTTGAGGATCCATGGCACGAACAGCCCGTTCGAAGTGGTCCCACAGGTTCTAGACAGGGTTTAAATCCAGGCAGTTTGGTGGCCAGGGGAGCACGGTAAACTCATCCTGGCGTTCTTCGAACCACAAACGTACGCTGCGAGCTGTGTGACACGTTGCATTGCCCTGTTGGTAGATACCATCGTGCTGAGGAGAAACGAACTGTTTTTGCTCTTAAGGGTCGACATCGTCCCAAGGATAGATGTATATTTGTGTTGATCCCTTGTGGCTTCCAGAATGACGAGCTCACTCAGAGAATGTCATGAAAACATTCCCCAGACCATAAAGCTCCCTCCTCGGTCCTGGACCCTTCCGACAGTTGTTGCAGGGCCGTACACTCCAGCGACCATTTGTCCGATGGAGCATAAAACGTGATCCATCTGAAAAGGCCACAGTGCAAGTCCAATTGCGATATTGGCGCGCAGATCCCATCCTTCGTGGCCGACGAACAGAAGTCAGCGTGGGTGAATGAGCAAGGCGCCTGCTGTGGGGGCCCGTAAACAGCAACGTCCAGTGAACGGTCGTTGAGGAGACGCTGTTGGTAGCCCCTTGGTTCATCTGGGCGATCATTTACTCAAAAGTTTTACGTCTATTCGCCCGAACACATCACCGCAGCTGTCGTTCGCCACCATGGTTGCCTCGGCGCCGATTCTGGATAGCGCCATTTTGTCATTCAAGCGATACTTTGATCAAGGGGACAAGAGAACAGTTTACAGACTTAGCCGCTTCGGAAATGCCTACAGCTTTGGCCCGAAAGCCAATGATATCTCCCTTTTGGATGTCAGATAACTCGCTCCGTTTCCGCATTAGGACAACGATTGCCGGTTTTCCTGCGTCCCCCCAACACGCTTTATGTACCATCCACTGTTAGTGCTGCCACCTGCCGTCTGTGAGTTGACGTCGAACACGGGGCGGTGGTCAGATTAATGTGCCTATACTGTATATACACACACATCAAAAAAAGTTTTGTATCACGTCGGTTCCGAGAGTTCCGGAACGCGTACAGAAAATTGGAATAGAGATCAACATAAACATCATTTCCGCCCCTTTTATTTCTCATGAAAACCACACATTGCATTATGTACCCCCATGCAGTGAGACCTTCAGAGGTGGTGGTCCAGATTGCTGTACACACCGGTACCTCTTGCATTGATGCATGCCTGTATCCGTCGTGGCATACTATCCACAAGTTCATCAAGGCACTGTTGGTCCAGATTGTCCCACTCCTCAGAGTGGTTGGAGTGTCACGTCGTTCATAAACAGCCCTTTTCAATCTATTCCAGGCATGTTCGACAGGGTTCATGTCTGGAGGACATGCTGGCCACTCTAGTCGAGCGATGTTATCCTGAAGGAAGTCATTCACAAGATGTGCACGATGGGGGCGCCAATTGTCGTCCATGAAGACGAATGCCTCGCCAATATGCTGCCGATATGGCTGCAGCATTGGTCGGAGGATAACATTCACGTATCGTACAGCCGTTACGGTGGCTTCCATGATCACCAGCGGCGTACGTCGGCCCCACATAATGCCACCCCAAAACAGCAGTGAACCTCCACCTTGCTGCACTCGCTGGACAGTGTGTCAAAGGCGTTCAGCCTGACCAGGTTGCCTCCAAACACGTCTCTGACAATTGTCTGGTTGAAGACATATGCGACACCCATCGGTAAAGAGAACGTGATTCCAATGCTGAGCGGTCTATCCGGCATGTTGTTAGGCCCATTTGTACCGCGCTGCATGGTGTCGTGGTTGCAAAGATGAACCTCGCCATGGACGACGCGTGTGAAACTGCGCATCATGCAACGTACTGCGCACAGTTTGAGTCGTGACACGACGTCCTGTGGTTGCACGAAAAGCATCATTCAACATGGTGGCATTGCTGTCAGAGTTCCTCCGAGCCATAATCCGTAGGTAGCGGTCATCCACTGCAGTAGTAGCCCTTGGGCGGCCTGAGCGAGGCATGTCATCGACAGTTCCTGTCTCTCTGTATCTCCTCCATGTCCGAACAACATCACTTTGGTTCACTCCGATACGCCTGGACACTTCTCTTATTGAGAGCCCTTCCTGGCACAAAGTAACAATGCGGATGCGATCGAATCACGGTATTGATCGTCTAGGCATGGGTGAACTACAGACAGCACGAGCCGTGTACCTCCTTCCTGTTCCTGGTGGAATGACTGGAACTGACTGGGTGTCGGACCCCCTCCGTCTAATAGGCGCTGCTCATGCATGGTTGTTTACATGTTAGGGCGGGTTTAATGACATCTCTGAACAGTCAAAGGGACTGTGTCTGTGATACAATATCCACAGTCAACGTCTATTTTTTTCAAAAATGACCGGTATATTTGAAACGGCAATACAAACTAAACGAGCAGCGATAGAAATACACCGTTTGTTGCAATATGCTTGGGACAACAGTACATTTTCAGGCGGACAAACTTTCGAAATTACAGTAGTTACAATTCTCAACAACAGATGGCGCTGCAAGTGATGTGAAAGATATAGAAGACAACGCAGTCTGTGGGTGCGGCATTCTGTACGTCGTCTTTCTGCTGTAAGCGTGTGCTGTTCACAACGTCCAAGTGTGCTGTGGACAACATGGTTTATTCCTTAGAACAGAGGATTTTTCTGGTGTTGGAATTCCACCGCCTAGAACACAGTCTTGTTGCAACAAGACGAAGTTTTCAACGGAGGTTTAATGTAACCAAAGGACCGAAAAGCGATACAATAAAGGATCTGTTTGAAAAATTTCAACGGGCTGGGAACGTGACGGATGAACGTGCTGGAAAGGTAGGGCGACCGCGTACGGCAACCACAGAGGGCAACGCGCAGCTAGTGCAGCAGGTGATCCAACAGTGGCCTCGGGTTTCCGTTCGCCGTGTTGCAGCTGCGGTCCAAATGACGCCAACGTCCACGTATCGTCTCATGCGCCAGAGTTTACACCTCTATCCATACAAAATTCAAACGCGGCAACCCCTCAGCGCCGCTACCGTTGCTGCACGAGAGACATTCGCTAACGGTATAGTGCACAGGATTGATGACGGCGATATGCATGTGGGCAGCATTTGGTTTACTGACGAAGCTTATTTTTACCTGGACGGCTTCGTCAATAAACAGAACTGGCGCATATGGGGAACCGAAAAGCCCCATGTTGCAGTCCCATCGTCCCTGCATCCTCAAAAAGTACTGGTCTGGGCCGCCATTTCTTCCAAAAGAATCATTGGCCCATTTTTCAGATCCGAAACGATTACTACGTCACGCTATCTGGACATTCTTCGTGAAATTGTGGCGGTACAAACTGCCTTAGACGACACTGCGAACACCTCGTGGTTTATGCAAGATGGTGCCCGGCCACATCGCACGGCCGACGTCTTTAATTTCCTGAATGAATATTTCGATGATCGTGTGATTGCTTTGGGCTATCCGAAACATACAGGAGGCGGCGTGGATTGGCCTCCCTATTCGCCAGACATGAACCCCTGTGACTTCTTGCTGTGGGGACACTTGAAAGACCAGGTGTACCGCCAGAATCCAGAAACAATTGAACAGCTGAAGCAGTACATCTCATCTGCATGTGAAGCCATTCCGCCAGACACGTTGTCAAAGGTTTCGGGTAATTTCATTCAGAGACTACGCCATATTATTGCTACGCATGGTGGATATGTGGAAAATATCGTGCTATAGAGTTTCCCAGACCGCAGCGCCATCTGTTGTTGACAATTGTAACTACTGTAATTTCGAACGTTTGTCTGCCTGAAAATGTACTGTTGTCCCAAGCATATTGCAACAAACGGTGTATTTCTATCGCTGCTCGTTTAGTTTGTATTGCCGTTTCAAATATACCGGTCATTTTTGAAACACGCTGTATATATATATATATATATATATATATATATATATATATATATATATATATATATAAAACGGCCGCCCTGGCTTCATAACGTTAGAACGAATCTACGAACGGACCATTTGTCTGACGTAGCTGTAATATTTACCCATACATTCGCCGAGAATGAGTATCTATTAGTGAAAACCATATCAAAATTCCGACTGCAGTTCCTGGAATTAGCCTAATTAGCGTTCACGTACGGACAGAGAAACGTTGTGATGAACTTCAGTTTATCACATAGATAAGCCAAATGTTTGGTAATTTTCGGTGCTTGTCGTTGTGCATGTTTTATCCGTTCTGTCCCCATGTCAACATGGTCCAGTCGATCTACACTGCCTGAGAAAAAGAGTAAAGCACCCAGAAATGACTGTCAGATGTACACGTACACACCATCTAGGGTGTGTAAATAATTACGGATGCCATTTTCTGTGGCAGATACAAAGGTGACCAGAGTGCATTAGCGTTGTTCGTGTTTAGGGTATATAAGGAGCGTGAACGGCGTCAAACGTTGAGTGATCACTATGAAAGTCATACATATGGTGTGTACTCGTATGAGACAGAGTTATCAGCACCTGACAGAGTATGAAAAGAGCCTCATTGTGGCTCTCCATTTGGTCGGCTGGTCTCATCGTGCAATTTCTAGATTTGCGGGGCCCCATGTAGGACTGCATGGACATGTGAAGAAAGGCATGTCCGTTGTCAAAGTTCCGATTGATCACCTGTGACCGCTACGATCAAGGATTGGCCTATTGCGCGCCACATACATCGTAACCTCTTTACATCTGCGCCTGCCTGAAACTGGCATCCATCCTAATTGGACACTGTACGAATGACCATTGGTTTCATACGACACTCCGTATTTCTGACATAGGGCTTGACTGATGTCATAAGATTAACATCAAAAACAGGCTGCCCCAGCTGAAGGTACCGAGTGACGTGGCGCGGTGTTAGCACACTGCACTCGCGTTGAGGACGACAACAGTTCAGATCCGCGTCCGGTCATCCAGATTTAAGACTTCCGCGATTCCCCTGAGCGGCTTAAGGCAGATGTCGGGGTGGTTTCCTTGAGAGGGCACGGCCGATCTCCTTCCCTAATTTTAGGTTGTCCTCTGTCTCTAATAACCTCGTTCAAAAAATGGTTCAAATGGCTCTGAGCACTATGGGACTTAACAGCTGTGGTCATCAGTCCCCTAGAACTTAGAACTACTTAAACCTAACTAACCTAAGGACATCACACACATCCATGCCCGAGGCAGGATTCGAACCTGCGACCGTAGCAATAACCTCGTTGTCGACGAGACAGTAAACCCTAATCTTCCTTTCTTCATTCAGCTGAAGGTGAGTGTTTGTGGGCAGTTCTGGGGAGTTTTCCATGATTTACGCCAGTTACTAGCAGAGCGACAGAAGCAACAGTTACCAGTGATGTTAATGTGAGCAAGTATTAAAAACCTGAACAATCATATTTGCAGTGTGGACCGGTGCGAGACATGCAGGAAGAGAGTCATTGAGGTTCTGGAACGTACCGACAGGGGTGTGGAGTCCTACCGCCCCGCCTCCAGTGCCGCGACCAGCTGTGCCAGCTTTCTGGCTGAGGGTCCACGGCACCAACAGCCCAATCTAGATGTCTCCACAGAACCTCGATTTGGAATAACTCTGAGGAATCTGGTGGGTATTGGAGTACGGTAAATTCAACTTGGCGCTCTTTGAACCACACAGGTACACTGCACGCTGCGTGACATGTTGCTGGTAGATCCCAGGATGTACGGATGGACGTGGTGTGCAAGAATAGGTACAAACTGGATCTATTGCGCCTTCCAAAATTACGAGATTACCCAGGGAATGCCCTGAAAACAATCCCCAGCCGATAACACTCCCTCCTGGTTGCAGGGTGTTTACTTTCAGGGGTTTCACTCCGTACGCGCCAATGGCCACCTGTCTGAAGGAGCATAAGACGTGATCCATCTGAAAAGGCCACCTGCTGCCACCCAGTGGATGCCCGTCTTTTGTCGCCGATGAATAACAGCATTGGTGCATGGACCAGGCACCTGCTGTGGAAGCTCACATGCAGCAACGCTCGTTGAGGAGACACTGTTGGAAGCTCCTTGATTCATCTGGGCGGTCAGTTGCTCAACAGTTGCACGCACAGTTAGTTGCCCGCACACATCTCCGCAGCCGCAGTTCACCCTGTCGCCTATGGCCCGAAGTGCGCCATGCCTCGGCACCGGTTTTCGACGGCGACACTTCGTCATGTACGCTGTACTTTGATCGTAGCGGCAAGTGAATTTACAAACGTAGCCATTTCGGAAATGCTTACACCATCGGCCCGAAAACCAGTGATCATGCCCTTTTGATTGTGAGATAACTCGCTCCGCTTCCACATTACCACAACCACTGTACTGTTATCCGCGTCCACCCGTCACGCTTTATGCACCCTCCACCTCTAGTCCTGCCATCTGCCGTCAGTGAATGGTTATCGCACGTTAACGTCGAACATAGGCAGTGGTCTCAGTAATGTGAATAGTGTCCCGGTAAGTCTGACGACAAGATATTGAAGTAAAGCTATATGTTTTTCTTTTGAGTTGAAGTTTTTTTTTTTCCTCAGCTATTTGAACACAAGCAATTATAAGCACTCTCTATCTAAACGGTACAATTCTGAGCCATCAAGTATCTTGTTGTATCGACCAGTCCGAATACTGGTGGATGCAGCTGTCCATTCCAGTCTATCCTGTGCAAGTCTATTCATCTGTGCGTCACTAGTGTACACAACGTCCGTTTGAACCTTCCTACTGCATTCAATCCTTGATATCCTTCTACAATCGGTACCGCCGCTCGCTTCCCTCCGTTATCACTAACTATTTCTTCATCGCCAAACATATGTCGCATCAGTTCATCCGTACTTCTCGTCAGGTTGTATCATAAACAAGTCGTATCCGTTATGAATGTTAAACCTGCGCGTGTGACTAAAATAGCGGATGCTTTGTGTTGATACTTCGACCGGTGATTCTATAGCACAAGGTCTCCAACTTTGCACCCGCTGTTGTGCAGTAGATGGCAGTAGCGGCAAGTGATATCGCAGGTGAGAGGTCGTGAGTGTCATACAGTAAGCTTAGGCGTTTGTATACATAACGCCATCGGGATATTAGTCAATTTGTGATAGCATCATAAAGTTATTCTCGTTTGCCTACGTCAACTTATGAGCCCAGCTCTCGCCATTTGCGGGAAGTTTTAATTTTCTTCTATAATATGAACATACATGTGGTTGAGACTCATAAAATGCTGTGTAAGACCTGTGCTGAAGCATCTATTAGTCAAAGAGCGGTTAGCGAATGATTTCAACGTTTCAAGAAAGGTAGTTGCCACGTCGAAGACGGTGGAAGAGAGGAGGGTTTCGAAGCTACTGAAACCGACGGAAATAATCACAGGAGGTCATTATCGAAAGCGACTGACGCCTTTGATCCGAGAACAGAAAGGAAAAACGACTACAATGGAGTGATAGAATTTTGCCACATGACATTGCACGACTCCATGTCGCGAAACCCGTAAAAACATACTTGGAAACGTTGAAACGGGAAGTCATACCAAACACATCGTATTCTCCAGACTTTCATCTTCCTGCCAACCACATTTTTCGTTCAATGGCACACGGCCTGGTTGATCAGCACCTCCGGTCATACGAGGGTAATCCCAAAAGTAAGGTCTCCTATTTTTTTATAAGTACATAGACCTCTATACCTGTTTATTTCTACAATGGTTTACGCCAGTTTACAGCTTGAACATTTAGCTATTTTTCGACATAATCACCATTTCTGTCGACGGAATTTTGTAGACGCTGTGGCAGTTTTTGTATGCCTCTGTCATACCAGCTCGCAGCCATGCTGTTCAGAAAGTTATGAACCTCTTCTTTCACCTCGTCGTCGGAGCTGAATCGCTGGCACCACAATTAATGCTGACAGATACTGTGAGACTCTGAAAAAACCCAAACGTGCAATTCAGAACCGGAGAAGAGGAATGTTGAGCAAGGGCGTACACATTCTCCATGACAACGATGGCCCACACATCGCTCGGCAAACCGTTGCTCTCCTGCAACAGTTACAGTGGAACATAATCACCCACGTACCCTATAGTCCTGACTTGGCGCCCAGTGACTATCGCCTGTTCCCTAGGTTAAAACAAAATTCGGCCGAAAAGCGATTCAACTCCGTCGACGAGGTGAAAGAAGAGGTTCATAACTTTCTGAACAGCATGGCGGCGAGCTGGTATGACATGGGCATACAAAAACTGCCACAGCGTCTACAAAAATGCATAGACAGAAATGGTGATTATGTCGAAAAATAGCTAGATGTTCAAGCTGTAAACTGATATAAACCATTGTAGAAATTGTCTATGTACTTATAAAAAATAGGAGACTTTATTTTTGGGATTACCCTCGTATAAACAAGAGTAAAATTGTATCGATTTATGGACTCCTCAAAAGACAGCTAGTTCTTGCGCTGCGGGATCAATATGCTGACCGAAATATGGGAGAAAGCAGTGGCCTGCAATGGCCAAATCTTTGAATAATATTTTTTTTTTTTTACAATAAAGACTCGAACTTGGAGAAAAAACGGTAGGAGCAAAGTTGTAGACCTAATACTTTTTTAAAAATAATACTCTCACATAAGCGTGCTTTCGAGCCAGAGCAGACCGATCCAGAGTTGTTAGTATATGCAGACATTTTACACTGATGAGCCAAAACCTTATGACCACTGCCCAGCACGAGCCTGAATTCCGGCTGGTGGCGTTAAGGCACCTGACGCGGTAAGGGAAGTATGCAAACGGAGCGCAGACGAATGGAAAATCCAGCGACAAATGGGGAAATCCGCTGATATAAGCGACTTTGATAAAGGCCAAACTTTTATGGGCAGGGGGTAACGGCTGAGGTGGTCGTCTGTTCACGCGCTACTGTGTTGAGCATCTGTGTGAAGTGTTGAAGGACGATGAAAACACGAGCAGGCGACAAGGTGTTGGATGTCCACGCCTCGCCAGGAGGTTTGCCCGCTTTATACACTCCTGGAAGTGGAAAAAAGAACACATTGACACCGGTGTGTCAGACCCACCATACTTGCTCCGGACACTGCGAGAGGGCTGTACAAGCAATGATCACACGCACGGCACAGCGGACACACCAGGAACCGCGGTGTTGGCCGTCGAATGGCGCTAGCTGCGCAGCATTTGTGCACCGCCGCCGTCAGTGTCAGCCAGTTTGCCGTGCCATACGGAGCTCCATCGCAGTCTTTAACACTGGTAGCATGCCGCGACAGCGTGGACGTGAACCGTATGTGCAGTTGACGGACTTTGAGCGAGGGCGTATAGCGGGCATGCGGGAGGCCGGGTGACGTACCGCCGAATTGCTCAACACGTAGGGCGTGAGGTCTCCACAGTACATCGATGTTGTCGCCAGTGGTCGGCGGAAGGTGCACGTGCCCGTCGACCTGGGACCGGACCGCAGCGACGCACGGATGCACGCCAAGACCGTAGGATCCTATGCAGTGCCGTAGGGGACCGCACCGCCACTTCCCAGCAAATTAGGGACACTGTTGCTCCTGGGGTATCGGCGAGGAACATTCGCAACCGTCTCCATGAAGCTGGGCTACGGTCCCGCACACCGTTAGGCCGTCTTCCGCTCACGCCCCAACATCGTGCAGCCCGCCTCCAGTGGTGTCGCGACAGGCGTGAATGGAGGGACGAATGGAGACGTGTCGTCTTCAGCGATGAGAGTCGCTTCTGCCTTGGTGCCAATGATGGTCGTATGCGTGTTTGGCGCCGTGCAGGTGAGGGCCACAATCAGGACTGCATACGACCGAGGCACACAGGGCCAACACCCGGCATCATGGTGTGGGGAGCGATCTCCTACACTGGCTGTACACCACTGGTGATCGTCGAGGGGACACTGAATAGTGCACGGTACATCCAAACCGTCATCGAACCCATCGTTCTACCATTCCTAGACCGGCAAGGGAACTTGCTGTTCCAACAGGACAATGCACGTCCGCATGTATCCCGTGCCACCCAACGTGCTCTAGAAGGTGTAAGTCAACTACCTTGGCCAGCAAGATCTCCGGATCTGTCCCCCATTGAGCATGTTTGGGACTGGATGAAGCGTCGTCTCACGCGGTCTGCACGTCCAGCACGAACGCTGGTCCAACTGAGGCGCCAGGTGGAAATGGCATGGCAAGCCGTTCCACAGGACTACATCCAGCATCTCTACGATCGTCTCCATGGGAGAATAGCAGCCTGCATTGCTGCGAAAAGTGGATATACACT
The DNA here is from genome assembly GCF_021461395.2 of Schistocerca americana. NCBI lineage: Eukaryota > Metazoa > Arthropoda > Insecta > Orthoptera > Acrididae > Schistocerca > Schistocerca americana. Next base: position 88,660,683 of record NC_060119.1, read on the forward strand.
GTACTAGTGCCGACTTTGTACATGCTCTGTTGCCTGTGTCTATGTGCCTGTGGTTCTGTCAGTGTGATCATGTGATGTATCTGACCCCAGGAATGTGTCAATAAAGTTTCCCCTTCCTGGGACAATGAATTCACGGTGTACTTATTTTAATTTCCAGGAGTGTAGAATACGATAGGTGGTGATCTGTGTTAGGTTTGGCGATAGAGTACAATACTGATGAAGGCACAAGTGTTTGGAGCGCAGTGTTCAACGCACATTGTTGAACAAGGGACTCCGGAGTACACGATCCTTACATCGTCCCGTGTTGACGAAACGACGTTTTGAATTGGAACATGATTATCGAGACTGGACATTAGATCAGTGGCTACGTGTCCTCTGGTCGGATGAATCACGCTTCTTGTTACACCAGGACGATAGTAGTTTTATGATGCACCGTCATCCAGCCGAATAGCGGCTCGAAACATGCAATGTGCCACAAGCTCAGGTCGGTGGTGGTAGTAGTAAGCTATGGTGAGATATTCCCTTGGGCTTCCATGGGACCTGCGGTTGTAGCCGAAGGCACCTTGGCCACTGTGGACCACCAGAATACCTACGGCGACGGTACCTTCCACAAAATCGGCAGACTGAATGTGAGACGCTTTCTGGCGCCAACTGTACCCCCAGAAACCACCGTTTCGTAATTTACGCGGACTACGTGACCTGGGGTAGACGTCTGGTGCCATATTTGTCAGGAAACCTACCATGACTTGACCAATATGCCACACAGAATCGTTGCAATACTGTGATGTTCAAATGTCAAATGTGTGCGAATTCCTAAGGGACCAAACTGCTGAGGTCATCGGTCACTAGACCTATACACTACTTAAACTAACTTATGCTAAGAACAACACATACACCCATTCCCGAGGGAGGACTCGACCCTCCGGAGGGAGGGGCCGCGCAATCCGTGTCATGGCGCCTCAAACCGCCCGGCCACTCCGCGCGTCAGTATTGTAATCCGAAGGTGGGCTAAGAGGGGATAAAATTCGGAGATCATGATGTTTTGACTCATCATTGGTAAACCCTAGTATTTACAAAGAGTTTCCGAACATCCAATCAATGGTTTTCTCAACTGTTATACGTAAGAAAAGGGGGGAGGGGCAAGATTATCTTCCTGCATTATCAGTAACAGTTTTAATAAAACTACAAAATAGTTACTTCTTTATATACATCAAATGTCGTTTTACTATCAACTTTAAAAAAAGCGTTGTTTTCATATGTTTAAGAACTGTAGGAATTTTTAAAATCCCCACTGGTGAGGGTTTTACATGGGACACTACACACGATGATTTCGTCACGGTGTGACAAACTTAGGGAAGATGGAGAAGGATGAATGCATTAATTTGAGATAAGCGACTCTCGTCTGGAAACGGCCGACTCGAAAGTTGTAAATGGAAACCTTCTGATACTCCTAACAGTGGTATACATGTACGTGTACTGTTGTTGCTAAGTTTGTAGGATAGACAACTTTCAGCGGTTGTAGTATGGACCAAAACAAGAAAAAAAATGCATGGTGTGAGGGCGGTTTGATAAGTCTGCTAAATTTTCACAAAAGAAGGAAACATTTTTGTTTCGGCTTCGTCGGTGATAAGCTTGATTAATTATTCCAAGGATCTTATAAGAATTTCAACAATGTACAGCGTACCGTTTGTTGTGTCCTGCCCACTCGTCTAATATCGGGTCCTAGGAAACCTGCTTTCGAGTCACTAGACAACAATTCAAGCAAATCGTATTGCTAGATTTTTATTATTGTAAGATAAATGACAACACTTAACTTTGAAACTTTACAATGGTGTAGCAAGCAATGGGCGACAGAAGAAATAAGAAATTTTCTTTAGTATATACAATTCGTAACACAAGTGAAATAATACATTCCCTAAGTCACTGCTGTATTATTTGTGGAATGGCTAGACTTAACATACGGGCCGCGGCCAGGCGCTTATATCCTCTTCGCCTAGATGCCCTTGCTGTCTCGGTGTCGTCCTAGAGGGGGATCTGTCAGCGTACTATTGGTTGACGGCGTCTCACAGACCTCTCTGCCTCGTAGGAGCGGAACACTTTTTATTGCTGACAGTCGGCTAAATTGGTCAGTGTGTTGACTGCGATTGAAAATTGAGAAAACCGAGTTTTGTGCTGTTATAAAACATTTTCATTTGGACGGTCCCCCGATAGCTGAGTGGTCATTGTGACGGGTTGCTGTCCTACGGGCCCAAGTTCGATTCTCGGCTGGGTCGGGGATTTTCTCCGCTCAGGGACTGGGTGTTGTCATCATCATCATTTCATCCCCATCCGCCGCGCAGGTCGCCCAATGTGGCGTCGAATGTAATAAGACCTGTACCAAGGCGGCCGTACCTGCCCCACAAGGGGCCTCCCGGCCAATGACGCCAAACGCTCATTTCCGTTTGAAGGGTCGGACTGCTTCACACATCAAAACAGAATTGGATGAAGTTCATGCGGACTCTGCACCATCACTGATGACCATTTACTTTTGGATTAATGAATTTAAACGAGTCGGACTAGCACCGAAGACGAAGCTATGTAAAGGAGGTATCACAAAGCAAACACCGATAAAATCCATGATATAGTTTGCTGAATAAATATTAGTGGAGATTTCCGAGACTGTAGGCACCTCGACAGAGTGTGTGCATGATATCCCGCACGGATAATTGGGTATGAAGGAGCTGTGTGTAAGGTGGGTGCCACAGTCGGCCAAAGGCGTATGCGGGACAACATTTCAACCCAATATCTGGCGATGTTTAACCGCAATCCGCAAGAAATTTTGAGATTGCTGATGAACTTGCTTCCGTCATTGCACACCAGAGTCAAACCGGCAGTCAAAACAAAGGAGAAAGGCTAGTGAAAGTGCACTGAAGAAGGCAAAAACCGTTTTGTCTGCTGGTAAGGTGATGACCACTGCCGTCCTAGATTACTCGTAAAACTGCAGAACCATAACTGGACCTTATTATGTTTGTTTGTTAGATCGTTTGAAACTTGCGTTTGCTGCAAAAAGACCAAGGTTGATTCGTAAAGTGCTCTTTCAACGGTACAACACACCATCCCACACACCAGTGATAACAAAGATGCAAGTGCATGAACTGGGCTTTGTACTGGTTCCTCATCCGCCCTGTTCACCAGATTTAGCCCAAATTGATTTCTTCCTGTTCGCTAACTTTAAACTTCCGCTTCTGGGAAACAATTTTTTAAGTGGGGAAGTAATAGTTGCAATCAACCAGTATTTATATATGGAAAATGGAAATGTCGTGTGGCTAGGGCCTCCCGTCGGGTAGACCGTTCGCCTGGTGTAGGTCTTTCGATTTGGCGCCACTTCAGCGACCTGCGCGTCGATGGGGATGAAATGATGATGATTAGGACAACACAACACCCAGTCCCTGAGCGGAGAAAATCTCCGACCCAGCCGGGAATCGAACCCGGGCCCTTAGGATTGACAGTCTGTCACATTGACCACTCAGCTACCGGGGCGGACTATTTACATATGATGAAGATGGTAACTGTTGTTTCGGACATGTCCGAAAGAACAGATACCATCTTCATATATACATAGTTAAGGCTCACCGGCCATTTGACCATCCTCTTCTGTGTGCAAGCACAAACAGTGCCCGAACTCTTAAGGGAATCGGTGGTAAAGCCGCGAGTAATGAGTAAATTGGGCGGGAGCACTATGAATGTAGTGCGGTACAATAAGTTGCGATAGTGGGTCTCACGGGAGGCGTACCAGTGATAAGTCCCTGCAGTCGTAATATCCTCGGTGTCCTCGGTGGCTCAGATGGATGCAAGCCGTAGTAGCAAAGATGGTAAGGCGACGAACTGCCGTGACTAAGGACGTAGGTTCGTATACTGCTGGATGAGAAAATATTTGCCGGCACGGTAGCTCAGCGTGTTCGGTCATAGGATTCGCTACCCTCTGCAATAAAAAAACTGAGTGAGCAATTCAACGAAGAACCTGAATGGGTTCAAATTCAACGAGCAAAAAAAGAAAAAAAGAATGGTTAGAGCGTCTGCCATGTAAACAGGAGATCCCGGGTTAGAGTCCCAGTCGGGGCATACTTTTTCATCTGTTCCCATTGACTTGTATCAACGCCTGTATCCAGCTAGGGGTATTGATTTCATTGTAATTCAACGAGTATTTTGCACAGTTCACCAGAACCTATTTTTCCGATGGGATGCAAAAGCTGGAGCCACAATGGACCAAGTATATATCCCTCACAGGAGACTATGTCGAGTAGTAAGGTGAGTTGTTAACGAGAAAAACATTTTACTTGCTTTCTTATCAGCGTTATCAAACGACCGTCGCAAATATAGGCACTAAAATGCGAACCTTAAGAACTATGAGCACTTGTTCATCTTCGACATTGTGAAACACATCTCTTCTGCTGCAAGCTCTTTGCGTTACTTGCTTTTGGAGGAGGTAGTATAGCCCAATATAAGGAAAAAAATATTGAGTAAATAAGGGCTCTAAAGTGCATACCTTAAGAGCTGTGGGCACTTATTCAGTAGAAGAGATGTGTTTCGCAGTGCGAAGGTGAACCAGTGCCCGTAGGTCTCAAGGTATGCATTTTTAGAGCCGATGTTTACTAGACTTTCTAGACTTTTTTCTTGATTCAGTCCATACTACCATCTCTGAAAGTTTCCTACTCTACAATCTTAGCAACACAAGCACCGGTACCGAGCGAGGTGGCGCAGTGGTTAGCACCCTGGACTCGCATTCGGGAGGACGACGGTTCAATCCCGTCTCCGGCCATCCTGATTTAGGTTTTCCGTGATTTCCCTAAATCGCTTCAGGCAAATGCCGGGATGGTTCCTTTGAAAGGGCACGGCCGATTTCCTTCCCCATCCTTCACTCACCCGAGCTTGCGCTCCGTCTCTAATGACATCGTTGTCGACGGGACGTTAAACACTAATATCCTCCTCATCCACAAGCACCGGTACATGTATTCCACTGTCATAGGTATCTGATTTTCGCTTCCCGACCAGGGTACCTCAAATTGATACAATAATCCTTCTCCACCAAGCCTGAAAGTTTATAAAATCATTACGGAATCAGTCTGTATAAAGAAATATATGTTTTGATATTTTGGACCTACTGCCTGTCACACAGTGCACAGATAATGTGTACTAAAACTTCAATCTCTCACACAAAAGGAATACAAAATTTACTACCATTTATATTTACTACAAATAAACAAAACGCTAAAATATATATTTAAGAAACCCCCTAGGAAAAACATCAAAACAAGAGTAATTCTAGACCCGGTACAAACCGGTGAGTATTGGCTCAGTAGTGTTCTAGTTACGAGGCAGTCGCGGTATGATGTGTTTTTCCAGTTTTTTTCTTTAAAAGGCCTTTTCCTGGACTTGTAATGAGAACGTTCTGCAGAGGACAGGCTTTCTAAATACTTGTCCGACACGAAACGGCCGTGGCAGGAAGCTGCTGGTTACGTCGGCCGTTCTCTCGGCACAAAATGATACTCCTCTTAACCTGTCGCGTGTCTCGACGCGTTAGCCGTCGACTCTGGCGAAGGCAGAACCCCAGCTGGGTGTACGGAGCGGCAGTTTCCCTGCCTCAACATTGTGCCTGCGTACCAACAGGGCCAGCGGTTCCGTGCAGAACGGGAATGTGCTTGCTCTGTCCCGCTATGTAAATGGCCCTCTTCGCGTCCGATTGAGGTGCGTGTCAAATTCGCAGGAATGCTTGCACGTTTTCTGTGCACGTACGATGGTTCTTCAAGACTGATCTGGACTTAAACCATAACAGTGGACATACTGCAGCTAAAGTGGAAACAACTCTGAATAATGATCCGCCCGCCCACACGTTGCCAAGATCGTTTCCACGATGCTGCAGAGGTCTCCCTGGGAAGCCCTTACACATTGTACCGTCTCCTGAATAGCTTTCTCAAAACCGTAGTAAAATATTACGATAACCACAAGTGAACAGTGTCAATAACGCACAAAACTATGAGCGTTTGTTTATTTATATGTGCAATCAATGATGGAATATTATTTTTGAACGAGAAAAACTCTTCACCTTTACATGTTTTGAACGTAAGATATTAATAATAAATGTATTTCTATGTAACAAATAATAAGAATAACAAAGACTATGAGTATATCATGTCATGGAATTTCTATGTAATTGTGTGATAAGAACGTGGATGAATAACATGATCACTCTAGTGTCAGCTCTCGAACCCACTAGACGCTTTTGTAAGAGGTTGCTTCTTAACGTGCGATTTTATTAATTGTACGGAAGTCTTTTTCCGAATATATGTATAAAAAGTATTTGTCATTGTGATATCATTTCATGCCTCTCTCTCCATGTGAATATAACTAAGTGGAAATAATTAATTATCGTTAGAATTCAAGTTTTATCGCTGGCCATATGCTACTCTTTTGTCGTAGTGACGCACTGGCAGCCATTACGTGAAATATAATCACATACGGGCTTCACCCACGAGATGACAAAATAAATACTTTTAATATTTTGCTCTCAGGAAAAGAAAATATTTTTTACAGCGATGTCGCACTGGCAATCATTACGTGAAATATAATTAATCACATTCGGGCTTCACCCACAACAATACAGGAAAAAATACTTTAAATATTTTTGCTGTCAGGAAAAGAAAATATTTTTTACGGAAATGTTTTCACTCAATACATACAACGAGCGCAAAGATAGTAAATACTAACACGCGGCTCGAGCTTGCTTATGAGCAAATCGCTGACTAGTAAAAATCTTGTTTCCATTGCCGTAAATATTATTCAAACCATAATTAACAGTATAAAAGGTCAGCGTTTAACAAAGAATTTACATAACATTGAGTACAATAGTGCAGCTACTTGGTGACTATATCTCTGCACCAATATTTATGTATCGGGCACTGAGTACTACAGTTTTAAACAAACCACGCGTATTTTTGAGCTAGCCGTGGGTGTTGCCAATGTAAGTAAATTGTTAGAACCCAACCTTCTACCTTTACTGAGGATTATTCGCCTACGTAGCAACGTTGATGATTGTTAGCGTATATTTTAGCCGCTACCAATAGTGTGCGAAATATTTTTTCATCCATGATTCCCAAAGTAACAAACTGATACCGTATAAAAAAAGAACAGAGAGAGAGAGACGATAAAACATCCTCCACACAGTCCCGGTCGTTCCCCGTGCGATTTCCATATTTTTGGAGACCTGTAGAAAGATATTCGTGGCCGTCGATTTTCTGCGAGCGAGCAGCTGTGCGCCTGCGTAAAACCATGCTTCCGTAGCAAACCACTAACACTTATCCGCGAAGGCATTAGCCGTTGTGTCACATTTGAATAAATGTATTAACAGTTACGGTGATTATTTCATAATGTATTAACAGTTACGGCCATTACTTATGAAATAATAAACATCTACTTACTTTTTTCCATCTGTCTCGTTTTCATTTGACTGCCCCTTATAACTGGAACTCTTAACAAATAACAAAAGATGCACAGGCCTCGTAGCTGCATTTGGATTAGATTCCTAATGATCACCTACATCTGCATTTATACCTACATCTACGTACACTGTAACCACTGTGCAGTGCATGGTGGAGGGTACTTTGTACCACTGTTGGTCCTTCTCTTTCCTGCTCCTTTGCAAATGTACCGAGGGAAAATTATTGCTTATATGTCACTATCCTACCTCTGTCCTCCCTTACTTTTGTCCTTACGGCCGCTACTCGAGATAGGCTTTGGAGGCAGCAGAAACATTCTGAAGTCTATCGCAATTTCTGTTTCTCTAAACTCTGTTAATAGTGTTTCGTGGAAACATCCCTTCTCTTCAAGAATTTCCTTCCGTTTCTGTGATGTAGTGAGAAGAGCATGCGAGAGTACTTTGTAGGTGGGTGACAGAGGACAACTGTCTCGATAATTTCGTTGGTCCGTCTAGTCAACTTCTCTGTGTAGCAGGTGATTCAAAGCAGTGTTTTTGTTGTAGAGAGAGCAGTAAATAACTTGACATGTGTTTGCACAGATGGCGCAATAATGGACGAGACAACTACAGTCAAGGGGGGGGGGGCGCTCAACGCTTCAAATCAGTCCCTATCACTGTCCTTCAGACAGGTTTTCTTCAAATGTTGCTGAATAAGTGCAGAAACTGTGGTGACATTTTCAGGAGTAATACAGTTTGCCTCGGATCAACATTTCTCACTAGATCACCAGCCACGCTGCCGGTCCGTTCCAATTCGGCCACGAATGGTTTTCGCATCAGGTCCTTTTGCAATATGAAATTGTGTTTGAAACTTGAGCCTTGCTGCCATGATACTGCGTTTTAAGCTGTGATATTCCACTATCAGCAGTATTCATCATTCAGTGGAATACATCATTTCAATATCTTCTTTTATACTTTAACCCATCCTTTGCGCTTCGACGGTGGTATTAATCAAAAATGGTTCAAATGGCTCTGAGCACTATGGGACCTAACATCTATGGTCATCAGTCCCCTAGAACTTAGAACTACTTAAACCTAATTAACCTAAGGACATCACACGACACCCAGTCATCACGAGGCAGAGAAAATCCCTGACCCCGCCGGGAATCGAACCCGGGAACCTGGTATTAATCACTCTGCGCTTCGGAGTACTGTTTATACACGCTAGGTACTATGATTACAGTGTCATCTGTTAGCATCTTTTGTAATTACTACTTCGAAATTTCTGTACAAAACTCTTGTAGTTTTCACAATAAACATACCACTTGTCGACATGTTATTCAAAAATTAAAATCAGGAAGGGCTTAGATGCACACCCCGTAACATACAATAAGCGAATAATTTTTCTCTATAAACAACGAATCTAACTTTATCAAAATTAGACAATCATCATAAAGCGTCCCCAATCGTTACTTATATAAAACTGCCCAAATTCTATCTGCAGATAACTGTCCACTTGAGGGCCAGCTGCTCATCTTCGTGTCTACTATAAAAATTAACTTACAATTGGTTCAAACTACAAAAGATTTAAGATTTACGGATATAAAGATTCAAAATTCTTAAGAAATTAGCTACAATACAATACTTGTGCAACATGCCATTGGTTAACATTAACAGAGTACCCTGTCGAATACAGAACTGGAAGTTCACTGTTATAACTAACCATACACCAGACTGCTGCAACTTTATAATTTTTCTTGTAGGAAACATCATTAGTGCAAGTTCACAGTGCCGAAAATCACCCTCTGTCTGTAGAATGTAGGCTGACGTAATTCATAAAAATGTTATTAAATATAGCATATAAGAGACTGATGTGCAGCTTAATAACATTAAAGTTTTTCGGAAAATATTTTATACAATGTGTAATAGGTATAACTGCAGATATTTTTATATGTGATACCTTCATGTGTACACACATCAGTGGTTTTTTTTTTTTTTTTTTTTTTTTTTTGTTTTTTTTTTTTTTTTACCTCTGAAACTTCCTGGCAGATTAAAACTGTGTGCCCGACCGAGACTCGAACTCGGGACCTTTGCTTTTCGCGGGCAAGTGCTCTACCAACTGAGCTACCCAAGCACGACTCACGCCAGCTCCTCACAGCTTTACTTCTGCCAGTACCTCGTCTCCTACCTTACAAGCCTTACAGAATCTCTCCTGCGAACCTTGCAGAACTCCTGAAATAAAGGATATTGCGGAGACATGGCTTAGCCACAGCCTGGGGGATGTTTCCAGAATGAGATTTTCACTCTGCAGCGGAGACCTATGTTTTCTGCACAGTTGTAGTGTACCACTAAGAGGACTGCACCTGTGAATGTAGATTAACCGTTCTGTGTCCACATGTCCACAGTTCAACAGCTGACCTGCTGCCCAGGGGTACATAAGCATTAATGACTTGCACTTGCCACATGTACTTTGTGGTACTAACCAACCTGAAAATACTATACCCCTGATATGTAGAATTATTAGCTGCAGATGACGTAAATATTGGTCTAATGTTGTTAAGTACACCATCCTCAGTCGCTAATACAAATCTCTGCACTTAGACCTGTTACATCCTGTGTTAAGATCTTCACTGGTGCAACGGTTGTAGCGCTCAAAAGAGCCCCCCAAGGACTGATATAATACATAAAAGACGTTCCTAAATGTGATACATGAGCTATAGATGAGAAGTTTAATATTACTAAAAACTTTAAACTTGAAGCCCTTGTAAAGTTTTTAATAATACACTACTGGCCATTAAAATTGCTACACCACGAAGATGGCGTGCTACAGACGCGAAATTTAACCGGCAGGAAGAAGATGCTGTGATATGCAAATGATTAGCTTTTCAGAGCATTCACACAAGGTTGCCGCCGGTGGCGACACCTACAACGTGCTGACATGAGGAAAGTTTTCAACCGATTTCTCATACACAAACAGCAGTTGCCTGGTGAATCGTTGTTGTGATGCCTCGTGTATGGAGGAGGAATGCGAACCATCACGTTTCCGACTTTGATAAAGGTCGGATTGTAGCCTATCGCGATTGCGGTTTAACGTATCGCGACATTGCTGCTCGCGTTTGGGTTCAGGAGGGTAGTACGGACCGCCGTGCTCGATCCCAACGGCCTCGTATCACTAGCGGCCGAGATGAGAAGCATCTTATCCGCATGGCTGTAACGGATCGTACAGCCACGTCTCGATCCCTGAGTCAACAGACGTTTGCTAGACAACAACCATCTGCACGGACAGTTCGACGATGTTTGCAGCAGCATGGACTATCAGCTCGGAGACCATGGCTGCGGTTACCCTTGACGCATCACAGACACGAGCGCCTGCGATGGTGTACTCAGCGACGAACCTGGGTGCACGAATGGCAAAACGTCATTTTTTTGGATGAATCTAGGTTCTGTTTATAGCATCATGATGGTAGCAACGTGTTTGGCGACATCGCGGTGGACGCACATTGGAAGCGTGTATTCGAGATCGCCATACTGGCGTATCGCCCGGCGTGATGGTATGGGGGGCCATTGGTTACACGTCTCGGTCACCTATTGTTCCCATTGACGGCACTTTGAACAGTGGACATTACGTTTCAGATATGTTACGACCCGTGGCTCTACCCTTCATTAGATCCCAGCGAAACCCTACATTTCAGCAGATAATGCACTACCGCATGTTGCAGGTCCTGTAAGGGCCTTTCTGGGTACAGAAAATGTTCGACTGCTGCCCTGGCCAGCACATTCTCCAGATCTCTCACCAATTGAAAACGTTGGTCAATGGTGGCCGAGCAACAACGTCGTCACAAGACTCCAGTCACTACTCTTGATGAACTGTGGTATCGTGTTGAAGCTGCATGGGCAGCTGTACCTGTACACGCCATCCAAGCTGTGTTTGACTCAATGCCCAGGCGCATCAAGGCCGTTATTACGGCCAGTGGTGGTTGTTGTGGGTACTGATTTCTCAGGATCTATGCACCCAAATTGCGGGGAAAATGTTATCACATGTCAGTTCTAGTATAATATATTTGTCCAATGAATACCCGTTTATCATCTGCAATTTCTTGTTGGTGTAGCAATTTTAATGGCCAGTAGTGTATTAATCTTCTCATCTATGTTTCATATGTAAGATAAAGAAAATCTTTTATATATTATATCAGTCCATGGGGCTCTTTTGTACACTACAGACTTTTCAGCACTTAGGCTCTTAATCTAAAATATTTTTATAGAATTTTAATATTTTTTGTAGAAGATTAATAAGTTCTTTTGAAATATTCTGATGCTATTAAATTCCACTTCAGTGTTTAATACGCTATACGCGGGAATATCTTTTATGAATTACATCAGTCCACGTTCTGCAAACAGAGGGCGCTTTTCAGCGCTGTGTGTGTTGCACCAATCACGTTTCCTACAAAAATTTGTGAAGTTGCTGCACGTTTGTGTATGATTAATTATGACAGTGAAGTTTCAGTTTCGTGTTCGACAGGTGTATCAAATGGTATGTTGCACCGCTGCTGTACTGTAAGTAATTTCTTAAGAATTTTGAACTCTGCACACACAAATCTTAAACCAAGTGTAGTTAGAACAAATTGTAAACTAATTTTTTGTAATAGATCTGAAGATGGGCAGCTAGCTAGAAACCGGTCATACGGAAATAAAGGAAAGCGATCTGCAGACTAAATTTGGACAGTTTTAATGAAATTAAAGGCATTTAAGACGTAACAACACTACCGAGAGGAATGTAAGTATTTTCATTATTGTAAAGATGGACATTACTGCAGTTTTGGCGGTTGCCGGATATATTACGACACAAAGACGTACCGGAACTGGCCAAGAACGACACAAGCCGCCACCGTCCCGAGACGTGCAAAGGCGCCATCAAATACGGTGAGGAAGCTGTGGGAAAATTTAAATACCGAGGCCCCGTTGGCGCCTGAGACAGAGAAGATCGCCGGCGGAGAGACGGGGATTTTCCTGGAGGCTGCCACGTGGCCAGCTGTTGGGAAACACTGGCTACATTAACTTCCTCACGTGTCCGCGGCGGTGTGGTTCGCTTGTCCCCGCTGTACTGCTCAAGGTTGAAGCAGCAATCCCGGGACAACTGCCCGACAAACACCACATCCAAAGCTTTACCGTTAAAAGTACACAGATATTAGAAGATACATCATCATAACTAACTTTATGATATCGTCATCTCGAAGGGCTAGGCCATCTGGCCTGTTGCGATGTAACGGGCCACCTGTTTCTGGGATATTCCACACTGCATCTTTCTGAGGGAGTAAACAAAACCTTAATTTCTGTACGAGATTTTGATCCAATCCCAGCACCTGTTTGTACCCCTGAGGAAGGCCACTTGCAATAGTGGCCGAAACGTGGGACAATTTTATATATTGGCAATGAGTCCAACAGCCGGGAAGAATTATTGACAGTGACAACGGCAGCGAAAGACTACACTTAGGCTACATTTTTTTCGATATCCAATAATTTTTCACCAGACAATGTAACAGTTCGTCGAGATCTCTTTTTTACTATCTAAAATTTACAATTTTATGGATTATGGCTGCAAGCCATCTTCAGAATAAATACAACAGATGGCAAGGAGTTATTACACACAACATAAAATGTTACACGTGTTCCATGGATATACATAAAACCGAAACATACCAAGCTAACACACTACGCACCGCAGCACAATCTCTTGTTTACTCGGTGGCAGAATACTGCGCCCCAGTCTGGTACAAGAGCAAACACACGAAGAAAATAGATGTCCAGCTTAATACCACCATGAGGATTGTCTCAGGAACTCTGCAATCAACTCCACTTCCATGGCTTCATGCCCTTTGCAATATAGCTCCTCCCTCCCTCAGAAGGCAACAGGCAGCTATCCTCTGTCTCTGAAGATATACCTATCCGAAAAATATTGGACCATCCACCAACTACCCACCTAAAATCCAGGAAACCTATATGGGAAGACGAAGTCCTCAAATTCCCAGAAAGGTACGACATAGCAAGGGAATGGAGGCAATACTAGTCGCTGAATAATCACCATCCTCTCATCAATGAATTTGATCCTTCGATACCGGTGGAAGGAATGCAAATGCCCAGAAGAACTCGGTGCAGACTTAATAGTGTGAGGACTAAGCACGGCAGGTGTAAGGCAATTCTCTACAAATGGAAACTCACTGATGACCCACGACGTGACTGTGGTACAGAAGAACAAACAATCTCTCACCAGATTTTCGAATGTCCTGCGAGGGGGTTTGAAGGAGAATGGAGGGATATCATGAATGCTACTCCACGTGCTGTTCAGTGGGTGACCTGTTTAGATGTAATAATAGCTGCAGTGGCAGTCTCCCTAATCTTTCGCATATTGTTGTTTGCAATCAATCATTTAATAATATATTTGTAATTCGTTTATTATATTAATTAATAGTATATGTGCAATTTTACTCTGTAGGTGCCATACGCTAAATAAATAAACTATGTTAAAAGGACATTGATGCACCGTATCTCGTCAAAACTCTAGTGTACAGGAGTACTGATACCCTTTGGTGACAAAGACTGAGGAACAGGCTATACAAGCTTCGGAATAATGCATTTAAAAGTACACTGGTGTGCAAAACTGTGGTGTGCGTACTGTAAGACCTTCGGTACACACACCATCAGATTATTTGACTTGTCGCTCTAACGAAGTAGGTGAGTGTCAGCAATATGTCTCGTGGTCTTATCGTGGCGTGTTTATCTTCTGCCATTAGGTCAGACGATAGAAATGCCACTTGCACGCTTTGAGTAGCAGATTGATGGTGACCAACTTTAAACAGAACTTGATTAATTTTCTCACACATTTATTAAAATAATAAAAATCATAAACCTTACTTAACTTGATTCTGGATGCTATTTACAATTGACAATCTGAAGTTCCTTTGGTATTGGTACGTTAATCTTATTCTCACATATCCCTGATACTTGACAAAGTGTCTATACATTTCTCTTCATGGCTATGTACAGGAATATGATAATCTTATTAGGCGCAGACTGAAACTTGACTGTAGACTGGTACAGACAAATGCAAACTAATGCAGACTGACTAATCGGAGGTCTGTACACTCGTTATAATACCTCGAGCGTTCAGGTATCACTGCGCGAGTGTGATCCGCGAGGAGAAAAGGTTCTACATTAGCAGCAATCTCATTGGCTGCGTTACATATTAATACGCGGATCGGCGGAAGCAGAATTTGGTCCGTCTCTAAGACAGCGCCATCTCGTAGTTCGGAGACGGACGAGCGCTGCGCCTGCGCTGTTGTGCTTAGCGGGGCGCGCTCTAGTGGGAAAGTTGTGTATGCGCTGACTACGCGGAACTGTGTACACAACAAAAACTTAAGGTTGATGTATGTAAAGTAACAGCAGGCCTTGTGACCGAGCGGTTCTAGGCGCTTCACAGCGCTGCTGCTACGGCCGCAGGTTCGAATCCTGCATCGGGCATGGCTGTGTGTGATGTCCTTAGGTCAGTTAGGTTTAAGTAGTTATAAGTGTAGGGGACTGATGACCTCAGAAGTTAATTTCCATAGTGCTTAGAGCAATCTGAACCATTTGTAAAGTAACATAAGATGTTAACAATTCGTTATAAATGAATGAAGGTGCGGGTGCTGTCAGAGGCCTCCCAGTCGTGCTCAGAAAGCTGAACGTCACATGCCGTGGGGCGGGGCCAACGAGATATACGCGCCCTGCAACGAGCTTGTGACGTCACACTAATAGGCTTGTCCGCCACACTTCGGAAACGTTTGGCTCCGTGCAGGGTCCATGGCAAATCAATACTTAATTGTAAAGGTATCCACCAGAGGTCTTAAATTTTGTAAGTAGGCTGTTTATGTGTTTGTATGTTGGCAGCGCTACGTAGCGCTCTGTATTAATAACTCTCATAGCACTGTGCGCACTGTGTAAGAGACTCTCTGTGGCTGGTCGGACTCGCTGTTAGAGGTGAATAGTCAGCAGTGATAGCTGTTGGAGGTGAACAGCCAGCCGTGATGGAAGTTGGGAGTGAGTAGTCAGCAGTGATGGAGGTTAGAGGTTAATAATTAGCAGTGATGGAGGTTTGCAGTATTAGCGCGAGCGGACGGTCTGAATGTGTATCCGTCATGGAGATTTATTAGTGATATTATATAATTTTTTTGAACTGGTTGTCACTTTTTTTGGACAACATGGTTGTGGAGATGAAGCAGCGATTAGTATGATTAATCAATTATTCAAAAACAGTCTTAATCGGATTTATTACTATTATTATTATACCGCCAACCGGTTTCAACCCGACGTAGGGGTCATCTTCTGGGCGTTTACACTGTGACATAGATATCCGTCAGATATTAGGGCCAGGACAAAGATAACACCGTATGAACACACCAGCTGCTACCATGACGACGGCGTCCTCGCTACACAGTTTCTTTTTTTTTTTTTCATTTATTGAATTTGAATTCCCCCCGAAGGGGGGCGGGCTGGCAGCAGCTTAGTATGCCGCTCTTCAGCCGACAGATTTTGTGACAAAGATCAAGAGAACAAATAATAAAAAACAGGCGATAAAATCGGAGACTTAGAGAGTAACAAGGCGAAAAGAAATCGTGGAACTTAAAACAACAACAGAGGGATGATGATGCTAAGAAAAATACATACGAAGCAGACAGGGAAAACAATAGACAATTAAAAAACACGGCGACAGTCTGGATTCTGTTCGCAAAGGACATAAAATTCACACCCAGCGACAGCATGGTTTCTGTTCGCAACACGAGAAAGACAAACAACACTGAATAGTCACTGGAACAATGCACTAAAAAGTTGGCAAATGTGGCACCACAGTCGAGAGCAGGTGGGGGGAAACTGGACAGAAGATGGGAAAACAAAAAAAAGGGGGGAAAGGAGAGTAAAAGCGAAGGGGGGAGCTGGGAAAGGAGCTGAAGGAGGATGAGGACCAATAAGAGGGGTGGGGGGCAGACGCGACAGGGAGTGGGGTAGGCAGAGGAGGGGAATACAAAAGGACTGGGGAGGAGAAGGGAGGTAGGGAGAGGGTTAGTGGGGAGAAAACAGGACGGAAGGGGAGGGGGAAGAGGGAGCCCAGGGAAAGGACAGAGGAAAGGAGGGGGATTGAGGATCAGTGTTGAAAGGAAGGATAAATGGAGGGAGAGAGGGCATCATCCGGGAGGGGGAGGTGACGGAAGCCACCTTGGGAAAGGAGATGGAGGGTAGAGAGATGGAGGGTAGGGGGGACACAACGGTGAAGACGTGGCAGGGGGCGGGGATGGGAGAGGAGAGGAGCAACCAGGGGGGTGAGGGGGTTCGAGACGGCGGGAGGTGTAGAGGATGCGGATATGTTCGAGGAATAGGAGCAGATGGGGGAAAGGAATGAGATCAT
Source organism: Schistocerca americana (assembly GCF_021461395.2). Classification (NCBI taxonomy): domain Eukaryota; kingdom Metazoa; phylum Arthropoda; class Insecta; order Orthoptera; family Acrididae; genus Schistocerca; species Schistocerca americana. The sequence continues at coordinate 88,677,563 of NC_060119.1, forward strand.
AGAGGATCCGCGTGGGGGACGGGAGGCGGATACGGAAGGCAAGGCGGAGTGCATGACGCTCAAGGATCTGGAGGGAGTGATAGAATTTGGGGGGGCAGATATCCAGGCAGGACTGGCATAACAGAGGATGGGACGGATGAAGGATTTGTAGGTGTGGAGGATGGTAGAGGGGTGCAACCCCCATGTCCGGCCAGAGAGGAGTTTGAGGAGTCGGAGGCGGTTGTGGGCTTTGGATTGGATGGAGCGGAGATGAGGTATCCAGGTGAGGTGACGGTCAAAGGTGAGGCCAAGGTAGGTGAGGGTGGGGGTGAGGCGGACAGGATGTGCGCAGACAGTAAGGGAGAAATCCAGGAGCCGGAAGGAGCGAGTGGTACGACCTACGATGATTGCCTGGGTCTTGGAAGGATTGAGTTTCAGGAGCCATTGGTTACACCATGCAGCAAAAAGGTCAAGGTGATTCTGGAGAAGGCGTTGGGACCGTTGGAGGGTAGGAGCGAGGGCGAGGAATGCGGTGTCATCAGCATATTGCAAGAGGTGTACTGGAGGGGGGGGGGGGGGGGGTTGGGGCATATCTGCTGTGTACAGGAGGTAGAGGAGAGAGGAGAGGACAGAGCCCTGGGGCACACCGGCAGAGGGGTAGAAGGTGTGGGAATTGGCATGATGGATGGTAACATAGGAGGGGCGGTGGGAGAGGAAGGAGGCCACCAGACGGATGTAGTTGATAGGAAGGGCGTAGGTTTGGAGTTTAAACAGGAGACCGGGATGCCAGACACGGTCGTAGGCCTTTTCGAGGTCAAGTGAGACAAAAATGGCGGAGCGACGGGAGTTAAGCTGGAGGGAGAGGAGATGAGTGAGGCGGAGGAGTTGGTCATCAGCAGAGAAGGAAGGTCGAAAGCCACATTGGGTGTCTGGGAGGAGGTGGTTTTGGTGGTCGCTACACAGACTAGAGGGCGCCTGATATACGCTTTGTGATCCATGGCAATGGCTTCCTCACAACAAGGAGTAGAGGGCGTTATAGTCCTTCCATATTAACCGTTTTAGTAAATTGACTCAAATATATTCTACGTAAATGTACGAATAGATATATTATAACACAAGACGACACCAGTTTTTGTGTGTCACAAATTGTTTTACTTTATATTATGGCACATGATGTAATATACTTTTACGAATTTTATGACTTGACTACTGAAAATTTGTTATTATTTTATAATTAACACTATAATTGTAACTCTTTTTAAATGGAATGGTTCCGTTTTCTGTTATTTACTGTCACTTAAATTTATGTTGAACCAAGGTGACTAGTAATTACATATAATAAACTGTATTAAATGCTGTTGATCGCCGCTGGGGGTGTTGCTGTCTATTCACGTGATCTCAGTACGCTATTTAAGCTCATACGAAGGGTTTGTCTCGCATAGTTTCCTGCCGTTATATAGACAGGAGTGACACCACCAGCAGTCGACCAATGGGTAACATATTTTAAATTTACGTAATTTTAGCTGTTGTATAATAGTCTTCCTGACGGATATCTATAATTTCACAGTGTAAACGCCCAGAAGATGACCCCTAAGTCGGGTTGAAACCGGTTGGCGGTATAATAATAAAAATAAATGCGATTAAGACTGTTTTTGAATAATTGGTTGTCACTTGATTAGGGTAAACTCTGTTAAATACATTGTTTGCTCTGCAACAAAATCTTTCCTTTGCTAACTACGTGCCTATTAATAGTTAGAGCCTTCAGTAGCTAGAATCTTTTATTTAGCTGGCAGTACTGGAGCTTGCATCGCTGTAATTCGTGTCATGAAGATTTTCTGTGATGTAAGTGACCTATGACATGTATGGGTTATTGTTAGGATTTATTCTAATTCAGGACCATTCTTTTGCATTAATTATTTGAAGTCAGGTTATTATTTATTTATTTATTTATTTTTTCTTTTTTTTGAGCAGTCAGATTTCGTTGCACTAGAATATTGTGGGTCAGTGTTGAAATGATAAGAAAAAGTAAAGAGAAAGTAGGCTCAGTACGCTCAGTTTCACTCAGCAGTTTCAGAATCAAATAAAGTAGAACTTTCACCTTCTCAGTTATTTCAATTTAAGAAAAAAAATAATAAAGAAGTTTCAATTTGTCGTGCGCCATCGAGAACTTCCTCGCATTTAAATGCACAGTTCAGAATTATTAAACTCATCTGAAATAGTTACTTCCTCCCCGCCGGAGACAGCTGCTGGCACTCGTGATTCCAGGAGTGTGACGTGCTGCGACGTAAGCGCCACGACCTGACTTCCTCGTCGGCCTCGGTGTGAGGTCAGCGGGATTGTTACGCCAAATGCGGCTGGCTCCGCAAACACGAGGCAGTTGAAGGAACGGAAAAAAAAGCTGTGTGTCAATCAGCGAGCAGTTACGGTTTACAACACTACCCGGAGGCGATATTTGGGCGACTTCACACGGCGAAGAATCATCGCGAAGCTAGAACACGGTTGAAGTGAGACGAGTGTATTCCAGGACTTTGGCTTTGCTCACTAGCACGCAGGTCGTTGTGAATCAGAGGCACTGATGCTCCAAGGAGTGGAGATGGTCGATTACGGTCAACTCCAGCAGCAGCTGACCGCTGCACTGTCCAACGGGCAAGAAGGAACCACGTCAAACAGCGGGTGCAACTTCAACGATAATTAACAGGACTGCACGCTCCACACCAGTACGGCGACTACATGGGGTTGGTCTTTTTACCCGGGGACCCGACCGATGTGTTCCGTTGACATTGTCGCACATCGACAGCACCGTTTGCAATAGTGGCAAGAGCATTCGACCACCGAGGAGAGGGATCGCGTGGTCTTCTCGTATGAGAGCAAACTCAGTGGTGATCCTGGACGTACCCTCATATGTTGAAAGCTGCCAACACGTGTTGCACCCAGGAACATCGTCGAATGTGATCGATCTGGCAGTGCTGGATGGGCGTAATGACCTCCAAATCTTTGAACACGGTACACTTATCGCTCAACGTTACTGTTACTTGGTCATGACTTCAATCTTTATGGATGACAGAGACCGCGACCGCATCGAATAGCGGAGATGGAGGACTGTTGGAACGAGAGGATATTCGGTGAATGGACTGCTCTGCCCGTTCCACCGACTCAAACCCCATAGTGCATGTCTGGGATGCCGTGGGCAGCCGCATTGCGACACATCCCAAACACCAGTAGCCACTGCTGAGCCATGGCTGGCCTATTCCAGCCGCCTATTTTGAAATACAACGAGGCCACTGTTGGGCCTAGTATATTCAATTGGAAAACTCTATTTTGTCGAAGTGTATCTAGTGAGAATTTATTTGCCATAGCTGTTGACTTCATTGATATAATGCCCTTATCTTCTGCGGGCAGCAGAGTGAACGTACGATTCGTTTTACTGTGAATTTTGTTCCTCTTATACACTACTGGCCATTAAAATTGCTACACCAATAAGAAATGCAGGTGATAAACGAGTATTCATTGGACAAATATATTATACTAGAAATTACATGTGATTACATTTTTACGCAATCTGGGTGCATAGATCCTGAGAAATCAGTACCCAGAACAACCACTTCTGGCCATAATAATGGCCTTGATACAGCTGGGCATTGAGTCAAACAGAGCTTGGATGGCGTGTACAGGTACACCTGCCCATGCAGCTTCAACACGATAGCATAGTTCATCAGGAGTAGTGACTGGCGCATTGTGACGAGCCAGATGCTCGGCCACCATTGACCAGACGTTTTCAATTGGTGAGAGATCTGGAGAATGTGCTGGCCAGGGCAGCAGTCGAACATTTTTTGTAGCCAGAAAGGCCCGTACAGGACCTGCAACATGCAGTCGTGCATTATCCTGTAGAAATGTAGGGTTTCGCAGGGATCGAATGAAGAGTAGAGCCACGGGTCGTAACACATCTGAAATGTAACGTCCACTGTTCAGAGTGCCGTCAATGCGAACAAGCGGTGACCGAGACGTGTAACCAATGGCACCCCATATTATCACGCCGGATGATACGCCAGTATGGCGATGACGAATACAGGCTTCTAATGTGCGTTCACCGCGATGTCGCCATACACGGATGCGACCATCATGATGCTGTAAACAGAACCTGGATTCATCCGAAAAAATGACGTTTTGCCATTCGTGGACCCAGGTCGTTGAGTACACCATCGCAGGCGCTCCTGTATGTGATGCAGCGTCAAAGGTAATGGCAGCCATGGTCTCCGAGCTGAGCGCTAAGTTCTTTGGTTGTTTCTTATTCTGTATGCGCTCTTCGTTGCTTGTACTTTTTAACAAATTGAATTGCATTTGATTAAGTTTACACCTGCACAAAGCCTAGCCAGTTTTCACTCTCACCGTCTGCTGTGTCGCAGTCCTTGTCAGATTAGAACGCTGTTTTATATGTATACGTTTCATCCTAAAGGTTTGAGAAAAGCTATTCACCGTTTTTTAATGTATTTACATTCCCACTGAAGATGGCGGGCTAGTAGTGCCTATGTTGTCTCTTATCACCCGTTGAGCAAAACACAAATGTATAAAAATAGATAAGATAGGTAATAGATATACATCCTATCAGTCCACCTAGCTTTCAACAACCTTGTATAGCACCACGTCTAAAACCCATCGATTTTCTTCTTTTCCGGTTTTCCTCATAGCCCATGACTCACTACCACACAATGTGTGATCCAAATGTACTTTCTCAGAAATTTCTCCCTCAAATTAAAGCAAATTATTGATACTTGTAGCCATCTTCTGGTAAGAAATTCTCTCTTTACCTGTGTTGCTCTGCTTTTTATGTCCTTCTTGCTTCGTCCGTCATGGGTTACTTTGCTTCCACGATAGCAGAATTGCCGGCCGCAGTGGCCGAGCGGTTCTAGGCGCTTCAGTCTGGAACCGCGCGATCGCTACGGTCGCAGGTTTGAATCCTGCCTCGGGCATGGATGTGTGTGATATCCTAAGGTTAGTTAGGTGGAAGTAGTTCTAAGTTCTATGGGACTGATGACCTCAGATGTTCAGTCCCATAGTGCTCAGAGCCATTTGAACCGTTTTTGATAGCAGAATTTCTTCACATTGACTACTTCCTAGTCCCCAATTTTGGTGTTAAGTTTATCGCTAATCTCATTTCTGCTACTCCTCACTAGTTTCGTCTTTCTTCGGTTCCCTCATTCTGTACTCTGTGTTCAGCAGACTGTTCATTCCATTCAATAGGCCCTATACACTGAGGTGACAATAGTCATGTTATACCTCCTAATATCGGGCCGGAATTCCTTTTATTCAGTATAGCGCAGCAACTCGACGTGACTTGGACTCCGCATTAGAGACCCAAAGAGTAGTACAGCATGGCCGGCCCACTGTGGGACCAAATATACCAGATGCAATACTGCTTGACCCCCGTGGGACCGAAACCCCCGTAAGCAACACACCGCTACCACCTGCCCCCAACTCGACTTTATTGAGCATTCACTTTATCGTAGACGGTCTACCAGACGGGAGGCCCTCGTCACAAGACACTTACTTACTAGCAAGTCGTTGGAACTCATGTGCAGAAATACTGGGCCTCGATGCCTCTACAGCCATCTATAATCGCGAATGTCTTGCCGGGGCAGGATTTTGTGCACGAACTGGCCTCCGACTATTTCCCAAAAATATTCCATGGGATTCACGTCGGTCGATCCGGGTGGCCAAACCATACCCTCGAATTGCCCAGAATGTTCTCCAAACGCGAATGACTGCGGCCCGGTGACATGACTTATTTTCATCCATAAAAATTCCATTGTTGTCCGAAGTTCCGGAATAGCTGCAGATGGTCACAATGAAGCCGAACATTACCATTTCCAACCAATGGTTTGTACATTTGTATTATGCATTAAGTCAAGCGCCGGCACGCCAGTCGGAAACGAGAGAGGGCTGTGAAGAAGATGCCAGCCAATTACACGGTGACCGACACCTATCCAGGACGACAACGCGACGGCAATGGCTTCTATGCGAAGAGGACGTAAGCGCCGCGTCGACTGTCTGCGGACCATTCCTTCCGCAGCATCGAGATTAAGCACTTCAAGACCAGCGACTTGGGAATTGTATGTAGGGAGGTACACCGTTTATTTTGTCTGTCACCCTTTGCTTACGGCACGTCTGTCATTCTCATTGATTCATTTCGTAATAAAATTCATTATGTAAGTAGGCTGTTTTGGTTTTTATGTTGGTAACGCCAAGGCAGAAGGGATAGATACCATTCCATCAGAATTTCTAAAATCATTGGGGGAAGTGGCAGCAAAACGACTATTCACGTTGGTGTGTAGAATATATGAGTCTGGCGACATACCATCTGACTTTCGGAAAAGCATCATCCACACAATTCCGAAGACGGCAAGAGCTAACAAGTGCGAGAATTATCGCACAATCAGCTTAACAGCTCATGCATCGAAGCTGCTTACAATAATAATATACAGAGGAATTGAAAAGAAAATTGAGAATGCGCTAGGTGACGATCAGTTTGGCTTTAGGAAAAGTAAAGGGACGAGAGAGGCAATTCTGACGTTACGGCTAATAATGGAAGCAAGGCTAAAGAAAAATCAAGACACTTTCATAGGATTTGTCGACCTGCAAAAAGCGTTCGACAATATAAAATGGTGCAAGCTGTTCGAGATTCTGAAAAAAGTAGGGGTAAGCTATAGGGAGAGACGGGTCATATACAATATGTACAACAACCAAGAGGGAATAATAAGAGTGGACGATCAAGAACGAAGTGCTCGTATTATGAAGGGTGTAAGACAAGGCTGTAGCCTTTCCCCCCTACTCTTCAATCTGTACATCGAGGAAGCAATGATGGAAATAAAAGAAAGGTTCAGGAGTGGAATTAAAATACAAGGTGAAAGGATATCAATGATACGATTCGCTGATGACATTGCTATCCTGAGTGAAACTGAAGAAGAATTAAATGATCTGCTGAACGGAATGAACAGTCTAATGAGTACACAGTATGGTTTGAGAGTAAATCGGAGAAAGACGAAGGTAATGAGAAGTAGTAGAAATGAGAACAGCGAGGAACTTAACATCAGGATAGATGGTCACGAACTCAATGAAGTTCAGGAATTCTGCTACCTAGGCAGTAAAATAGCCAATGACGGACGGGGCAAGGAGGACATCAAAAGCAGACTCGCTATGGCAAAAAAGGCATTTCTGGCCAAGAGAAGTCTACTAATATCAAATACCGGCCTTAATTTGAGGAAGAAATATCTGAGGATGTACGTCTGGAGTACAGCATTGTATGGTAGTGAAACATGGACTGTGGGAAAACCGGAACAGAGGAGAATCGAAGCATTTGAGATGTGGTGCTATAGACGAATGTTGAAAATTAGGTGGACTGATAAGGTAAGGAATGAGGAGGTTCTCCGGAGAATCGTTGAGGAAAGGAATATGTGGAAAACACTGATAAGGAGAAGGGACAGGATGATAGGACATCTGCTAAGACATGAGGGAATGACTTCCATGGTACTAGAGGGAGCTGTAGAGGGCAAAAACTGTAGAGGAAGACAGAGATTGGAATATGTCAAGCAAATGATTGAGGACGTAGGTTGCAAGTGCTACTCTGAGATGAAGAGTTTAGCACAGGAAAGGAATTCGTGGCGGGCCGCATCAAACCAGTCAGTAGACTGATGACAAAAAAAAAAAAAAAAAAAAAAAAAAAAAAAAGCCACTAGTCCTCTGTATGAAAATCGCTGACTTCGCTGTGTGCAGTCTGTGGATGGTTGGACCCATTGTTGGAATATTCGCTTGTGTAGTGTTGGGCAGTTGGATGTGAACAGCGCGTAGCGTTGGGCAGTTGGAGGTGAGCCGCCAGCAGTGGTGGATGTGGAGAGGGAGAGATGCCAGAGTTTAGAGGGGATACTATAAGTGGACGATCTGGACGTGTATCCGCCAGAAAAAGAAAATTTGTAAAGATGGATGCCATGAATTGATAGATATATATGATGACTTTTGAACATTATTAAGGTAAATGCATTGTTTGTTCTCTATCAAAAACTTTCATTTGCTAACTATGCCTATCAGAAGTTAGTGTCCTCAGTAGTTAGAATCTTTTATTTAGCTGGCAGTACTGGCGCTCGCTGTATTGCAGTAGTCCGAGTAACGAAGATTTTTGTGAGGTAAGTGATTCATGAAAGGTGTATAGGGCCATTCTTTTGTAGGGATTGAAAGTCAGATTGCGTTGCGCTAAAAAATACTGTGTGTCAGTTTAGTGATGATCAGAATAAGTAAAGAGTTCAGTTTTGCTCAGCTGTTTGAAAAATAACGTGTTTTTCCAGCACTGTCACTTAGTAACTTTTCAAAGGAGAAGTTACAATTAATATCATTTGCTTGAATTGTTGTCTAGCGATCAGAGAAAGCAGGTTTCCCAGGCACCCCATATTTGCTGAGTAGGCAGGATTCAGCAATTTGGACCAGAGGACCCAGTTCATTCTATGTAAACAAGGCTCACGCCATTATGGAGCGACCACCACCATGCACAGTGTCATGTTAACAACTTGGCTCCGTGGGATCTGCGCCACATTCGAACCGTACTACCAGCTCTTACTACCTGGAATCGGGGACACCCGACCAGACCACGGTTTTCCAGTCATGTAGGGACCAGTCGATACGGTCACGAGGTCAGAAGAGGCGCTGCTGGCGACGTCGTGCTGCTAGCAAAGACACTTGGGTTGGTTGTCTCGTGCCATAGCCCATTAACGCCAAACTTCGCCGCACTGTCCTGGTGGGTACATTCATCGTACGTCCCACACTGACTTCGGAGGTTATTTCACGCGGTGTTGCGGTCCATTTGCACTGACTACTTTACGCAAACGCCACTGTTCTAGGTCGTTAAATGAGGGCTGTCAGCCATTGCATTGTCCGTGGCGAGAGGCAATGCCTGAAATTTTGTTTTCTCTGACAGTTTCCGAAGTGGAATGTCCCACGCATTTAGTTCGAACTACCATTCCGCGTTCAAACTCTGTTAATTTCCGTCATGCGGCCAGAATCAAGTCGGAAATCTTTTCACTTGAGTGGAAATGACAGCACCGACAATGCACTGTCCTTTTGTATCTATTGTGCGCCATCTTTATACGTAGATATCGCTATCCCATGACTTTTGTGACCTCTGTGTAATTCCCCTTCACTTCAGCGGAGGGTACTTCCGTCGCCAGCGAATTTAATCCTTTCCTTAATCCTTCCACTCTCAGTTTTAATCCCACTCATCAAACTTTGTTTTATTTCCATCGTTGCTTCTAACAGTACAATAGAGCTGAAAGACTACCAGCCTGTATTATGCCCTTTCCACAACGGGCGATCAAATAGTTTCCGTTTAAGGACGTTGCTGCAGCGTATATGCAATCCAGAGCGACTCCGATGCAGGTATATAAACACCGACATGTAGGCAAAAGATTATTAAGGTCTACGACCGGAAACTTTTTGACGGTCTCTTATAAAAATGGCACTGAGCACTAAACTTCTGAGGTCATCAGTCCCCTAGAACTTAGAACTACTTAATCCTAACTAACCTAAGGACATCACACACATCCATGCCCAAGGCAGGATTCGAACCTACGACCGTAGCGGTCGCGCGGCTCCGGATTGTAGCGCCTAGAACCGCTCGGCCACTGCGGCCGGCGGCCCCTTATAATTCGAGTACTTTGTGTTTAGTCTGTGTTCTTATTGCTTCCACTTGGTTCTCTAATTAGGTGGTGGTGATATTACCTGAGTTTCCCTTTAGCTTACGCCCGCTTCCCTCGGAATTTCACAGATTACGTGCTCGAACTATTTTTCTTGGTCGACACGTCCTTGAGTGTGTCTTTATTTTTCGTGAGTCTTGTCTCCATTATCGAGCACAACATTAGAGATGCCTCTCGGGGGGGAGGGGGGGGGGGGGGTTCCTTCATTCATAAAATCAAACCTATCGTCGTCTAATGAGCCGTCAAATTTAATTTTCCCTAATTAGTGAAACAAATTTAATATGTAATTATTCTACTAAGAGGTGACGGGAAAGCCATTAACTTCAATTACACTGTATAACCTAATCCAGGTATATGCACATGTCTCATTCGATGAGGGCGTGACCAATTTCGAGTGCTCTGACTCCAATTGAGAGCCGACTGGCCTCTATGTAGTTTACGCCTCCTTCCTCCTCGCTGATACCGTTTCGGTAGAAGGATGTGTGTTGTAACTGGACGCCGCAAGTTGATACCCAGCAACGTATAGTCTTTCTATTTTTAACTTCATTGACTATGTGCAAATATCTCATGTGTTATTTGTAAACGTTTCCGCGTCATTCACTTCTGCCGTGCGTTCGCACCTTGAAGAGAATGTACGAGAGCGCTTACCCTCAAGAGTAATTTGCGTTGTTCTCCATAGATGATCGATGCCTGGAAACCGCTTGCAACCCGGGAATAATTCATCAGGTCGAGTGTGAAATCAATTTCTCTGCTTACATAACACGGCGCAATGACGCGGCCGGGAAGCCGTACGCGTCACACCTAGCGCTATGGCGCACATGTTTGTATAGAGCAGGGCCGGCCAAACACTGCACAGTGTGCAGACGTGCGGAAGTGCTGCACATGTGCGCACGTGTGCCACAGCGAGCAACAGCGACTTCTGTTATTAGACATGTGTCCCAAATGAACGGCGGCGGCTCCACTTCCCTGTTTATGTGGTACAAGCAAGAGCGCAACATACCCAGTCTCGTTTACCCTTGGTAACCGCAACCTTAACAGAGAAGTACTGAGAAATGGCAGGTACTGTGAAAAAGCAAAGGACGGGAGATCTATGTTCTCAGTCGTTTAAAAATGACTGGGAACTGCAATTCTTTTTTGTAGCCGTTGGTGAAAACTCACAACGTTTGCTGTGCCGCCGAATAATAGGCGGCCAGCGTAAGTTTTCAATTGAAAGACACTACAATACATATCACAAAGACGAGTGTAGTGCGCTCAACAGTGAAGAACGGCAAGCAAAATTAAATGTCCTCAAGAAAATGGATGAGACACATCAACTCGATTATCATTTCTCATGACCAGTGATAAACGAGTTTGGATTTAAACCTTTCATAATTAAAATTTATTGTTTACTAACTGTGCATTATTGCCTCATTCTGCTCCATGTTACATTATCATCAGGAAAGTTGGTCATTAAACCCATTGTTCCAATGAATACTTACTTTTTTTTTTTTTTTTTTTTTTTTTTTTTAATGTGTGAAGGGCTACGCTCAGCTGAAGTCGATAAAGCATAACATTCATATATTTTTCGGTTATTATGCAGATTTCAGACGTAACTGATGAAAGATATAGCAATAATGGTATTGAAATAACAGGTGATCATCGAGAGGTCTGCGGCTATCATTCGGTTCAGAGGTCAGTGAGACAGAAATTATGTGGGTGTAACTGAGGGCACCGAGGATTTGTTATACGAAACCTTGCATTAGTTTAATGTTATTTTAAATCATGAATAAGTGCTCTCTTTCTTAAATACTAGATTAAAAACATTACGCGTGTTTACGTGCCGTCAGTCAAGCTGCCTTAATAAAAACCCACGGTTGTTAACGGTATTACTTGTCTTACTGGGTTAAACTGTTAACGTAAAAGTTGACGTCTCAATGAGTAGACTGTGACAGTATTTTAAATGTTTAATACGCGAAATACCTTCCCATGGTTGGCTTGCTAGCTGTGGAAAGAGCACTAGAATGCGCCGGTACAGAGTATCCCACAAGTGGATAAAGCGACATCTGTGCGTAGAAACATGCACTACATGGACGCTGACGGCTGCCGCGTGCACGCTGTGACACGGAAGTTGCACATGTGCAGGAGCACCGCACGCGTGAAGAATTTCTGGCCGACCCTGGTATAGAGCCTTCCTTCTGCAGCCTCTGTCATGTATAGAAGAGCCTCGCACGGAAATTTATGTGCGTAGATCGGAATCAAACGTGCGCGTGGGTCAGAAACCAACTGGCCCTTATTGTTATTCAAACGACGCAGCCAATAATATTAAGCTAACTGAAAGACAAAGACCGAACTGGAAATGAAATCGTGCCCGAATACAATCCTGAAATGACACACGTGGGGAAGGAGTACAGTGTCACGATAACGTTTATCGCCGAGTGTGCTGTGTGGAAAGATCTGAATATCAGTACGCCTATGCGAAATTATACCTCCCAACACCGTAACATCCGAATCAGCACAACACTCATGTCCGGCAATGTTCGTGGGCGTATTACATTTTCCTACCTCTCGCCAGATGGGGGTACATAATCCACCCAATAACACAGCAGTACGTGATACTTTTAGAGAGCCAGCTTTTGTGGTGCGGTGAGGGGTAATGTTGCGTGGGCGTACTGAGTTCCAAATCTTTCAATACGGTACACTCACCAGTCAACGTCAACGTCATTGTGACTCTGTACTTCTTACCCATCAGCTTCTTTTCAGTTGCGCATTCGGCCCTGACTTCATATTCTTCGATGACAATCCACGACCCCAACGAACTGCGCAGATCGAGCAACTGCTGGAATCGGAGGATATTCGGTGAATGGACTGGCCTGCCCGTCCCCCGACTTAAATCGCGTCGCGAGGATTTTCTGATTTTATATTCATTTGCGCCCTCGTTTAAAGTTTTGTAGGTAGGCTGTTTAGGTTTTTATGTTGGTGACGCCACGTAGCGTGTGTGCAGTCTGTGGCTGGTTGGACTCATTGTTGGAATATTCACTACTGTAGTGTTGGACAGTTGGATGTGAACAGCGCGTAGCGCTGGGCGATTTGAAGTGAGCCGCCAGCAGCGGTCGATGTGGGGAGAGAGATGCAAGAATTTTGAGAGGTTACTATGGGCGGACGATCTGGACGTGTAAAACTGGATGTCAAGAACAAAATCTTTCATTTCCTAACTATATGCCTATCAGTAGTTAGTGCCTTCAGTAGTTAAAATCTTTTATTCAGCTGGCAGTATTGGCGCTCGCTGTATTGCAGTAGTTCGAATAACGAAGATTTTTATGAAGTAAGTGATTCATGAAAGGTATAGGTTATTATTAGTCAGGGTTATTCTTTGGTAGGGATTATTGAAAGTCAGATTGCGTTGCGCTAAAATATTGTGTGCCAGTTTAGCGATGATCAGAATAAGAAAAGATAAAACTGAGTACGTTGAGTTTCACTCAGCTGTTTCCGTATCAAATAACGTAAGAGTTTTTTCCAGCACTGTCATTTCTTAATTTTCGAGGGGGAAGTTTCATAGTTTTTATTACTAATTCTTGGGCTTTTATGGTATTAAATCGGATGTTAATTTAGAAAACTGAACACGTAGTGCTGGTTTGTTGTATTTTACGCATGTAGTCTGATAACTGTTTGGTTCATAATATAATATAATTAAATTTCTGTCGGTTAAGAGTCCGCGCTTGTACAACCTCCAGCCAAACTCCATTCCCACCGAAATTTTGCGCCACAGCACAATGGATTAATGCTACGGTACAGCGTCGTATTGTGGCTAACAATCATTGATGAAACCAATGTTTCGACCACGGTTACTGTGAGCTCCTTCTCTGTCTACTTGGGGCCGAGCGGTCTGAGGCGCCTTGTCACGGTCCTTGCGGCTGCCCCCGTCGGAGTTTCGAGCCCTCCCTCGGGCATGGGTGTGTGTGTTGTGTAAGGTGTCAGGCAAATCCAACACCTTCCATGAAAAGCCTGACATGATATGCAAATCCAGTAGTATGTCACATAGCTCCGAATAAATCGTGACATTAAACTAACCAAAGTAATACGAGTAACGAGTGAGCAAATGGAATACCACAGACCAACACAAGAATGCCTAAATGCATGTCATACCTTCCCACCGTGAGACAGACGCAGTTCCGAGGGGAGAAACGAGAGCAGAAGCCGAGAGCAGAACCGTGTTAAGTTAGAAGGCCCTACGATAAGGGACAGACACCCACGTCGCCAGCTAACCGTTAGGACCACCCCCCAGCCCATGTTAAAAGCTAGAGCCCTCCAGAAGAACAGTATAGATCTTACGATAACACAAAAGGGGCCACACCACCCGCAAGTTTTAGCGTGAGACTTTTTCGCGTCTCTGTTATGTCAGGACCACCCCCCCCCCCCCCCCCAGCCCATGTTAAAAGATAGAGCCCTCCAGAAGAACAGTATAGATCTTACGATAACATTAAAAGGACCACACCAGCTGCAAGTTTTAGCGTGAGACTTTTTCGCGTCTCTGTTATGTTGCAAACTTTAAAAAACATTGCCCCATCAAGAAAAGTATAACGTTTTTTATTGGATAGACAGAATTTTTGTAGGCGGAGCTTAAGGTTAACATTGAGACCCTGATTGGTCAGATGAAAACACAGCCAGATAGTTTTTTTAAAACCAACTTCGGTAAATTGTAGTAAGGAGAAGTTAGGAGAGAGTTGCTTCCGAGACAGCGAGGTGAGCGGAGCTGTGCTGACCGCCGCCCCCTGACGAACACCGACAAGGTAATGAACGCACGCGATGCCGCATAACAGCGCAAAAAGCTTCACTCAGAACTGCAGAAGTCTCATCTGTTACACCCCCTTTTTGCGTAATACTAGTGTCGATCGTCAATTAAAGCTCATGGTGTTCACATTTGCCACTTGAAGTAAAAATCTGAAACGGGATGATTTTTCTGTTGTATAGTTATTGAGAAGCCACATCACCCACTGTAATTAACGACAAGTTAGATAAGTAATTAAAGATAATAGAGGGTCACTGTAGACCATTTTGATAGTTTTCTCTCTTGTGAAACTTAATTTAAACCTAGATTATAGATGTGATATGGCATAGGTCATCCTTCGATCCATTTTAGAACTTGGAAACCCATTCAGGGAATATTCGTTCACATTTTTGTTGAACGCAGTTGGTTTTTACCATCCTGTATTAAAATATTTCCTTTTATCAATAGTGCAATTTATAAGCAATGTTTTGTGAGTAGAATAAAAATTCCAATGGTAAACTTAACTGCTTTTTCGACGTTATTTTACCAGCTAACTAAAAATAGGAAAGCCTTGAACCCCTTCCACTAAATTTAGTTAGTATTAAGATTCTTTTACAGGGAGTGCAGTGGAGCTGACGCTGAAATCATTAAGTATTTGGTTATATCATCGCTAGTCTCACTGAACTCTTCTGAATTCTACATGTCATGTGTGGTCTGGCGTCTCCCTACCAGCAACAGGTCCCAGGTTCAAACTAGTCAATTCCCTGAAAAAACACGCTCAGAGCGCGAAAGCGATAGGGAGACACGATATAGAACAAACAGACACCACGCAGAATGTTAGAGTTGTCCTTAGCGTAAGTTAGTTTAAGTTAGATTAGGTAGCATGTAAGATCAGGGACAGATGACCTCAGCAGTTTGGTCCCATAAGACTACCACAAATCTCCAAAAATCTGTCTACTTGTGCTCCAGAAGAAGGCCACTCTAGCCGTGGCCGAAATGTTTTCTTCAGTGATAATTATTTACTATATGACGCGACACCAACGAAAAAACTTCGATGTCAACCGTAGAAACGTGTAACCTGATCGGATGAATAGCGCATCTTGTTTTTCTTTTATTATTAATTTGGCCCTCTGAGTAGCAACTCGATTTAACCACCAATAACACATAGTTACAATTTACATAGAACTGAATAAAAGAACACAGAAATGCATATTTGTAAGTAGAGGAAACTCAAATCGTTACAACGGTATCCACTATATTTCGGCAACAATTAGATTAAAAGGTAGTTAAAATGGTGTTGAGTTACAGTTCACACCATTCCTGAAATATCTTCAGAAGCAAGAGAGAAAAATAGCGTATGGACACCATTAAAATTTACAAATTGTACACAGTACTCTTAGGGAAGTTAACAGTCACTTTGTACAGGCGAAAGTCTTTGGTAAAGAGAAATAGCTGATTGACGTAGGTGGTATCCCATACTCAGCAACGTCTTCAGAAAGTCCAACCGTTCGCGGTCAAGTTTGGAACACACAAACGGCATGTGGTTGACATCAGCTTCCAACTCAGGATCACACTCGCATGACGGTGAAGCGTAATTGTTGATACGAAGTAGATGTTAAGCAAAAGATGCGCGATCGAAGCGAAGTCGTGTGGTAGTAGAAAACTTGGATCGGTCCAAATGCGTGCTCATGAACCAAGGCTGTAAATGATTCCGAGCTTGGAGCACTGCGTAATAACCGCCTTTCCTTTGCTGGGAAACTTTCCACATCTCTTGTCACTGTTGGTTTACGTGACCCTTGACCTCACGTAAGTAGTCTGTGTAAGGTAACTTCAGATCCAGGACAGTGCCTAAAGACGTCGCTTGCTTGGCTAATGCAACTTCCTCGATGTACAGGATATCTTCGTCGGAAGGCATCCACAGCGAATGGAATGTCCGCCCCATCCGTGTGCTGCGAATATATTCCCAAACCACATCCAAGATATAGAAGTTAGTTGTTTTGTTCCATCTCCGGTGATGAATATTTTGAAGCACGCTTTGAGAGTCAGACACAATTAGTGCCGGCCTCTGTGACCGAGCGGTTCTAGGCGCTTCAGTCTGCAACCGTGCGACCGCTACGGTCGCAGGTTTGAATCCTGCCTCGGGCAGATTAGATTAGTTAGGTTTAAGTAGTTCTAAGTTCTGGGGAACTGATGACCTCAGATGTTAAGACCCATAGTGGTCAGAGCCGTTTGAACACAATATCTTGGAAAAGGAGGCAGAAGAGACAAACTTAAGAGCTTCCAGAAGCGCCACTGTCTCCGGAGTAAATATAGATGCGCTTGGAGCTAGCTTGAGGGTTTTCCGTATCTGAATCTGAGGGCAGAGAAATACACATCCACTACGCTCTTGGTGCGGAATTTTGGATCCGTCGGTATATATACAGAGAAAACCAGGCCACTAAGCTGCTACGAGATGATGGAATCCTAGCGCGTCTTGTTGAATCCATGTGGATGATCATGTGTGGATACGTACGTTGCCATCCAAGCGAATGGCCGCTCGAAACATGCAGCGCGTCACGGACGCAAGGCAGGGGGACAACGTTACTCTACGCGGGATAGTTACACCGGGTTCCATGGGAGTTGTGGCAGTAGTCGAAGCACTATGACAGCTGTGGATTACGTGAACATTATTGTTGACCAAGTGCATCCCTTTACACCTGATGTCTTTCCTGACTACGATGGCATCTTCCAGCAGGATAACAATCCGTGTCACAAGGCCGGAATCGTGCTGCAGTGCTTCAACTATTGTTGATGTCGTGGCCACAAAATTAGTCTGGCGTGAACTCGACGGAACGTAATTCGCTGGGGTGGGGCGGAGATGGATCGGGCACAAGCTCCGAGCCACAAGCCACCGAACCTTAATTAAAGGGAACTACACGCTTTGTGCGCAACGTGTGGTGGCACGTACTTACGGAAATCTTCCAAGGACTTGAAGAACCCGTATAAAGCTGAACTGCTGGTGTATTGCGTTCCAAAGAGGGACCAACGTGCTATAAAGCAAGTGATCATAATGTTTTGAATGGCCAAGTTAAGTGTCGACACATTCACACGTACCGTTTAATTCTGTGTCTTAACTGAAACTCCGCCTTTACTCTGACATAACGAATAATACAAGGTCGTACGACAATACAGCAGCTTATATTTCGGAGAATATGATTCTGGAAGAACTGCATATGTTAATATACTGACGGGAAAGAAATCGTAACATCAAGAAGGAGTTTCGAGACAAACGAAAGCTGGCAGGAGTGTTTCTCAATTTGAAAGATGATTTTGCGCCAGTCTCATAAGAGTGGTGTTGGTAGCGCCACTTTTTTTTTTTTTTTTTTTTTTGGTAATCAGTCTACTGACTGTGATGCGGCCCGCCACGAATTCCTTTCCTGTGCTAACCTCTTCATCTCAGAGTAGCACTTGCAACCTACGTCCTCAATTATTTGCTTGACATATTCCAATCTCTGTCTTCCTCTACAGTTTTTGCCCTCTAGAGCTCCCTCTAGTACCATGGAAGTCATTCCCTCATGTCTTAGCAGATGTCCTATCATCCTGTCCCTTCTCCTTATCAGTGTTTTCTACATATTCCTTTCCTCTCCGATTCTGCGGAGAACCTCCTCATTCCTTACCTTATCAGTCCACCTAATTTTCAACATTCGTCTATAGCACCACATCTCAAATGCTTCGATTCTCTTCTGTTCCGGTTTTCCCACAGTCCATGTTTCACTACCATACAATGCTGTACTCCAGACGTACATCCTCAGATATTTCTTCCTCAAATTAAGGCCGGTATTTGATATTAGTAGACTTCTCTTGGCCAGAAATGCCTTTTTTGCCATAGCGAGTCTGCTTTTGATGTCCTCCTTGCTCCGTCCGTCATGGGTTATTTTACTGCCTAGGTAGCAGAATTCCTTAACTTCATTGACTTCGTGACCATCAATCCTGATGTTAAGTTTCTCGCTGTTCTCATTTCTACTACATCTCATTACCTTCGTCTTTCTCCGATTTTCTCTCAAACTATACTGTGTACTCATTAGACTGCTCATTCCGTTCAGCAGATCATTTAATTCTTCTTCAGTTTCACTCAGGATAGCAATGTCATCAGCGAATCGTATCATTGATATCCTTTCACCTTGTATTTTAATTCCACTCCTGAACCTTTCTTTTATTTCCATCATTGCTTCCTCGATGTACAGATTGAAGATTAGAGGCGAAAGGCTACAGCCTTGTCTTACACCCTTCATAATACGAGCACTTCGTTCTTAATCGTCCACTCTTATTATTCCCTCTTGGTTGTTGTACATATTGTATATGACCCGTCTCTCCCTATAGCTTACCCCTACTTTTTTCAGAATCTCGAACAGCTTGCACCATTTTATATTGTCGAACGCTTTTTCCAGGTCGACAAATCCTATGAAAGTGTCTTGATTTTTCTTTAGCCTTGCTTCCATTATTAGCCGTAACGTCAGAATTGCCTCTCTCGTCCCTTTACTTTTCCTAAAGCCAAACTGATCGTCACCTAGCGCATTCTCAATTTTCTTCTCTATTCTTCTGTATATTATTCTTGTAAGCAACTTCGATGCATGAGCTGTTAAGCTGATTGTGCGATAATTCTCGCGCTTGTCAGCTCTTGCCGTCTTCGGAATTGTGTGGATGATGCTTTTCCGAAAGTCAGATGGTATATCGCCAGACTCATACATTCTACACACCAACGTGAATAGTCGTTTTGTTGCCACTTCCCCCAGGCGCCACTACGAGGATGCAAATCAGGTTTGTTTTAAATACACGCTGTAACGGTTGTGAGCGTTGGTTACCTTCGATATTGGACGTGGTTAGATGGCGTCAGTGAAGAATGCCTTCAGGGCGACAAAGACTCCATTAGCAACACCTCATTGAGATATTGTAATGGAGCTACGATAAGCTAGTTGTTCCTTCTACGATACTGTAGGAAGACTTGACAGGAATGTAGTCAATGCGTATCATAGGTGGCAGCTGTGGACACGATAGTGTACAGTCGTAAGAAGAGCGGGCCCCGGACGGCAAGCCAGAGCTCATTGGAGGGCACTGTGGGGGTCTGTTGTGTTTTCTGATGAAAGCTGGTTCTGCCTCGGCGCAAGTAATCGCTGTGTGTTGATTATAAGGAGGCCAACTGAGAGCCTGCAACCAGCTGCTCTGCATGCTAGACAAACTGGACCTACACATGGAGTTATGGTCTGCGGTGCGATTTCGTATGACAGTAGGAGCACCCTGACTGCAAATCGGTACGTTAATCTGGTGATTCTACCTGTTGTGCTGCCATTCACGCACAGCATTCTGGGGAGATTTTCCAACAGGATAACGCTCGCCCACATACGCGATATTCTCTCCAGTGTGCCAAGATGTTGCCTTGGCCTGCTCTATCACGAGATCTGTCTCCAACGGAGCAAATATGGGATATAACCGGACGATAACTCCGGCGTCATGCACAAGTAGCACTAACCGCCCCTGCATTGGCAGACGAAGTGCTTGAGCATGGAACTCCATTCGAAAACTGACGTCCGGGACCTTTACAACACAATGCATACACGTTTGCATGCTTGCAGTCAACATTCTGGATTTTACACCGGTTATTAATACACCGGCATTTCGCATCTGCAATGGCCTACCTCACGGATACATTGTTATCTTGCAATTTGAATCACTTAAATGTCTTACCTAGACGAATGTATTCCAGAAATTTAATTACTCTACATTAATTGTTTTTTGCTATGCGATTTTTATGCGTCTGTGTATTCAAGCATACGTTCAGCTCTTGGCCAAACAATACCTCATTTATGATTCTCGTGAACTTGCTGGTCGTAACTGTTTGCCACAGGGTACTGTTTCATCAGAATATTCGCTCGTGCAGTCATTGAATTTGTTTACATACAAACACTGGTGGTACATAAACGGCGAGTTTCACAGATAAATGGCGTTTGTAGATGATAGAGCAGACACATTTCCGTATTTTAAAATCACTTTTATTCGGTTTTATCGTTTCGACATGGCATAGTTCCTTTGTAACTAGTCTCGTATTGACATAGGATTTTTATTTCTTTTTGCCTTAGTGATCCACCTCAGTTTACTCTGGTCAGACCGAGCGAGGTGGCGCAGTGGTTAGCACACTGGACTCGCATTCGGGAGGACGACGGTTCAATCCCGTCTCCGGCCATCCTGATTTAGGTTTTCCGTGATTTCCCTAAATCGCTTCAGGCAAATGCCGGGATGGTTCCTTTGAAAGGGCACGGCCGACTTCCTTCCCCATCCTTCCCTCATCCGAGCTTGCGCTCCGTCTTTAATGACCTCGTTGTCGACGGGACGTTAAACACTAATCTCCTCCTCCTACTCTGGTCAGTGACTTATTGCTTACCCGTGAACTCCTTAAGTCATGGGAGGTGAGTAAAGAGCATTGTGTATTCAGCGATAACTTGCATTTCAGCGAAATTGATGAAATTTGTCTGCAGAAGTAAGAGGAAATCTCGAAAAGGATAGGGCATCAGTCTTGTTATTCTACACGTAGCCATCACAATACCTAATTTTTGATGTAATTGTGTGGTGTGAAACACCCACTGCAATTTATTATGATCATTCATAGGCCAAGTATGTCTTATACAAAAAAGAAAGAACGAGCAATGTCACATGCCTGCAGCTGTACTCTGCGAATTACTAAAAACTGAATGGCGGAGAATGGCAGCTGGTTGCATCACAGCCTAGCGAGGTAGCGTAGTGGTGGGACACTGGACTCGCATTTGGAAGGACAGAAGTTCAAATCCGTATCCGATCGTCTAACTTTAGCCTTCCCGTGGCGTCCGACTTAAGACGAATTCCGGTATGATTCCCTTGAAAAGGACGCTTCAGATTTTTTCCCCAAAGACGAGACTGTCCGTCTCCAATGAAGTCGTCGTCGACGGTATGTTTAGCCCTAACCTTCCTGCCTTTATTGTTGCACCACAGATTACACCTACATAATCACATGGCAGTAGTTTTTTTACCTCATAGTTTACGTGGAAAACCGTCGGGTATTTCTGGAATGCCGACGTTGAATTTGCTCTTCCACCAAGCACAGAAGCACAACAGGAAAAAGTCGGCTGACTGCTAGGATTCTAAGAGCAGAAATATACATCGCAGCCAGTTCCTTCCAGCCTCACTACATGCATAAACTCGTACGAGCAGAAAAAAATTCTCCTATCCGAGAAAAAATGGCGACTGTACTCCTGTTTTAAAAACTCTCGTCTGAGAAGTGGAGTACCAGATGCCACATTCAACCTTCCTCAGCATCATTAAAAAGTTTCCCAGAAATTTTGGTACGTGAACATATTCGCGCTCTTTTTAGCATGCAGCACACCTCTCACTTCCACAAGTTCCCCTAACTGTAACTCGCTCACATCGACTAAGTCCATCGTTGCAACCTGCTCATACCGCTCCACACCAACCTGCCAATTCTCACTCACTCACTCACTCAACCCAACCCATTGTCATTATCTCTATGCGTCTCTCTGTCACTGTCTTCTGTCTCACAGCCACAGTCTCCTACGTTCTGTCCTATTAACACTGTTACCATCTGGCTCTTGCTCTTTTTACTCCTACCATCTCATTCATTCATTCCCATTACTGCTCTCTCTTGTCACTGCCACTATCTCTCTCTTCCTCGTTGTCATTTTTATAGACTCTGGCTCTCTTAATCATGTCCTGTCACAGTCAACTATGTCCCAATGCCAGTGTGTCTTTCCTTTCTCTCAAACTGCCACTGTCTTCTTCGTTCTTTCTACACCACAACTACTGTCCACTATTATTATTATTATTATTATTTTGAGCTTTTCCTCATTACAGAGGCTTATCTCCAACATAATAATTTACTTGGAAATTACAATACAAAACAATAAACGTTCTTAAACTATATTTTCAAAATATTCCTCCAGGTGTTTCGATCTTGTGTGTCCTCTTCCTCTGCGCCCATTCCCCTCATTGTGTGCTGTACATTTTGGAGCCAGATGGTCATAGGTCGTCCTCTTCTTCTTCTCCCCTCCGGTTCCCACTCCAGTATCAATTCTGGTATTCTGGTTTTCTCCATTCGTCGCACATGCCCGTACCACTGTAATTTCTTCCTATCCATTACGTCATATATTCTTTCTTTTATTTCCATTCACCTTATTATTTCGGTGTTCCTTATCTTTTCTTTCCTGGAGATTCTTGCCGATCTTCTCATGAAGTCCATCTCTAGAGCTTGTAATTTTTTAATGTGCTTCATAATAATTGTCCAGGTCTCCGTTCCATACAGAACCACACTCTCTAATATGGATTTGTATATTAATTTTTTAGTTCTGTTCATTACATTCCTGCTCCATAAGACTGAGTTAAGCATCCCAATGACCCTCCGTCCGCTACTAATTCTTTTAATGATTTCTGACTCTGATTTTTCCTCGATTTCTAAAATGGATCCCAAATAACAGAAGGTGTTTCTTTTTGATTTTCTTTCCTTCAATGTATAGCTCATCTGAATCATTAGTCAAGTATTCTGTTTTTTGGTAATTAATCTTCAAACCCCAAGTTTTGTATGCTACTGCTAGTTGATTGCTCATATAGTTAGCATCCTCCCCATCTTGTGCTACGACTACTTGACCATCAGCAAACAGTGAATGATGTAGGTACACTCCATGTCTTATTTCTAATCCCATACTATTACATTTACGAGACCATGTTCTAAGGCTAATATCTATATAGATTTTAAATAATGATGGTGACATGGGACAGCCCTGTAAAAGGCCTTTGCTTGCTCTAAATTTCTGTGAAAGCTTATTACCAACTTTCACTTGGCAAATATTATCTTTATACATCTGTTGCATTATTTTAAGCAAGGAAGGGTTTATGTTTGCCATTTGTAGTGCTATCCAAAGTAGTTTTCTTGGAACAGTATCATACGCTTTTTCTAGATCTATGAAAATTAATCCTATATTTTTTGATTTTTCCCTATGTTTCTCCAAAATTTGTCGTAATGTGAAAATATGGTCTACACATGATCTCCCAGCCATGAATCCACTTTGTTCTTCCTGGGTACTAAAATTTTTTTCCAGTTTGTTTTTAATTACTTTCGCAAAAATTCTCATTAATGTCCACTATCTTTCAATATTTATTACTTTCCCGTCTTTTTCCCTTTGCTACTATTTCCATCTGTCTCAGCGTCAAAAGGCGCGAATACTTTCACATGCCACATTTTTGGGGAAAATTTTAAAGGTACTGAGGAATGTAGTATGAGGCAGATGGTACCCCACACTTCAGTCGATCTTTTAAACAGGAGCACACTGCCATTTTTGTGCTCCTATAGGAGCATTTTTCCGTTGGTTTCCTTCTTTTCGCTGCCAGAGCACTGCATGAAAAAGAACTCGAGAGACCAGTAAAATTTTCATACTTTACTTACATGGAACTGAAATTACACAAAAGTAATATCACGCCCCAGACCGGATTTTATGTGTACAAAAATTTTGCACGTGATTCAGTACTACAATATGGGGTCGCAGAACCCATCTGATGATAACGGAGACACTTTAGAGTATATTTCTCCACGCTACATCACGGTATAAATTACGTTTTCGCCACACACTGGATTTTAAGTGCGTATTTTAGGTGTACAAGCACGGTAACTAAACCTCTTTACCTCGAAAATGGATAAAGACTTCACAAATTTTTTTAAAGTTTTTCGAGAACTGGATCTTAGGAATATATCGCAAAAATTTCAAATGCGGAATCTGCTGGTAAAAAAATTATAAGCGTTTCTAAGCAACTGCCCATGAACTAATGGTGCTTCCATAAGACAAGCAAGCCCAAAAACAAACCAAACGATTTGGTTGATTTGCCTAAACAGAAGGAAGTATGTAATATTCACCTCTGACCAAATATCGCAGGATAGTGACACTAAGAAGGGTATACAAACGGTCACCAGCCCAAGGGCTATCTAATCCACATGACCCTCCCTTTCTGTCAACAAGAGAACCCGACATATGAGCCCCGGAAGAGTACCGTTTTTATGCCCGGCGTTCTGGAACGTGTTAGATACCGCATGCTGTAGCATGCTTACCGACGTCTATGTATCAGCACAGTCAGTTTGTTGTGTTTTGTTTTTTATCGGCTAAGTAAAGTCGTTCGAGGAAAACCGGCCACAGATAAGTGAAAGCGAGAGTCCAGTTATTGTGTTACGTGTCGCCGCAGGCCGGCACAATTCTCGCTCCCGCAGATATGGGGCTAAAGAAATTCCACGGCCATTTCCCTGTTCATGGTACTACCAGCCGTCCTCCACTACAATCCGGCACATTATCACACGTCCTGGCTGAAAAAAAAAGTTCCTGTTTTTGCGTGACTCAGTACATGTGGAGATCAATATGTCGTAGTTCGCGACCAGAAACCCGATTTTCTTGATTTTCACAATCAGTCGTCTTCAGCTTTTATTTCGTGTCATCGCAGTGTCAACTGATTCCTCACCACTGATCCACTCATTCCATTTCACTGAATATAATTCATTTGATAGCTGGGGATCGATTGTACTGGCTTCCATAATATAGCTTTTGTATTGGAGGTTGCGCAGCTGAGAAAGTGTCACCAGATTCAAATATATGGTAAACAGCCCATTGGACATACTTCAAGTTGTGCAATGGACGATTCGCATAACGCACAAGAGTATCTTGCCCGGATGATGGTACATATTTATATATTATTGGGTGCGCCTAGGGGTCATGTTTCATAGTCACAGAAGAGCATCTTTCAGACTTTGCAGCCAAAGTCAGTGTTCCTGTCGAAACAGAAATTTACTGTTCACAAAAATTACTAGAAACGAAGTTTATCGCTTACTGCATTTTCTCCGTTCATCGCTAAAACTACATCATCATCATATAGCACGTTTCAGTTTATTACTTCTTTACTATTAACTCTATTCGCAACGTATTTTTCATACAATATCCATATACGAGGTCTGATCAAAAAGTTGGAGCGAAATGCGGTTGGCATCCCTGCACACGCCTGTGTTTAATGTGTAACTGCCGGAAGTTTCATTGTTGTTTGTTAATTATTGTTCAGTGCTGTCTTGAGGAGAACGTTGTGTCGTACAGTTCGCGAATTTACGAGCAACGGGTCTGAATCAAATTTCGCATGGAAATTAAGAAAACCTTTACAGAGACACACCAAATGATGCAGGAAGCCTACGGTGATGAGTGCGTAAGCCGTACACGGTTTTACGAATGGTTCGCACGGTTTAGAACGGACAGAAGTTAAAGGTGACCCTCGCTCGGGACGCCCTTCGACGTCTACCGACGGCGGTCATGTCGGAAGCGCCAGCGAAACTGTGCGTGCTAATCGAAGGCTGACTGTCCGAGAGATTACAGAAGAATGTAACATTTCAGTTGCATTATGCCACGAAATCCTGACACAGCATCTTGGAATGCATCGCGTTGGCGCCAAGTTCGTCCCACGTCTCATGAGTCAAGACCAGAAAGATCTTCTCCTCACAATCTGTGAAGAGCTTCTGAATAGCGAAAATGTTCCTTAATAGAATAGAATGGCCTTTGCGGACCTTTTTTTTTCCACAGCTCAAAACCCACTGAAAGGATGAAGAGTTGCAACGAAAGACGAGATAAAAGAAAATTCGCAGACGGCGCGCTTCTTGCGATCCAGCAAGAGACGTACGAGGACTGCTAACAGAAATGAGCGTTGAGAGCGGTCTATCAATTTTGGACGAGAGTATTTAAAGGAAACCATGCACAATAAGTAAAACGTAAGCGTAGAAAAATTTTGTGGAGACGGTTCCTGAGGACCAGATCTTTAGCTTACGGCAAATAATGGAGAAGTGTTATGAGTGGAACAGGGAATTGTATCTATGCTTTATAGATCTAGAAAAGGCATATGACCGGGTTCCTAGGATGAAGTTATTGTCTGTTCTACAAGATTATGGAATAGGAGGCAAACTTTTGCAAGCAATTAAAGGTCTTTACATGGATAGTCAGGCAGTAGTTAGAGTTGACGGTAAATTGAGTTCATGGTTCAGAGTAGTTTCAGGGGTAAGACAAGGCTGCAACCTGTCTCCACTGTTGTTCATATTATTTATGGATCATATGTTGAAAACAATAGACTGGCTGGGTGAGATTAAGATATGTGAACACAAAATAAGCAGTCTTGCATATGCAGATGACTTAGTTGTGATGGCAGATTCGATTGAAAGTTTGCAAAGTAATATTTCAGAGCTAGATCAGAAATGTAAGGACTATGGTATGAAGATTAGCATCTCCAAAACGAAAGTAATGTCAGTGGGAAAGAGATATAAACGGATTGAGTGCCAAATAGGAGGAACAAAGTTAGAACAGGTGGGCGGTTTCAAGTACTTAGGATGCATATTCTCACAGGATGGCAACATAGTGAAGGAAGTGGAAGCGAGGTGTAGCAAAGCTAATGCAGTGAGCGCTCAGCTACGATCTACTCTCTTCTGCAAGAAGGAAGTCAGTACCAAGACTAAGTCATCTGTGCACCGTTCAATCTTTCGACCAACTTTGTTGTATGGGAGCGAAAGCTGGGTGGATTCAGGTTACCTTATCAACAAGGTTGAGGTTACGGATATGAAAGTAGCTAGGATGATTGCAGGTACTAGTAGATGGGAACAATGGCAAGAGGGTGTCCACAATGAGGAAATCAAAGAAAAACTGGGAATGAACTCTGTAGATGTAGCAGTCAGGGCGAACAGGCTTAGATGGTGGGGTCATGTTACACGCATGGGAGAAGCAAGGTTACCCAAGAGGCTCATGGATTCAGCAGTAGAGGGTAAGAGGAGTCGGGGCAGACCGAGGAGAAGGTACCTGGATTCGGTTAAGAATGATTTTGAAGTAATAGGTTTAACATCAGAAGAGGCACCAATGTTAGCACTGAACAGGGGATCATGGAGGAACTGTATAAGGGGGCTATGCTCCAGACTGAACGCTGAAAGGCATAATCAGTCTTAAATGATGATGATGATGATGATGATGATGATGGTTCCTGAGTTTTTTGAACAGACCTCGTGTTGTTGTTGTTGTTGTTGTTGTTGTGGTCTTCAGTCCTGAGACTGGTTTGATGCAGGTCTCCATGCTACTCTATCCTGTGCAAGCTTCTTCATCTCCCAGTACTTACTGCAACCTACATCCTTCTGAATCTGCTTAGTGTATTCATCTCTTGGTCTCCCTCTACGATTTTTACCCTCCACGCTGCCCTCCAATACTAAATTGGTGACCCCTTGATGCCTCAGAACATGTCCTACCAACCGATCCCTTCTTCTAGTCAAGTTGTGCCACAAACTTCTCTTCTCCCCAATCCTATTCAATACTTCCTCATTAGTTATGTACAGTCCTCGTATACCACTGAATATTCCTGCAAAATTATACCACTGTACGACGCAAGAGTGTAGGAGATATTACGTCGAGTCCTGGCGCTGTTCGTCTAGTGCACACGGTGCGTTCCTGGAAATGGCTGCCCTGATTGACAAGATTGTCGTTTACTCTTATTTCCACAGCCTCTTCGATGACTAAATCTCAGAACACGTTGGTGCGGCACAGCACCGTTGTCTGTTCAGAAACGGACACGTGTCCTTCGTTGATACTGTGCTCTACCACGTGTCGCTTTAACCGAGGCGAACGCTCCTCACGTGTTACGAACAGCGTTGCGAGATGCATCTGGTGGATGTACTGCATGACACACTCGCAACTGGCCCCAGATGATCTTAGTTCTAGTCGGGCTCCGACTGACGCAAGTGCTTGTACGTTACTTTAACAACTGAGCGGTAAATGGTTTTTTATATTGTGCTTCTCCATTATCCTAGCAGTCTCGGCTGTGGGTGGCCCTGCGTACGGAAATAGTGCCAAGTGCTTGGTTTCTTCTTCCAGACTGTTTTCTTTCTTTTTCTTGCTCGGCTGAAGAGCGCGTCTTAATGGCGTC
The DNA here is from genome assembly GCF_021461395.2 of Schistocerca americana. Taxonomy (NCBI): domain Eukaryota; kingdom Metazoa; phylum Arthropoda; class Insecta; order Orthoptera; family Acrididae; genus Schistocerca; species Schistocerca americana. The sequence goes on from NC_060119.1 coordinate 88,706,006, forward strand.
TCCCAGCAGCCGTTCTTTACGAAATGTTTCGCGCAGATGCTGCAACTCGGTAGGCAGACTTCCCTTACCGCCTAAGGCACGTTCTCTGCCACCAGCGTGGTGCACACAGATTTCCGTAGCGCTGAATACCGGCAGCCGATGGTCTTCAAGTACAGAAAAAAATGTTCAAATGTGTGTAAATTCCTATGGGACCGAACTGCAAACACACTACTCAAACTAACTTATGCCATGAACAACACGCCCGTGCCCAAGGGAGGACTCGAACCTCCGGCGGGAGGGGCCGCGCAATCCGTAACATGTCGCCTCAAACCACGCGGCCTCTCCGCGCGGCCTCAAGTACAGAGGCAGAACGCAAAATCAACGAAGGACAATTGACAAATGCTTGGTGTGAACGGACGAAGATCCGTTGCTGCGCCAGCGAGTTCTGGGATTCGGCCCTGCACACTCTTTCGATCTGTCATGGTGAACAGGCAATCGCTCATCCCACGGGATACCATTGAACACAGGCGTGAACGTAAAGTAACGCGGAAGGAAATACACTGAACTTCTGTACATGAATGACTACATCATTATCACGATACACACAAAAGGTAGTTACGAAAAGATGGAAACAGCACTTCCTAAAAATCATACGCAGTCGTGCAGCTTGTATTTCGTCAAATCGAAGAAAAGGAAGTATAAAACCTTATGAAACCATCTGGAGAAACAGTTATGCTGCCTTGTGAAGAGAGCAGAAAATTTAGGTACGCGGAACATGTTTGTATGAAGTCGACTGTTAAATATGAGACACATTCCAAAGGTTTTTCTACGTCAAACCGTAGATCACATTTATGGTAGTACACGAGTGAAATCTATCATAGGTCAGTCTAATTCACGTAAATCTACGGATACAGGCAGTGACTGGCCTGCTCGACGCACCCTGGAGCCTGATTGAAAGAAAAAATTGTTTAGGGAAGAGAAAAAAATCGAGTAAATTATCGCTAGGCTAACGACTGACACAAACACTAAAATATAACAGAAAAAATATTATACAGAGAGAGAAAAAGGAAGAAAAAGAATATCTTTGAATCGTCTCCCTTCCTCATCTGTACTAATTGCTTTTTGTAAATATTATATTCTACATTAATGGCCTGGCTCACAATATTGATAGTAACATCAAACGTTTCGCGGATGATGCAGTTATCTGTAATTAATTCATATCTTGATAAAAGCTGGACAAATATTCAGTCAGATCTTAATAAGAATTCAAACTGGTGCAAGGACTGGCAACTTGATTAAAAAGTGCAGAAATGTAAAATTTTCTCTTTCACTAATCAAAAAGACGTAGCATCTTATCACGATCATATACAGTGATTCACATTTGGATTTGCCTAGCTCATGCAAATACCCGTTTTTTTTTTTTCATTTTCAGTATATGAGATGGAACGACCACACAGGGACAGTCCTAGGTAAGTCAGGTGATCGGTTTATTGATAGAACACTAGGGAAATGCACAGTGGCATATCAAGGGGTGGGGGGGGGGGGGGCGGGTTGCGCACCGGGTACCAGCTCCCTGGAAGGTGACAAAACTTGCTAGATTCCGCAGCCCGTGTTGTCAAAATATATTTTCCATTCGTCGTTTCACTCTTGTCACTTATGGGAGTGGGTGGGCAATTAGAGAGCCTAAGAACTGACAAAGGACACTTTGTGTGGGAGGTCGCAAGTTCAACCCTTAGTAAAACTGACTTGAGAAGTTCGCATCATCAAGTTTGCAACTCCTTTGGAGTTGCAAACCGTGCAGGCTGTTAAGCTATGTATCCACTCTTACAGAATGCATACAGAACAATATTCGTGCAACTGATGAAACGTCATGGCATGCAAGCCGGCCGATATGGCCGAGCGGTTCTCGGCACTACAGTCTGGAACCGCGCGACCGCTACGGTTGCAGGTTCGAATCCTGCCTCGGGCGTGAATGTGTGTGATGTCCTTAGGTTAGTTAGGTTTAAGTAGTTCTAAGTTCTAGGGGACTGATGACCACAGATGTTAAGTTCCATAGTGCTGAGATCCAGTGGTGGATCTTATCGATAAACTGTCTATCCTTTAAGGCATAGCTACAAATAGTACGATAACATGTATTATAGGCACGGAAAATAACAAGCATCCAGAGGCTGAAATTGTCCAACTGTTCCAAGTGGTATGAACTGCAATGTCACATACTTTTTGTTGTGTCTAGACAAGACAGCCTAGACACAATGAGAAGAAGCCGACAGGCACGCGCTAAGCCAAAGAGGGTGCGTGAGGTGTGAAACAGGATACGTAATGATTGCTATAAAGAAAAGTACGTAGCTTCTGTAATACTTAACTTTAATCCATCCTTTTGGTACATCTGGAGATTGTGGCGATACAAGTGAGACTCTTTAGATACATGCAATGTTACTAATGGCGCCTTGCTAGGTCGTAGCCATTGACTTAGCTGAAGGCTATTCTAACTATCTGCTCGGCAAAGGAGCGAGGCTTCGTCAGTGTAGTCGCTAGCAAAGTCGTCCGTACAACTGGGGCGAGTGCTAGTCCGTATCTCGAGACCTGCCTTGTGGTGGCGCTCGGTCTGCGATCACACAGTGGCGACACGCGGGTCCGATATGTACTAATGGACTGCGGCCGATTTAAAACTACCACCTAGCAAGTGTGGTGTCTGGCGGTGACACCACACTTTTCATAAGGGATAGTTTGCTCTAAAGGATGTGGGTTGCGATAGTTATTCGGAGATGAAGAGGCTTGTACAGGGTAGAGTAGCATGGAGAGCTGCGTCAAACCAGTCTGCAGACTGAAAACTGCCAGAGCGATAACAGAGAAGAGCAGGACGATTTGTCACAAGTTTGCCTTGCTCATGGAACAGCGTCATTGAAATGCCGAGGAAAATGAATTGGCAAATGCTTGAACGTAGATGCAAACTATTCGATGAAAGTCTGCTTGGAAAGATTTAAGAACCAAATTTAAGAGGAGAACCAAAACTTAAGTCATGAATCGAGAAATATAATACAACCTCCTGCATATCACGTTTAAACATTTTTCCTGTGATCCACGTGCCCTAATAACTGGTACAGTGAGATGTGTTGTCTGTCATGCACTACACAGTGATTTGTATAGTATGGATGTAGATCTCTAGTAAGCACTACTCTAAAGATGCAAATACGTGTTTTGAAGTCGGTGAATTAAGATATTCTGACTGGTATTAATGAAAATAGCCAGGATTTCTGATTAGATGTTGATGCGCCTGCAGGGAAAACACAGATAGTGCAGTGTACATGTAAGGGTCCGAAATCTTCTATTCAATCCATAACTGCTCTCGTCGGTTCTATAATTCCCGAATCTTACTTTTTCTGTCGCTAAACGTAGGAACAAAGGAAGGCTATCCCATGAAAGTTCCTTTGTTCTCAGCCTATTTCATGATCCGAAGTATAAACAATTACTGACTACATTGTTTCCTTGTCCTGCGTGTTTGGACCTTGCATGACACCCACTATTGCTCTACATTTCAGTGTATGTATGGGGATAATGATCGTTTTGTTTCGTCTGCAACAGCTCTGCAACAAATCGGCAATATTTTAGCTCGTTTAGCTTCGTTGTATACACAGAAAGGCCGAAGTTGTTTCTTACGTAATTTCACAAAATGTGAAGGATTTCTCACAGGCAAGAAATTATCAGTTCGTAGCCGTTCTGGTAGTCTTCACGATGGAAAAAAAGCTACAGCGTTGCGCAACAAGAAAAAAGATTAGGTAGCACTAGTAATCGCTAAGGTAGTAATTATAGTGTCTCTTTTGAATTATCACGTTTTTGACAAACCGTGCATAGCCTATAAAGTGAAACGAAAATTACTTAAAATTAATTAAAATTACTTGAATTTTTTGTTAAAGATTCACTAATCCACTACATATCCAGTAGAATAAACAGTTCTCATAATACACCGAAATATACACTCCTGGAAATTGAAATAAGAACACCGTGAATTCATTGTCCCAGGAAGGGGAAACTTTATTGACACATTCCTGGGGTCAGATACATCACATGATCACACTGACAGAACCACAGGCACATAGACACAGGCAACAGAGCATGCACAATGTCGGCACTAGTACAGTGTATATCCACCTTTCGCAGCAATGCAGGCTGCTATTCTCCCATGGAGACGATCGTAGAGATGCTGGATGTAGTCCTGTGGAACGGCTTGCCATGCCATTTCCACCTGGCGCCTCAGTTGGACCAGCGTTCGTGCTGGACGTGCAGACCGCGTGAGACGACGCTTCATCCAGTCCCAAACATGCTCAATGGGGGACAGATCCGGAGATCTTGCTGGCCAGGGTAGTTGACTTACACCTTCTAGAGCACGTTGGGTGGCACGGGATACATGCGGACGTGCATTGTCCTGTTGGAACAGCAAGTTCCCTTGCCGGTCTAGGAATGGTAGAACGATGGGTTCGATGACGATTTGGATGTACCGTGCACTATTCAGTGTCCCCTCGACGATCACCAGTGGTGTACGGCCAGTGTAGGAGACCGCTCCCCACACCATGATGCCGGGTGTTGGCCCTGTGTGCCTCGGTCGTATGCAGTCCTGATTGTGGCGCTCACCTGCACGGCGCCAAACACTCATACGACCATCATTGGCACCAAGGCAGAAGCGACTCTCATCGCTGAAGACGACACGTCTCCATTCGTCCCTCCATTCACGCCTGTCGCGACACCACTGGAGGCGGGCTGCACGATGTTGGGGCGTGAGCGGCAGACGGCCTAACAGTGTGCGGGACCGTAGCCCAGCTTCATGGAGACGGTTGCGAATGGTCCTCGCCGATACCCTAGGAGCAACAGTGTCCCTAATTTGCTGGGAAGTGGCGGTGCGGTCCCCTACGGCACTGCGTAGGATCCTACGGTCTTGGAGTGCATCCGTGCGTCGCTGCGGTCCGGTCCCAGGTCGACGGGCACGTGCACCTTCCGCCGACCACTGGCGACAACATCGATGTGCTGTGGAGACCTCACGCCCCACGTGTTGAGCAATCCAGCGGTACGTCACCCGGCCTCCCGCATGCCCACTATACGCCCTCGCTCAAAGTCCGTCAACTGCACATACGGTTCACGTCCACGCTGTCGCGGCATGCTACCAGTGTTAAAGACTGCGATGGAGCTCCGTATGCCACGGCAAACTGGCTGACACTGACGGCGGCGGTGCACAAATGCTGCGCAGCTAGCGCCATTCGACGGCCAACACCGCGGTTCCTGGTGTGTCCGCTGTGCCGTGCGTGTGATCATTGCTTGTACAGCCCTCTCGCAGTGTCCGGATCAAGTATGGTGGGTCTGACACACCGGTGTCAATGTGTTCTTTTTTCCATTTCCAGGAGTGTACAATAAGGCTTTATCTGGCAAAAAGGTATATTGCTGTCACCGTGTCAAAAAATGAAAAAGATAACAATGCATACCACAAGCAAGAAGATGTAACACACACTACAGCGAGTGCAAAGCATTGTAAAATATGTGCGATTATCCCAGCCGTCAATGTAAAAGCGAAGAAGTATGGCCGCTTTATCTTTCGTAACATGAAAAAATAGTATGCCGGTTTGTCTTACAAAATAAATGAAAATTAATGTATCAGTACGATTTATGTGGCATTAAAAGATTCTCTATCAATATTATCGTAATTTTACTTTTCAAAAGGCAAAAGTACGCATAAAGCAAATAAATACCTCGTGGAGTGGCTTACTAATACTCTCTTTCGAGTTTTCCTTCGGGTCATATTGACTCTATTCCAGTGTCTGCGTCGGCCGGTGTGGCTGAGCGGTTCTAGATGCTTCAGTCTGGAACCGCGTGACCGCTACCTCAGATGTTAAGTCCCATAGTGTTCAGAGCCATTTGAACCATTTTTTGTAATTCTACATTTGCAGGAACTTCGGTATCAGAATAAGTTTCCGACTTTAGTAAAACGCACCTTCAATCGTCTACGCTACCTGCTGAATCTGTACTAGACGTTTCAAACAGAGGTCGAGTTGACATACTGTTATTCAGTCGACCATCGATTATTGAGTAGTCTTTGAAACTGTAGAGATAGTAGCTACATCATCTGTATCATAGTCTTCCCTAAATTCTGAATCTTCTGCATGCTCTTCTGTAACTACTTCCCGGCAGTTCATTATACGTTCAGCCACAACTTCATCTGCCATGGACTTAGTGCCAACTTCAAGACATCTTTCTTATAGATAGTGAAGAAACATTCACTACTGTCAGAATAATCCCTCTTACCATACAACGAGCGAAAAATGCGTACATGATATGCCTATTACATTTTAGTGGGTACATAAATTGTTTTCGTCATATACATAATTTCGGTAATCATCCTAAAGTGCCCCGTCAATGAAAATAAGTTATATTATCTCAGCAGCTAACATTTTCGAGATAGTTTATGAAACAATATTATCTACAATGTTCAATTTTCATTAGAAGCAGAAACTCACAGCATATTATCAGTAACGTTGGATATAAATAGGATCTGAATTCACGACTATGTATTTGTTTCTATGTACGGCAAGGAAGACAACTAGCTGTAAATATCCTTACACACGACTCCTGTATTGGTTTTGCACTTCGCTAGTGAAGCCGGCAATGTTACGCAACTGTGAAACATGTGTGGGAAATAGATATAGGCCTACGTGCTAAACAGAAAATATAACGGCGAAACAATCTGTCCAATGATTTAAGTGCCCCACTATCGAAGTTAAAAGTAACTACGAGAAAGAAAACGTAACCATACATTTTCACAGAACAGGATTTTCTTTCTCCCAGTCATTTTTTTTACAGGAAAACTGTACATTGTTGTTTAAGAAATATGTAGCCCCTATTCATCTGTATGTTTACTAGAATATCGAGTAAAATGTGAAGTAAACCGATCAACAACTTTACGAGATTTTTGCTAGTATTTTTGCCCTAGTATGTCTCTCCAAATGGTTATTAGAGCATCGTGTAAAAAATTGAAGTAAATTGGCTGTTAATTTATCGAGAATTTTGGTAACAGCGTTTCCCATTTATAAGCGTAATGTACGTATATTTATACATCGTATATATTGAGAAAAGTGTGGCCTGTGCCTGTTCGGACGTTTATTAGACTATTGTGTAAATATCTGAAGTAAATCGGTCAAGAACTTTTCGTTATTTTTGCTAACTACCGAATCTTTATTAGTGCATCGTTTATAACATTGAAATGCATCGGTCAACAACTGTTCGTGATTTTTGCTAACAACGTTTCACTCTTATACGAAATTATGTATATATATATATATATATATATATATATATATATATATATATATATATATATATATATACCACATGCTATTATATTGGAAGAAAATACATAGCCTATGTCCATCCAAATGTTTATTTCAAGATTATGTAAAATTTGAAGTAAATCGGTCAAGAATTTTTCGAGACTTTTTGGTAACTACGTTTCCTCTTTGTGTACTATGTATGTGTTTATATACCATATATAATGAAAAAATATGTGATCAATGTTCGTCCAAACGTTTATTAGAGCACCGTGAAAAACTTGAAGCAAATCGGTAACGAACTTCCCGAGATTTTTGGTAACAATGTTAAATAACGACTTGTCTTTATAAAGTAATGTACGAGATACATGATGTAGTGAATGCTCCTATGAATTACGCGTACTGTTGTTTCTATACGAAAATATCAAAAAATGGTTCAAATGGCTCTGAGCACTATGGGACTCAACTGCTGAGGTCATTAGTCCCCGAGGCAGGATTCGAACCTGCGACCGTAGCGGTCTTGCGGTTCCAGACTGCAGCGCCTCTAACCGCACGGCCACTTCGGCCGGCCGAAAACATCAGAAGAGTAAATCATTAGGCGACGAACGCTAGCTGAACACCAGGTCCGAAGACGGGTGCCTCGAAGACCATCAGTAAACATTCACACAATTACTCACTTGTTGGATGATATATCAAGCCTACCGACTTCTTAGTACGAATACCAATTGTGTGTGTCTGTCAGAGAAACTATTGAGAATGTATTAATACCAGTAAATACGATTGTCTGTCGTAAATAAAGTAAAAGGCAGACCAGTGGTATATACAGGGTGTATCATAAATAATGTAAACGCATACAGTTGAAAGTAGACGCCCGCAGCTCGTGGTCGTGCGGTAGCGTTCTCGCTTCCTACGCCCGGGTTCCCGGGTTCGATTCCCGGCGGGGTCAGGGATTTTCTCTGCCTCGTGATGGCTAAGTGTTGTGTGATGTCCTTCGGTTAGTTAGGTTTAAGTAGTTCTAAGTTCTAGGGGACTGATGATCATAGATGTTAAGTCCCATAGTGCTCAGAGCCATTTGAACCATTTTTTTTTTTTTTTTTTTTTTAAAGTAGACGATACTAGATGCAAAAAAGTCTCTGTAAATATAGGGTCGAAAATGCATATCTTAAGAGGTACGAGCCATTTTTTTATCTTCGATACTGTGAAGCAAATCTCTTCTACTGCAAGTTCTTTGCTTTCCATATTTTTGGGAAGTAAAAATATAGACCAAAACAAGAAAAAAATATTCAGAAAACTTGTGCTCTAAAATGCATACATTAAAAGTTGTGAGCGCTTGTTCATCTTCGGTACTTTGGAACACATCTCTTCTAATGAACAAGTGCTCAAAACTTTTCAGGTATGCATTTTAGAGCACATGTTTACTGGGCATTTTTTTCTTGTTTTGGTCCATATTATCATTTCCCAAAATATGGAAAGCAAAGTGCTTGCAGTAGAAGAGATTTGCTTCACAGTGTGGAAGATAAAAAATTGCTCGTACCTCTTAAGGTATGCATTTTCGACCCTATCTTTACTGAGAATTTTTTGCTTCTAGTATCGTGTACTTTCAACTGTATGCGTTTAAGCCATTATTTATGATACACCATATTTATGACACACTATATCCGTAAGAGCGTGCAAAGATTTAAGGGTATATAAAGGATGCTCCACTGAACAATTCGAGGTAGGGAACCTGGGGTCAGAGAAGCCAGCTTAAGAAGATAATAAGAGGAATAAAATCACATTACAGTCTACTTCTTTATTTACATTGGTTACAGTTAACTGCAAATACCATCACTGAAACAATGACCGTACCATTTGTACTGTATCTCACAAAAAGTGTTGAAACTGATGGCCATCAATCCCAATGCAACCAAGGCATCAGCGAACCAGTTTCTGACGCACTCTGACAAATATCCCTGATGTGTTTCGAATCTCATCACAGGCAGCTCGATTCTGTCAACTAATTCCACGTCCGTATCCACTGGCGTCACATACGCAAGTGACTTTAGATATCGCCATAGGAAACAATGAACGAGATACAGGTCAGGTGTTCCCCCTTCCAATCCGGCGACCAGGAAATACAGCATTAATATAGTACTGGACATCCACACTGAAGTGAGGCGGTGCGCCGTCATGTTGTATCCACATCCTCCCACGAACAACCAAGGGTACGATCTCCAGCAACTCAGCCAGAACTCTTTGCACGAACCTCAAGTAGAGGTGGCCATTCAGACGGCCAGACAGAAGATATGGCCCAATGAGATTGTCGTCTACAACGCCCAGGTAGTCACAGCAAAATAATCAGCACACTACGTGTAAAATTGTACGCATGTTAGTGTAAATCAGCTCGAAAACAGTAATGTTACACAAAGCGATAGACAACTTTACTTCCATATCTCAAGCTGGCTTCTCCGACCCCAGGTTGCCTACCTCAAATTGTTCGCTCTTACGCGCTCTTACGAAAAACTCCAGTGACACATAAAGGGTTAAAGATGTCATTATGTGCTCAGTGAATTCTACGAATAGCTGACTCATTTGCAGAAGGCGCAGGGTGGTCTGGATCAGCCACCTGTAGAGCGAGCGCCCGGCAGACGGCAACAGGTGAGTGGCGGCTTACCTGCAGCGGCGTCTGTCGGTCAGGAGTCTGCAGACGCGGAGCTGAGGATGGCCGGCGCCGAACTGTGGCGAGGTGGCTGTGAAGGCGGCGGCGACCCAGACATGTGCAACCGCGGCCTTGCGCGGAAACCCCGGTGCGGTGTGCGGCCAGTGCGGCTCGCCTCGGCTCGCCCCCACCTGCTGCGCGGTGCGCTCCCCGCCGCTTCCTGCAATCATACCTGCCGCCCACACGGTCTGCTGCTTTCAGCCATCCCACTCGTCACGTTATATCAGTCGAAGGACACGAAAGGGAAACACCAGTTTAAAGAGCACGGCTCCCTATTTGCAGCATCGAACCCAGAAAACGATCGCGGTCCTTTGGTTTGGAGCCGACTGGAAGGAGTAAGCCAGAGGCTCAGACGATTCTGCGTCAATGTCAGATTCGAATTTCTCGACCTTTACTATCGGGTGGAGAATTGTGGGGCCTCCTCAACAGGTCGGGCGTGCACTACATGCAGGAAGCGACTGCTAGGATGGCAGAGGACGTGTCACTTGCCAATCGTTTATATTTACCTTACGGGAACCCCTTCTTTGGGACAGTGATGAGATTCCTACCGGCACCAAAGGCAGATCAGAAACATTACTCTCAGATGAGAAATTTTGTTCTTGCATACCTAAATGAGAAAATATTAATACACTACTGGCCATTAAAATTGCTACACCACGAAGACGACGAGCTACAGACACGTAACTTAACCGACAGGAAGAAGATGCTCTGATATGCAAATGATTAGCTTTTCAGAGCATTCACACAAGGTTGGTGCTGGTGGCGACACCTACAACCTGCTGGAATGAGGAAAGTTTCCAACCCATTTCTCATACACAAACAGCAGTTGACCGGCGTTGCCTGGTGAAACATTGTTTTGATGCCTCGTGTAAGGACCGGCCGCGGTGGTCGAACGGTTCTAGGCGCTTCAGTCCGGAACCGCGCGACTGCTACGGTTGCCGGCTCGAATCCTGCCTCGGGCATGGATGTGTGTGTTGTCCTTAGGTTAGTTAGGTTTAAGTAGTTCTAAGTTCTAGGGGACTGATGACCTCAGAAGTTGACTCCCATAGCTATTTGAACCATTTGTAAGGAGGAGAAATGCGTACCATCATGTTTCCGACTTTGATTAAGGTCGGATTGTAGCCTATCGCGATTGCGGTTCATCGTATCGCGACATTGCTGCTCTCGTTGGTCGAGATCCCATGACTATTAGCAGAATATGGAATCGGTGGGTTCAGGAGGATAATTCGGAACGCCGTGCTGGATCCCAACGGCCTCGTATCACTAGCAGTCGAGATGACGGGCATCTTATTCGCATGGCTGTAACGGATCGTGCAGCCACGTCTCCATCCCTGAGTCAACAGATGAGGGCGTTTGCAAGACAACAACCATCTGCACGAACAGTTCGATGACTTTTGCAGCAGCATGGCCCATCAGCTCGGAGACCATGGGTGCAGTTACCCTTGACGCTGCATCACAGACAGGAGCGCCTGCGATGATGTACTCAACGACGAGCATGGGTGCACGAATGGCGAAACGTCATTTTTTTCGGGTGAATCCAGGTTCTGTTTACAGCATCGTGATGGTCGCATCCGTGTTTGGCGACATCGCGGTGAACGCACATTGGAAGCGTGTATTCGTCATCGCCATGTCCTGTACAGGCCTTTCTGGATACAGAAAATGTTCGACTGCTGCCCTGGCCAGCACATTCTCCAGATCTCTCACCAATTGAAAACGTCTGGTCAATGGTGGCCGAGCAGCTGGCTCGTCACAATACGCCAGTCACTACTCTTGATGAACTGTGGTATCGTGTTGTAGCTGCATGGGCATCTGTACCTGTACACGCCATCCAAGCTCAGTTTGTCTCAATGCCCAGGCGTATCAAGGCTGTTATTACGGCCAGAGGTGGTTGTTCTGGATATTGATTTCTCAGGATCTATGCACCCAAGTTGCGTGAAAATATAATCACATGTCAGTTCTAGTATAATATATTTGTCCAATGAATACCCGTTTATCATCTGCATTTCTTCTTGGTGTGGCAATTTTAATTGCCAGTAGTGTATAAACATTACTAAACTGCAGAAATATCCATGGTAAGACCCCAGAATTATTGTGTCTTTTGTGGGTGAAGGCAGAAGTGAATGACGTCGAAACTAACGTATTTTGGCATTTCTGAAGGACGAAAATCGTCTCTATAAAATGGATTCCGTACACAGATGCCTTGCGAAGCACTGTTCGTCCGTGGAATTCAGAGGTTCGTAAACAAATGCGCTCAGGTTGATGCCTGCTTCTTTACTGTCGGAAGGCATTCGATACAGTTCCGCAGTATCTTTTAGTGAACAAAATAGGAGCTTACCGAATACCAGGTCATATTGGACTAAGCCTAACAGATAAAACTTAATACAATGTTCTTAACTGCAGGAAATCAAACGATGTAAAGGTAATTTAACGGTTACCCCAGCGGAGTCTTACGGGGTGATAACTGCCCTTTTTTTTTATTTTACCATCAGTTTTTTGCCTGGTCTCATGCGGCCAGCAACGAATTCCTCTCCTGTGCCAACCTCTTCATCTCAGAGTACCTCTTGCAGTCTGTCCTCAATTATGTGCTGGATGTATTTCAGTTTCTGTCTTCCTCTCCAGTTTTTACCCTCTGCAGCTCCCTCTAGTACTATGGAAGTCATTCCGTGATCTCTTAATAGATGTCCTACCATCCTGTGATGTCCTTAGTCTAGGGGACTGTTGACCTCAGATGTTAAGTCCCATAGTGCTTAGAGCCATTTGAACCCATATTTCAACTCCATATAACGCTCTGTTCCAAACGTACATTCTCAGAAATTTCTTCCTCAAATTAAGTTTGTTTCCCTTAGCCAGGAATGCCCTTTTGCAATGCTAGTGGGCTTTTGATGGCCGCCTTGCTCCGTTAGGCATGTGTTATTTTGCTGCCTAAGTAGCAGAATTCATCAAATTCATCTGTTTTGTGATCACCAATCCTGATGTTAATTTTATTGCTGTTCTCATTTCTCCTTCTTATAATTCTTTCGTCTCTCTTCGATTTACTCGCAGTCCATACTCTGTACTTGTCAGAAGGCTCATTCCGTTCAGCAGCTCCTGTAATTCATCCTCACTTTCACTGTCATCAGCGAATCTTATCTTTGATATCCTTTCACCTGAAATTTTAATTTCACTTCTGAATCTTTCTTTTATTATCATCATTGCTTATTCGACGTATGCGGTGAACAGTAGGGGCAAAAGTCTACATCCCTGTCTTACACACTTTTTAATCCGTAGGCTTCGTTCTTGGTCTTCCACTCTTATTTTTTCCTCTTGGGTCTCGTACACATTGTATATTACCCGTGCTTCCCTATAACTTACCCCTTCCCTATAACTTCCCTATAACTTACCCCTTATATCTTGCACCATTTTACATTGTCGAAAGATTTTTCGAGGTCGACAAATACTGTGAAGGTATCTTATTTTTCCTTTGTCTTACTTCTGTTATCAACCGCAACGTCAGAACTGCCTCTCAAGTGTCTTTCCTTTGCCCAGAGCCTAACTGATCGTCATCTAACACATCCGTAATTTTCCTTTCCATTCTTCTGTATATTATTCTTGTCAGCAACTTGGATACATGAGATGTTAAAAGGTGACTGTGCGTTAATTCTCGCAATTGTCATTTGTTGCAATCTTCGGAACTGTGTGGGTGATGTTTTTCAGGAAGTCAGATGGTATATTGCTAGATTCATATATTCTACACACCAACGTGAATAGTCGTTTTGTTGCCACTTCCCAAAGCGATTTTAGAAATTCTGGTGAAATGTTATTTATCTCTTCTGTCTTATTAGATCTTAAGCCTCCCATAGCTCTTTTAAATATTGATTCTAATACTGGATACGTATCTCTTCTATATCGACTCCTGTTTCTACTTCTATCACGTCATCAGACAAGTTTTCCCCTTCATAGAGGCTTTCAATGTGCTCTTTCCACCTATCAGCTCGTTCCTTTGCATTTAACAATGGAATTTCCATTGCAATTTTAATTTTACTACCTCGCTTCTAATTTGACTTTTCTATATGCTGAGACAGTCCTTACGACGTTCATACGCGTGAATGCGTCTATCCACCGAGCAGTAGTTCGGCACGGAAGAGCAGCATTTCCCACCGCTTCCAGAACCTTCTCGTGGCATTGTTGTGCATTCCTTCCACGGTGAACTGCAGTCTTTACGTAAGAGTTCAAGTCGGGTAACATCCACCCTGAATGGCTGCCCAACTCACACTGTGGTCTTTTTTTACTCTTCGTTCTCCTGGAAAGGACTGCCATCTAGCGTCATGTCACGTTACCGTCGAGGTGGTACTCCTTCTCCGACGTGGCGCAACATCGAAAGTGCTTGTCAACGGTAGATTGTCGAACACCTTGCAAATTCGCCGCTCTGTTAGACAAGGATGCCCATTATCGACAGTACTGTACGATTTAGCATTAGAACCTTTGTTGTCTGGGCCGCGACACCGCCCCACGGGTTTGTCTCTTCGTGACGAACATGATGTTCGCAGATCCTTGGATTGGTTAGCCACTTATGGTGAAGCTTTAGGCAGCCGTATAAATGCACGTAAATCGATGGTTTAGAACCCGGGCTCCTCTTCAAACTCCAGGCGTATACTCTCCCCATCAACTTCGTCTGTCTCGTTGCATCCTTCCTCTCCCATCGTCCCTCCTATGTGACTATCCACAATTCCAACTGCCATACTTTCTATCCCTCTGCCGGCGTGCCCCAAGGCTCCGTCCTTTCCCCTCTCCTCTATCTCCTGTACACTGCTGATATGCCCCAACCTCCCCCTTCCTGTTCATCTCCTCCAGTTTGCTGATGACACCGCCTTCCTAGCCCTTTATCCTACCCTTCAACGGTCCCAACGTACCCTCCAAACCCACCTTGACCAATTCACCACTTGGTGCAACCTGTGGTTCCTCCGTATCAACCCTTCCAAGACCCAGGTGATCATCACCTGCTCCTTCCGCCTCCATGATTTCTACCTCACCATTTATGGCCGTTGTGGTGTCACCGCCAGACACCACACTTGCTAGGTGGTAGCTTAAATCGGCCGCGGTCCATTTAGTACATGTCGGACCCGCGTGTCGCCACTGTGTGATCGCAGACCGAGCGCCACCGCAAGGCAGGTCTCGAGATAGTGACGAGCACTCGCCCCAGTTGTACGGACGACATTGCTAGCGACTACACTGACGAAGCATCGCTCATTAGCCGAGCAGATAGTTTGAATAGCCTTCAGCTAAGTCCATGGCTACGACCTAGCAAGGCGCCATTAGCCTTACATAGTTTGATAGTTATCGTATGAAATGTCTCATCAAGAACGATGTATACAACAAGGATTTAAAGTTAAGTATAATAGCAGCTACGTACTTTTCTTGCTATCATTCATTACGTATCCTGTTTCAGACCTCTATCTAGCCTACGTGAGATTACGCGTGCCTTTCGGCTACTTCAGTGTGGCGTAGCTGTCTTGTTACGCCACAACAGCCGTCCTATCCACCTCACTCCTACCCTCAAATACCTTGGCCTCACCCTCGACCGCCACCTCACCTGGACTCCCCATCTCCTTACCATGCAACACAAAGCTCACAACAGACTCCACCTCCTGAAGCTCCTGTCCGGCCGGACCTGGGGTCTGCATCCTTCCACCATCCTTCACACCTACAAATCCTTGATCCACACCATCCTCTGTTACGCCAGCGTAGCTTGGATTTCCGCCCCTCCCAGGCTCTATAAATCCCTCCTAATCCTCGAACGCCATGCGTTCTGCCTCGCCTTCCGCATCCACCTTCTGTCCCCCACGCGCATCCTCTACGACCTCACCCCCTTCCTCCACCTTCCCCTTTTCCTTGAACACATCTGCACACTATATATTGTCCGCCACATTGATCCCCCTCACCCCCAGGTGTCTCCCTTCCTCTCCACCGCCATCCCGTTGCCGCTCCTCTACCGTTGTGTCCCACCCTCTCTCCATCTCCACACCCTCTGCCTCCTTTCCCAACGCAACTTCCGCCATCTACCCCTCCCGGATGATGAGCTTCGCCCTGATATCTACCCTTCGTGCCAACTCTAACCCCATCTGCCTCCTCCTCGTGGCTCCCTCTCCTCCCCCTCCCTTCTCCTGAGCGGCCTTCCCCTCCTACTCCCTCTCTTGTGCTCCCCTTCAGTGTCTTTGCACTCCCTCCTGCCTAGTCTTCCATCTTCATCTCCTGCCCCACCAGTCTCCTGCCTCTTGGTGTACCTGCTGATGCCCGTACTCTTTTCATCCCACCACCTCCCCTGCTGTACCTTGCTCTCCCCTCCTTTTCCATCCTCTCCAGCCTCTCCTTCGGCAGGTCCCACCTGGCAGTTTTATTCTTCATCGTGTGTGCTCCAAGTGGGTTTAAAGTGTATTATTTTGGAGTGTTTTTACTACTACGACCGACTTTTAACCTGTGCATGTGCCTTCAGTGTCTTCTTTGTGATTTAAGAATCGCCAACTGTGTTTTTTTACTTTACGTCGACTTTTTTATTTGTCTTCCCATGAACGTCTCCATATCAGTGTATTTTAACCTCCATTATCTCTCCTTACTCTGTTTTATGTCTCCCTTATATGTAACATTTTATTCTCGTATTAGTTGTCATTTCACTTGCCTGAAGAGCAGCGGAGTGTGCCCCTGACAGCCCTCCCCTGCCCATATGGGGCAGGGGAATGAAATCACAGTAAAGGAAAAAAAAAATTGTTTTGAATATTGGCCCTGGGATGACACCTGCAAGGGTCACCCCATTCAGACTGTGCGATAAAATCCGCTGTCTTGGTATCGACGTCACGGACGACATCTCACGCGCGACGACCATTAATTATCGGAACTTCTTGCAACACATCCATGCTGGACTTGTGGATCATCGTCTTCGTGCACTGGACCTTCAACAACGGACAAATTTGTTAACATCTCTCAGGCATCACGAATTCCGCATGTAGCGCAAACACTACCGATGCCTAGACACATAGCTCGGAGCATCATGGCGACATTCGAAGCTTTGTCAGCTCTGGAATGATATTTAAGGTTCGATACGACTCCCTCAATTTTCCGAAAGAACGGGGTGGACTTGGCCTTGTCAATACTCATGATCGAGCAGCATCTCATTACGTTAGTACGCAACTCAAACTTCGGCTACGATGCCCAACCAGCCTCAAAGGACTACTAATGGAGGCTCTGCCACTATATTTTCTTGACCCTCCGGTGGCGCTTACTGAGATTCTGGTGCTCTTTTCCTACTATGGGAGGTTTTATCTGGCGTATAGCTACCTACGGGACGTTCTCCCCGTCCTTCGCCTGCCACGGCCAATGACGTCTACTACACACTACTTCGCCACTGGTCACCAATGTCGTCGAACTATCATGTCCTACGGTGCATTGGAACGTAGTATGGCGCTCTGTCAACGTTATAACGCTAGATTCAGACGTACGTTCGATCTGGTACTTGACGGAGAACAGAAAAAATTACTCGAGAGATCCATCACAGGATCCATCTTGTAGATTCGCCTTTATGTGTGAACTGCACAGCGTCCAGGATACAGACGAACACCGCCTCCATTGTGGGTCGGCGGGAGAGATCTGGTACTTTGTGCGTCAAATTTTGGCTCTCTTTTTACGAATGTCGCCGTCTTATGTCGATTCCCGATCTCTCCTCTATCTGGACGCTGTTTATTACCCGAGGACGAAACATAATGCTGTCACGTAGATTAGAGGTCACGCGATTCAGTATTTATTTGTAGGTGGTGTCATAGAACTCGTGGATTTTTGGAACTATTTAAACGATCGTCATTGTGCTATTGTGAAGAGCCCTAAGTGGAGTCAATACTTTTCGAAGTTCTTGCGGAGCATCTCCCACGATCCGCCCAGTAGGTGGATTATTCATAGCAGGAGATAAATCTGATTAACTCACACAAGGAGATGAACAGATAAGGGTACCTACACGACATCACAAGAAGACATGTCATGAAAACGGGGCGGCTGCGTCCGCGAAGAATCGACGCTGCATGTGCGTGTTATAGAAGTGTAGCTTTTTGTATATTTTTCTTTCTTTCGGAGACAAGCCACGAAAAATGTGGATATATTTTTTGTCAATAAATAAATGAGTATTCTCCTATGGCAAAAAGAAAAAACATATAAAAAAATGAGTAACTTTCCAGCGTCATAGCGTAAATGTGAAGGGTTGCCGGTTCACATTGTAATGGTTCTTTATTTACGTGTACATTACGGCACTCTAACCCCAGTTCTCGATACTAGTAATATCGTACTACTTTTCTGCGAAGTAACAGACATATTTTTGTGACAATATTCACATTTGGTTTTATTAATGTATAGGTACTCCGATCTATCGATATATTACAGCGATATGGTTCTTGTGTATATTCATTTCTGTGAGACTGTCATAATCTTTGACTTACCTGTAACCGTTTTGGCGCGAATGCGCACAGTGCAGTCTTAGTTTCGCTTTGCAGAAGTTGTTATTTCACTTTGTAAAAGAACAGTTAAGTCTTGTGTTTGGTTAAAGTGGAAATTAAATATACGAAGATTGATACAAAACTGTTTTCTTGATGATGTGACAATTAAGAAGAAGTATATGTGAATTTACAAAAAGTTTAATAAAAATGTGGATCGTGAACACAAGTCAAAAATTATTTCTACCATCCATTGTTCTGATCTGAGATTGTCTGATCATTAAGAATTTCCTGAAAAACGCATTTGTTAGGTCTTCAAATATTGCTAAAATACAGATCTGGACCTTCTAGCAGTCAAAGTGGAATCACCCTAGAATCAACAAGATGAGCCATAACAAATTCGACGAAATCTACGTGGTAATCCATTCAAGATAAGTGCCAAAATTAATGACTTTTTTTTAGAGTGACTTCATTATTTTCATTCTGACGATACCATCCACAGTCAATAACTTTGCTGTTGCCTAATAAACCGAACATACGCTCCGTGAGCAACATTATTAACTTGATTTCTAACCTACTTTGCAAGTGGTGGTATTGTTAGAACATCACACTAAACTCATATATTTTTTCTTCTAACCTTCCATTTTTAATAGGTTTTGATACTTTTTTGTTAGTTTAGTAAAGTATATACTACAATACTTGATGTAATGTAAGTATAAGGGCACTCTTTTTGAGGGGTAAGTTTGTTCCTTTGGTTTAATCTATAGGGCACCTTGCACTAATTGCAGTAAGAGATTTTGCCCTTTTTTTCATTAATGTTTTGTAATTCACGTGTAGAGATTCTGCTGTTGAGTGGTAACAATGGCCAAATAAGAATGACCTTAGGGTTTTACTAAAAAGTGAGAATGATGAAATAGTTTTTATCTGATGTGGAGAACTATTGTAATTCTGAATTGCACTATTTGTAATGGAACTTTTATAAGCCGATATCCTGACTGACTGCACATGCTACTTCCCTTTTTACCTTATAACGTTTTCATGGATATTGAAGTTTTTATTTATGCATACTGCAGGCGGAACAACCTGACTAGCATACGGACAGGAGAGAAAAGTACGTTGTACCAGAGCTAATACGGGAATTTTACGCCTGTCCATTACGTAAACAGTGTGATTTACAAACCAGTTACAGCCGACAACTGCCGCTGGAGCGCGTTGCGATAGCGCGTACCACAATGGGGCCCACGTACCGAATACACAAGTCGCATCGTTTCTGCTCGTTCAGCAGCACGTTGGACTCGGCACGCTCAACGTTGACGTACGACAGCACGGTCCATGTGCCAACAGCTGAAGGCCATTGCGCACTCTCTGACAGATGGCATGTGTCTGCGTGTGTGGCTCAACCGACCAGCCACCGGCTCCTGCCACAGCCTGGGACCTACAGACGGCGAACGCCAGCGAGGTGCGCACGCCACCAGTGCACCCACTCGCCGCCGATTACAACAACAATGCAAAATGAGATACGTGTGCTCACGCTCCATGCCACTCCGTCTCTGACACTACAACCCGCATTAGCCCTGCCACAAACCATCAACACTACTTCACACGAGTGAACCACCAAGCAAATGTTGAGGTCGTGTGGATCCAATCTTTGAATAAATACATAACAAAAACATTAGCGCCACTATCCTTCATCTACTTTTAGTGCTTGTATTAACTGACAGGCATGTACATTACACTTGTTCTTTTTTGTCAATTTTTGGCTCAAATGGCTCTGAGTACTATGGGACTCAACATCTGAGGTCATCAGTCCCCTAGAACTTAGAACTACTTAAACCTAACACACCTAAGGACATCACACACATCCATGCCCGAGGCAGGATTCAAACCTGCGACCGTAGCAGTCACGCGATTCCGGACTGAAGTGGCTAGAACCGCACGGCCACCGCGGCCGGCTTGTCAATTTTTATAACAGGCTATTAATGATTGGTCATATTCATTCAGACTATTTCAAATTTTTTCCAACAATCATATATTATTATGTATACATGTTTCTCATTGCTGAGATTCTGCTTACACTAATTGTTCTCACATACTTCTGAATGCAAATGTTTATGTTCTATGTTCACATATTTTTTCTCTTTTTTTCTTCTCTCTTACCGCCCCCCTGTGGCCGAGCGGTTCTAGGCGTTTCAGTCCGGAGCCACGCTGCTGCTGCGGTCGCAGGTTCGAATCCTGCCTTGGGCATGGATGTGTGTGAGGTCCTTAGGTTAGTTAGGTTTAAGTAGTTCTCTGTCTAGGGGACATGACCTCAGATGTTAAGTCCCATAGTGCTTAGAGCCATTTTGAACTATTTTTCTTCTGTCTTTACGAGTTCCACAATTCATTTTGTATATCTGCAATAGTACTACAGTTCTATCTAGCAACAGTTTTAGTCATGTTCTGTCTATCTAGACTGACAAGAGATGTCACCGTCTCTACTGCCACACTGATATTTAAACTGCAACTGAAACATATTTATGTGTAGTATAATTAGTGAAGTGTTTATTTGGTGTCTGTTATTTACGATATGTAAGTTGTCACGATACGCGGGTTGGTACTCCATTCATTTTCGTTTTGCTCTGTTGTTCGTGACTAGCTAGACCTTTGCGCATACGTCTACAGACGTTAAAGTAACCTCTGGCGTGCCACAGGGGAGTGTTATGGGACCATTGCTTTTCACAATATATATATAAATGACCTAGTAGATAGTGTCGGAAGTTCCATGCGGCTTTTCGCGGATGATGCTGTAGTATACAGAGAAGTTGCAGCATTAGAAAATTGTAGCGAAATGCAGGAAGATCTGCAGCGGATAGGCACTTGGTGCAGGGAGTGGCAACTGACCCTTAATATAGACAAATGTAATGTATTGCGAATACATAAAAAGAAGGATCCTTTATTGTATGATTATATGATAGCGGAACAAATACTGGTAGCAGTTACTTCTGTAAAATATCTGGGAGTATGCGTGCGGAACGATTTGAAGTGGAATGATCATATAAAATTAATTGTTGGTAAGGCGGGTACCAGGTTGAGATTCATTGGGAGAGTGCTTAGAAAATGTAGTCCATCAACAAAGGAGGTGGCTTACAAAACACTCGTTCGACCTATACTTGAGTGTTGCTCATCAGTGTGGGATCCGTACCAGATCGGTTTGACGGAGGAGATAGAGAAGATCCAAAGAAGAGCGGCGCGTTTCGTCACAGGGTTATTTGGTAACCGTGATAGCGTTACGGAGATGTTTAATAAACTCAAGTGGCAGACTCTGCAAGAGAGGCGCTCTGCATCGCGGTGTAGCTTGCTCGCCAGGTTTCGAGAGGGTGCGTTTCTGGATGAGGTATCGAATATATTGCTTCCCCCTACTTATACCTCCCGAGGAGATCACGAATGTAAAATTAGAGAGATTAGAGCGCACACGGAGGCTTTCAGACAGTCGTTCTTCCCGCGGACCATACGCGACTGGAACAGGAAAGGGAGGTAATGACAGTGGCACGTAAAGTGCCCTCCGCCACACACCGTTGGGTGGCTTGCGGAGTATAAATGTAGATGTAGATGTATTTGCAGAATTTGTTTTGCTCCGCACACACCTCCTTGACTCACAAGCTGTGCACATAGCCGCACGAAATTATAGGAGCAATGCGAAGTGGCGTCCTATCTGGACCATGCACTGCAAGTGCGAAGCCCACATTATCCGCCAGTTTACATTTTTATTTCTGAATTGAGTGTTGCCGTGGTAACCAGCAAAATGCAGAGATCAAGTTAAGGGTTCTGCGCGCATAATTACAAGTATAATAGCTCTATTAAAACACACAATGAGCACAAGCTGCATTGCAGTAAAAATCATGAAGAACTTTCCCGCGGCAGAGTTCTCTGCTGGAAACCACTCAAGAGCCGGCAGGTGTGGCCGGACGGTTCTAGGCGCTTCAGTTTGGAACCGCGTGACCGCTACGGTCACAGGTTCGAATCCTGCCTCGGGCATGGATGTGTGTGATGTCCTTAGGTTAGTTAGGTTTAAGTAGTTCTAAGTTCTAGGGGACTGATGACCTCAGATGTTGAGTCCTATAGCGCTCAGAGCCATTTGAGCCAAACAAACCACTCCAGGGGGGTCGGTGCAGAGCAGTTGGGGGGGAGAGAGGACCGCCCAAGTCGGCATCCTGTGCAGAAGTGTCCCTTTGGTCTTACGCAAGACCGGACACCCTACCAGACAATGGCGGCGCCGTCGTCAGGCAGCAGAGGGATCTTCCGCGAATCCTGGAAACGGCACCGGTGTGGCGCTCGGGCCAGTGACCTCAGACAACGGGCGCCTCCCAGAAGCAACGCTGACTGGACAGCCGCTGGGCTTCCAGACAGCGAGCGGGAGTGACGGTGATTGGGTAGCTCATAACAAAATCGTTATTATAGGCCGGCGCTTGGCGCAGAGCGCCGAGTTTGTCTGATAACTACAGAAATTGATGTCTCCCGTTTTGGCTTAGAAGGGAAGCGGTCGCTTTTGCTCCGGTTCGTGCGACGGAGTGATAGCGAAGTTTAGTATATCGTCCAGCAGACCGAACATTACTTTTGCACGTAACGCGATCGCGTGGGGCAGTCACGGTGTGTGTGTGTGTGTGTGTGTGTGTGTGTGTGTGTGTGTGTGTGTGTGTGTGTGTGTTGGGGCTTATGGGCGCTCAACGTCGAGGTCATCAGCGCCCTGACACACATTAAAAGGAACGAATGTGGACAGACCTAATAAAACTGAAGCACACACGCAAAGAAAGCAGGAAAAGAAGATAAATGCTACATAAGAAAGTAAAACGTAAGGAAAGGGAAAACATAGCAACAAGAATGCCACAGGAAATTGTCATTGGCTGGCCACTTACATAAAATATGGGCGAGCTTGTTACACAGTGAGCAAATTAAGATCCTCTCCCTAAAATCTTTGTAAAAACATTTGACATGGCACAGAACTTTAAAACTTTAACCACATTCGTCTGAGTGTTGCCTAAAGGAGATGGCAGGTCCGCTGGCAAGTCAGCCGCGGCCCGCTGGTCAGAAAATAAAACACAATCCAATAAAACGTGGCGCACAGTGACCCAAACGCCACAAGCACCACACATTGGAGGGTCCTCCCGCCGGAGCAGGAAGCCATGCGTCATAGGGCTGTGGCCTATCCGAAGCCGAGTGAGGAGAACCTCGTCCCGTCGACGGGGCTGATAGGAAGTACACCACACACGCGTTGTGGGCTTGACTATATGGAGCTTATTGTCAGTCACTTCCAGCCACTCATCCTCACACCGACGCATGACTCGTGAGCTCAACAGCGAGGTGAGTGCGTGCAAGGGGATAGCACACTGAGATACTTGTGGGGCGAGACACGCCTCCTTGGCTGCGAGATCTGCCCTTCCATTCCCAGCAATGCCGACATGCCCCGGAACCCAGCAGAAAGCCACCACGGCTGTAACAAGACGCTGATCCACATCTCGACACCACGAGGGGCCACCTGCTGTGGTTTCGACGTTGCAGAGAACATCACAGGGTAAATACCATCAACTCCGGCCATATTCAAATCGCTCTTGCCGAGATAAGTACAGAATGGCTGGTCGTGGGCGATACTTTACAGTGCGTGCTCAAAGTGTAGTTTTCTACTGTATGTCAATTACCTTCATGTTGATAGACAAATCTACTAGATCTCATGTGCTCTGTCAGTGATAGCAGAGGTGCCAATCCATATTGAAAACTGAAAAAAATTGGTACTTTGGTGTTACTTGTCATTTTTATCCACATGCACACTAGGCCATAATTAATCAGGAGGCTTCACCTCATCGTGCATATTGAGATGTTATTCAAAAAACGTAGTATTAATAAAAATTAATTCTGGTTTTCAGTTAAAATTACCCACCAGTCTCCTCAACCCAGTCACTCTTCTGGTGGATTGTTTTTGTGTTTTTATTAAATTGATTCTTATTACGGGTATGTGCGTTGTGCATACTGACTTGGCCTGATTTTTCGACATGAGCAAGGGATCGAAAGTCAGATACTGCGTACAGGAATCATATTAGTGGCATTCTTTGTAGAATTCCGAGTGAGCGTAATGCACGATCTGTATAACGCCTCACGGTGAGATCAGCTCGGGGGACGCCTCTCAACAATCACTTCTTTGTTATAATCACAAATGTGTGAGTTTTTCATAATAGCTGCTCGCTTGCAAGCGGAAAGTTGACGTTTGGTACAAGTGTCCCACTTAAATTTTCCGTCACACTACAGCTTATAACACAGTTGTTTCGGCAGATTGAACGTTTTCGGAGATTGAAGTTCTCAGTTTTCCTCAGACGAATGTTCCAAAATAACGAGTGCTTTCTGCGGCCATCGGTAGTCTTCACACCAAAGGAGTGGAAGTTTTCGATACATTTAGGGTATGTTATCGATTTTACACACGGTAGACGTGTACGAGAGGTGTATGATAGGTTAAAATATTTATCAGATGTCCTTTTATAGAGATCCGACCTCGGCAATTTGTTCATCTGTCATCGACAACTGTATCGTAGACCAAGTTTGTATTTTTATTCAGTTGGGTGTTACGAAATAAGGAGGAGGGAGGACTTGCGAATTGCAGCATGCTGTCGGGTGTAAAAATGTCTGTATTTTTTTTCTGACATGTGAATAGATACCTAGCGTGAAAGCCGCTGTTCTGTATTGATATTTGTGCATCTGAAATGTATGTAATACCTGCGTGCATGACAGTTTATTTACAAGAATTCGACAGACACTAATTTTGAGTGTTCGGAGGCTAGGTTGGTTCAAATGGCTCTGAGCACTATGGGACTTAACTTCTGAGGTCATCAGTCCCCTAGAACTTAGAACTACTTAAACCTAACTAACCTAAGGACATCACACACATCCATGCCCGAGGCGGATTCGAACCTGCGACCGTAGCGGTCGCGCGGTTCCAGACTGTAGCGCCTAGAAACGCTCGGCCACCCCGGCCGGCTCGGAGGCTAGGAGAGCGTGCAGTCTACAGGGGCTGCTGGAAGTATCAGTCGGTGGCGGGGGTGGTCAGTGCCAGAGTATTGAATAGCGACCGCCCACAGGGACCTGAACAGCTGCTGGTCATGGCGTCCACTCCTCTGGAGAGTGCAGCCCTGGAGCTGCCTCTTTCCACCGTGAGAAGCAGCCGAGGGCCGTAGAATGCTGTTCTTTCGGCGAGTTGTCCGTGACAAGTAGTCAAGTGTTTCGCTAGTGTTCCATGATGATGATGTTTGGTTTGTGGGCGCTCAACTGCGCGGTCATCAGCGGCCGTACAAACTCCCATTTTTTTTTTTCACACTCGAATTTTTTGCGCCGTCCAATCTAGCCACTATCACGAATGATGATGATGATGATGAAATGATGAAGACAACACAAACACCCAGTCCCTGGGCAAAGAAAATCCCCAACCCGGCCAGGGATCGAACCCGGGACCCCATGATCCAGGGGCAACAATGCTAGCCAATAGACCACGAGCTGCGGACGCTAGTGTTCCAGGGGTCGGCATTTCCTAGCCAAACGTTTGATCTCTGCATACCTGAAACACTATATCATTGTCAGCCTAACACCAACCAAAGCACAGCATCGCCAACAAGTGGATCGCTTATGAACCATCAGCGAGAGGTTAAAATTGGCCCGGGAAAGCAGAACCACTATGTACGAGAGGGTTCAGTTGTGGACAGTACATCATTGCCAGTTTAGTGGCGTGGCAAGACAGCCAAGCCACTCGGAGGTAACCGAAAGGCACGCGCTAAGCTCACGCAGATTGGCGTGAGGTCTGGAACAAGGTAAAGTAATTATCCTATAAAGAAAAGAACGTAGTTCTTGGAATACTTAACTTTAATCCACAATTGTAAAACATCGCTCTTGATGATACATGCTTCACATAATAAATATCAATTGAATACGGCGCCTTGCTAGGTCGTAGCAAATGACGTAGCTGAAGGCTATGCTAACTATCGTCTCGGCAAATGAGAGCGTATTTGTCACTGTAGCTTCGCTAGCAAAGTCGGCTGTACAACTGGGGCGAGTGCCAGGACGTCTCTCTAGACCTGCCGTGTGGTGGCGCTCGGTCTGCAATCACTGACAGTGGCGACACGCGGGTCCGACGTATACTAACGGACCGCGGCCGATTTAAAGGCTACCGCCTAGCAAGTGTGGTGTCTGGCGGTGACACCACAGCCAGCCCAACATGACCAAGGCAGAGCGCCTGTAGTGAATTTTCCTCTTTGTGCACCGTAAGCGACAGGTTAGAACAGACCTGGAAAATCAGGATCGCCGCCTATGGGCTGAGGAGAGGAAGAGAGGAGGAGGGATAGCAGGGGAGGTAAGACTGCTTCTAAGCTGCTCATTCTCTATCCACACACCTAGGTGAAGGTAGATGCACTGTTCTGGTGGAAGATTTTTTTTGAATAGTTGTGTTATGTTATTACAGTGTTTCGTCTTCTGTAGAAACAAGGCTGCGATGCACTCGTAGCGCAACGCAATCGTTGCTGCTGCGTCTTTTTCTTTTTCTTGAATAGTTGCTCTATTTTAAGAGGATTACGTCTCTCTGCTTCTAAGACGAACTGGTACCACTCACAAGAAAAACACGTCTATCCATCCCAGAGAGTTATCTGATTGTTGGTTATCATCTTGTTGTTTGCTCCTACCAGCATTACGTTATAGGCGAAGTCTTCTACTCATCACACAGTGTGAAACTTGGTGTTAAGTGCTTATTTTGTAGTATATTCAACGCAAGATTCAATGTTCACGGTTCAGTATTCATTGTAGCAAGCATAAGATCATACCACGAGAGCGAGTTTACGCTTATTTAGCCTGAGATTTTTTGTTTGTACTTTTTCCATCGCGGTATAAGAGTAATATTACACCATTTACACGATGTTAGGCGAAGTCTATCAGTACAATCGTTGCAGTAAACAAAGGAATCACACCTCGAGAATACACGATGGTGCAGAAGATGAGTGTTCATGTTTATTCAGTCACATTAAAAAAAAAAAAATGAGCTGTCATCACAGCAGCTGAGCTGTTACGAATGGCAACAGTTAAATACCGCCACAGTCTATTCCTCCGCTGTCTGTACAGCAGCTGTTATTGGGTACAGTGGAATCTCTCAAACCACCTCTACCAAACAGCCTTCGAACTGTTTACCTGAAGAAGTAGAATAAAAGCGAGTGATGATGGAGAGTAGAGAGTGCGAGCATTGCTGGCAGAGCAGACGGATCGGCACAGTGAGACACCTAGTATGAAGATCCATGTGTATCTCAGTTAAGGGGGATGTACTATTTCAGTGTTTTTCCTGCATGATAGCCGGGGACAAGTTGCAGACAGTGCCAGAACATCCAGAACGTTTGAAAGTATGCCGCTGTTGACCGTCGAGTTCTTAAGCTGTGACAGATAAGTGGAGGGACTAGTCTTTCCAAGAAATACGTTTAATGGGTCTCAGGAAGCGTCCTGTTCTTGACTATTTTGTCCACCTGTGACTGATTTCTGCAGGAGATGTCCGCCCCCGGTAGCTGAGTGGTCAGCGTGACAGACTGTCAACCCTAAGGGCCCGGGTTCGATTCCCGGCTGGGGAATCATCATTTCATCCTCATCGACGCGCAGGTCGCCCAAGTGGCGTCAACTCGAAAGACCTGCACCAGGCGAACGGTCTACCCGACGGGAGGCCCTAGCCACACAACAATATTTTTTTCTTTTTTTTTTTCTGGAGGAGATGAATCTTTTTGTGCACCATACGCGATAGGTTAGAACAGCCCCAAAATTTTGTATCCCTATGTGTAAAGGATGGGGGGGGGGGGGGGGGAGAGAGGGAGGAGAGGGGGTAGGAAAGGAGGTAAGACTGGTTCTAAGCTGCTTAGTCTGCATCCAGACAATGAGGTGAACAAACATGTAGCTGCCGCCCCGCTCTCCTGGTGAGGTCTTTTGGAATAGGTATTTGTGGTAGTTGTTTTATTACAAAGATTTTTCTCTATTCCCAGAGAGTGTGTTACATTTATCACCCACTGTTCGTGAGTGGTGCTTTTTTCACGACATTTTTGATGTGTAATTATAGCAGTGAAGCATTTTCTGTCCATTGTGGTGGTCTGTATTGGCCTTCCTACGCTCCAGTTTGCTGCTCTATTCCTTCTTATCATACATGTACATGCGTGTACAAGTTCCTCAGTAGTTGTACATTTGCAGACCAGTAGGAGGCAGCTCTTCCTACATACACTTCAGTGACAGTTTGTTGTTCTATACCTTCTTACCAGGTATCTGCATACAACTTCGTAAACAACTATACACTTGTAGATCGGCAGGAGACAATTCTTCCGGCAGTGGCTATAGGACATTTCCTCGCTAATTTCGAGCGACGTTGTTGACTAGGGCACACAGCAAGGTGAACATATAAGTAAACATGATCAGGAAGGTGAAAAAACCCGTTTCAAGTGTCCTCAGTCGAGCCACATATCTCAAGGTGAGCACCTATGATTCATTCAGTCTGCGGTATTGGAATAGGATGAAGTCGTCTTCTGTGCTGTGGATTGACTAGTCATTTCAAATATCACATTCAGCTCCAGCACAGGCAGTCGTCTCTACGAGTTGCGAAATGCATACTCACTCCATCCCCTACATCACCATAATTTGCTGAAAAGTATTCCCCCTACGCTCGTCCATTATCACCTCCTTCCACTCCTCATGTAAGAGGCTATGGACGCAGGCCTCTGCTGTTGTCTTATAGGTAATACACTTACTAAACTCTTCTCTGTCCAACATCAACATCTCTTCAATTTACACATTTCCCACCAATTTATTTAATGTTTAAATAAATAAACAATATATTGCTCGAATTTACCACATATTTTTTGTCATGAGATCCATTTCTTCACGAGATTGTTTTTCTATCGTCCCGCCAGTTTTAAGCAGTTGGGTTCATTTGGATTTCAAGCAGTAGGATAGTTGTCAATTTGGCTTCGCAGCCAAAGTTTAGGAAATTCTTCCAGCAGGATAATATACATGTAAATGAATGAACACAATTCCCAAGACAGTACCGTACGTCTGTCCTCTCCAGCAGCTCAGCACAAACTTTCTCTTTTTCCTGCCGAAGTGGGGAAGGGGAGGGAAGTGGGTAAGGGAGGGGGGAGGTGGGGGAGGGGAGAGGAAGTTAGGAGGGGTGATGCGTGGGGGTGGTCATATCAACAATGCGATATTCCCACATCTGCCCACCATGGAGAGGAAGTTGTAGGACTATCCAGGGAAAAGCGCCATCTTGAATAAATTTCGCAACAATGTAGAATGCACTCTCTTTGGCTTTATTCCACTACTCATGTACACTGTACAGTCACTTTATTGAGACCACCTGTCAAAAGCCTGAATAACTATCTTTTGCAGTGTCGACTGCTATGTGATGTACAGGAGGAAACCTAATGAGGTTGTGGAAGGTACCGACTCCCGTGTTATGGCCAGCTGCACTATGTTTCTCGGTTGAGGATCCCTGGCGGGATGAACCCTATCGAGATGGCCCCATAGATTCTCGATTAGGTTTAAAATCTGGGACGTTTGGTGGTCATGGGTCAGTACAGTAAACTCATCCTGGTGCTCTTCAAACAATGCTTGTACACTAAGTGCGTTGTGACTGCTGGTAGATGCCATTGTGCCGAGAAAAAAAAAACTTCAGGTATGGGTGGGCATGGTCCCAAAGGATAGAGGCGTACCTTTGTTAATCCATTGTGCCTTCAAGAATGACGAGATCGTCCAGGGAATGCCACGAGGACACTCCCCAGACCGTAACGCTCCTTTCCTCGGCCTGGACCCTTCCGAAGGATTGTTGCAAAGTGCTTGCTTTCACAAGTTTCACGCTGTACACGCCAATGGTCCTGTCTGATGGAGCATAAAATACGATTCATTTGAAAATGCTGTTGCCAATCAGTGGACGTTCAGTTGCGGCACTGATGCGCAAATTCCAGCTTATATCGGCGATGAATAGCTGTTGGAATGGACGCATGAACCAACCACCTGCTACTACGGCTCATACGCAGCAACGTTCGCTGAACTGTCGTTGAGGAGACACTGTTGGTAGGCCCTTGGCTCATTAGGGCGGTCTGTTGCTCACCAGTTGCACGTCTATTCGCCCATATACATTTCTTACATTTCTGCAATCGTCATTCACCCTGTCGTCTATGGCCTGTGGTGCGTCGCAGTTGCCTCAGCGTCGTTTCTGGATAGCACCATTTGCCATGCACAGTATAGATTAACGACAGCGACATCAAACAGCTTACAGACTTACCCGTTCCGGAAATGCTTCCAACTTTGGCCCGAAATCCATGATCATGCCCTTTTGGACGTCAGATAAATTTCTCCATTTCCGCAGTGCTACAACCACTGCACTATTTTCCACGTCCCCCTGACAGACTTCATGTAACCTCGACTGATGGTGTTCCCACCTGGCGTCTGTCAATGGTTATAGTTTTTGCAAGTTGACCTAGAAAATAGGCGGTGTTCATATTAATGTCACTGGACCGTGTATTACCAAGTCTAACTGAATAAAATATAATTTTTCAGGCTTTCCCGGCGAGGCGCTATCATGCTGATTAATCGGGTTTTTTGCCGTTTATTCGCGTCTTTCCTGCAGGATATTTCAACTGCGTGACTCGCAGTCTTCTTCAGGTGCTGTGCGATACTGACAGCACCTGTAGAAGACTTCGAGTCACGCATTTGAAATATCGTGCAGGATAGACGCGAATAACCGGCAGAAACCCGTTTAATCAACATGAATAAAATTTGATTACTATCCTATTTGGGGGGGGGGGGGGGGGAAGGGGACCAGACAGCGAGGTAATCGGTCTCATCGGATCGGATTAGGGAAGGACGGGGAAGGAAGTCGGTCGTGCCCTTTGAAAGGAATCATCCCGGCATTTGCCTGGAAAGATTTAGGGAAATCACGGAAAACCTAAATCAGGATGGCCGAACGCGGGATTGAACTGTCGTCCTCCCGAATGCGAGTCCAGTGTCTAACCATTGCGCCACCTCGCTCGGTTACTATACTATTAATTCCCTCTTAAAACTTAGTTTTAAAATAATTGATAACTCTTTATTTAATCATGTCGGGAAACGTACACCATACAATCAAAACTGTACATAGATAATTTCAGTCTGATACTGTAAGCATTACCAGTTTTCCAAAAGCTAATGTTACATACCAACACACATTTAAATGCTGTGTGACCAATGACCAATATTTAGCCACCTCACACACTTCATGGGTAACTGCAATTAGCTCTTTTATGGAGCACATAGCTGGACACTGCTTGCAGATGAAGAGATGATCCAAGGTTTGTTCTTCTCCGCATTCGCACAGGGTGGAGTCACAAGAAAACCCCCACTTCTTCAGGTTAGTCTTGCACATGCTGACATCAGATCGTAGTCTGGATAGCGTCTTCCATGCAGACCAGCTTTCTGCATGTCTAGGAGATCAATTCTCACTTGGTACGATCCTTCCTGTAGTCTGAATGCTGAAGGCTGTTCAGCGAGTGCTTCTGTAGCACGTTGGAACGTCGTATTGATTTGAGTCGAGCAGTTGCTGGTGAGAATGGAACTCTCGGAGTATTGTTTTACTTTATTCTAGTCGGGCTGCAGATTTCCAGGAATTGGATACCTGCTAGACAAATGCGTTCAAATGTGTGTGAATTCCTAAGGGACCAAACTGCTGAGGCCATCGGTCCCTTGACTTACACACTACTTAAACGAACTTATGCTAAGAACAACACACACAACCACCGAGGGAGGACTCGAACCTCCGGCGGGAGGGGCCTCGCAATCCGTGCCATGGCGCCTCAAATCATGCGGCCACTCTGCCCGGCTCCTGCCAAACTTCACTCCCGACGTCCATGGCGAGGTCCATCTTTGCAAGCACGACACCATGCAGCGCAATACAGATGGGCCCAACAACACGTCGAATGGACCACTCAGGATTGGCATCACTTCTCTTCACCGATGGGTATCGCATTGCCTTCAACCAGACAACAGTTGGAGACGTATTTGGAGGCAAACCGGACAAGCTGAACGCCTTAGACACACTGGCCAGCGAGTGCAGCAAGGTGGAGGTTCAAAAATGGTTCCAATGGCTCTGAGCACTGAGACTTAACTGCTGAGGTGGCTGGCTCTGAGCACTATGCGACTTAACTTCTGAGGTCATCAGTCGCCTAGAACTTAAAACTAATTAAACCTAACTAACCTAAGGACATCACACACATCCATGCCCGAGGCAGGATTCGAACCTGCGACCGTAGCGGTCGCACAGTTCCAGACTGTAGCGCCTAAAACCGCTCGGCCAGGTGGAGGTACCCTTCTGTTTTGGGATGGCATTATGTGGGGCCTATGTACGCCGCTGGTGGTCATGGAAGGCGTCGTAACGGCTGTACAAGTGAATGCCATCCTCCGACCGATGGTGCGGCCACATCGGCAGCATATTGGCGAGGCATTCGTCTTCATGGACGACAATTCGCGGCCCCATCGTGCGCATCTTGTGAATGATTTCCTTCGGGATAACGACATCGCTCGACTAGAGTGGCCAGCGTGTTCTCCAGACATGAACCCTATCGAACATGCCTGGGACAGATTGAACAGGGCTGTTTATGGGCGACGTGACCCACCAACCACTCTGAGGGATCCATGCCGAATCGCCGTTGAGGAGTGGGACAATCTGGACCATCAGTGCCTTGATGAACTTGTGAATAGTATGCCACGACGAATACAGGCACACATCAATGCAAGGGGACGTGCTACTGGGTATTAGAGGTACCGGTGTGTACAGCAGTATGGACCACCACCTCTGAACGTCTCGCTGTATGGTGGTACATATGCAATGTGAGGTTTTCATGAACAATAAAAAGGGCGGAAATGATGGTTATGTTGTCCTCTATTCCAATTTTCTGTACAGGTTCCAGAACTCTCGGAACCGAGGTGATGCAAAACTTTTTTTGGTGAGTGTATAACCAAAGATACATATTTTGACAATGACTTGTGTTCTACTCAAGGCTAATGATTTTTGATACTTGTAAACTTTGAAAATGTTCTGAGGTCGTAATGTAGATTGTGGCATAAAACCTGTTGTACAAGCATATGTTGGCTATATCTTTCAAGAATTTACTTTTGAAGTCCCCTCGTACCAAGGACGTGCTCAGACAGAACTCCTACTGAAAGAAAAAAGATTATGATAAAAATCTGCAACTTTAGGACTATCTTGGGATGAGCTCATTATCTGACTTTTAAAAAAAATTCCTCATGTTCACTGTGTTCCAAATAGTTCTACTCAAAAAATGGTTCAAATGGCTCTAAGCACTAAGGGACTTAACACGTGAAGTTAAGTAGTTAGAACTACTTAAACCTAACTAACCTAAGGACATCACACACATCCATGCCCGAGGCATGATTCGAACCTGCGCCCGCAGCAGCAGCAGCGTGGTTCCGGACTGAAGCGCGTAGAACCTCTCGGCCACAGCGGCCGGCTTAGTTCTAATCCTTTTCCGCGATGAGTCTGTTTATTCTCCAGACATACGTACATTTTGATGCTCTGACGGCCTTCATGGGTACGCGAAAGTATTGCAGATTTGAACAATTCGCTAAATTCTTCAGTCGAGGATGTCTCGTAGCCGTCGTTGTGATTCCAGTGAATTTGGCACGCCAGAACGTGTTTGTCTGGCGCTTTTCCCGCGCCATTCAGCTCACGCGGCCGGTTTCAGCCGGTTACTTGTAACTTATGGTTGTCACCTTGGCAGAGAGGGTTTCCGCAGTAGCCGCGAGGTCCGCCACCTAAGAATCTGCCACTGTGTCAAGGACGCCCGCAGCGCCGTGGATTTTGCTCGGCTGACACCTGAGGTCGCGCCCTTGGCAAACTGCTTCGGTCATCGAGGTCCATTACGTCTCAGCAATAATGTGAACACTGCTAATTACCTTGGCGATACACTGTCCCCACGAATATTAAGGTCGATTGTAGTTACTGGTTTCGTAGCTACTTTCTAACATTTAAAGTATCTGTATTACTAAGCGGCTTAAACGGTGCACGGTCCCAGTTGCAGGCTGCGTATCTAAAGGCATCCATGGCCAGTAAAAATTTGATCTTCAGCATTTCATATAATTACTGAAAAACTATTGATTAGGAGCTGTAATTTTACGTTAAAGATTTAACAAGGGAAGACAAGTTCTAAAATTAGAAACTGTGTATTCTGTATATCTTGAGAGAGCGTTAGTCGTGGCACGCAAGTTACCCTGGCTACTTTTACCCACTGTCTGATAATGAAAGCACTTGGCGAATTTCAACAAACTTTACACATAATTGCAAACTTTCTAGAAACTTTGCCTTGCTGACAAGCTCCGCAAAAAGTCAAAGGAAAAAAGTTAATCGCTTTCTATATTTTCGCTGTTCATACAGTAGAACTCCAGCATCAGGCACGACGTTTTACTCTATTGCATTTTTTGCTATAAACTCTATTCGCAACACATACTGCAGAAAGTATCCACACATAATATTGTACGACACATAGTTCAGGAGATACGACTTTATAAATATTGAGATGGAGGAAAAACTAGGTTTTCTTAAAACGGAGCGCAGATTATCCACATTACGAGGTGTGGCTAGAAAAAAACCGGACTAGTACTGGTGAAACAATAAAACGAATGCAATAAGGCTGAAAGTCGCGTTGCCTGTCACGTGACTCTCGCTCTGCCTACTGCTCGAGTTTCATCTGCCTCCTGCACTCAGTCTGCCCGTGGCGTCTGTTTTAAGTAGTTGACGTTTTGTCTGTGCGTCGGAAAATGTTGAGTGTACAGAAAGAACAGCGTGTTAACATCAAATTTTGTTTCAAACTAGGAAAATCTGCAAGTGAAACGTTTGTAATGTTACAACAAGTGTACGGCGATGATTGTTTATCGCGAACACAAGTGTTTGAGTGGTTTAAACGATTTAAAGATGGCCGCGAAGACACCAGTGATGACACTCGCACTGGCAGACCATTGTCAGCAAAAACTGATGCAAACATTGAAAAAATCGGTAAACTTGTTCGACAAGATCGCCGTTTAACAATCAGAGCAGTGTCTGAGTTAACAGGAGTTGACAAGGAAAGTGTTAGGCAGATTCTTCATGAAAGTTTCAACATGAACGAAGTGTGTTCAAAAATGGTTCCAAAGTGTCTCACAATTGAACAGAAGGAACGCCGAAGAATGATTTGTTCTGACATCCTGGAAAACATTGAAAGTGATCCCACCTTCTTACAAAATGTTATTACTTGCGATGAATCGTGGTTTTTTACTTACGATCCCGAATCTAAACGCCAATCGATGCATTGGAAAACTCCTGGTTCTCCACGACAAAAAAAAGCACGAATGTCAAAATCGAAATTCAAGGCAATGATGATTGTTTTTTTTTTTTTTTGACATCAAAGGGATTGTGCACATTGATTGGGTACCAGAGGGACAAACAATGAATCAGCATTACTACATTAGCGTCCTGGCTACCCTACGTGAGCGAGTACGGAGAAAACGGAACGATTTGTGGAGAAAAAAGTCATGGATCCTTCACCAAGACAATGCCCCAGCTCACAGTGCGTTGTCAGTGAAGACGTTTTTGGCAAAACACAACATTCCCATCTTAGATCATCCACCCTACTCACCTGATTTGGCCCCCTGTGACTTTTTTCTTTTCCCTAAAGTCAAGTCAGCTTTGAAAGGAACTAGATTTGAGACTGTTGAAGCAGTAAAAGAAAAAGCGACGGAAGTAATGTATGGACTTACCGAAAATGATCTGCAGCATTGCTATGAACAGTGGAAAATTCGTATGGAGCGGTGTAGAGACCGAGGAGGAGAGTACATTGAAGGAGATAACATGAAATTGTAAATAATTGTAAATAAATGTTTTTTCCAGCATCAGTCCGGTTTTTTTCTAGCCGCACCTCGTATACTCAAAAATGGCTCTGAGTTCTATGGGACTTAACATATGAGGTCATCAGTCCCCTAGAACTCAGAACTACTTAAACCTAACTAACCTAAGGACATCACACACATCCATGCCCGAGGCAGGATTCGAACCTGCGACCGTAGTGGTCGCGCAGTTCCAGACTGTAGCGCCTAGAACCGCTCGGCCACACCGGCCGGCCACACTATACTCATTCAGTGTTCAATAGTAAGAGCACTTAGCGACTTCCAACAAACTTTAAACGTAATTTGAAACCTTTTATAAACTTTTTCGTAAGTCTACCTCTATATGCAAAAGGAAATGCTCTGGCTGAATGACTCATCATCGTCCAGCCCAAAAGGCCAGGAACAGAAACTTGAAATTTATCGAAGGTGTGGATCTTATACTGTAGGCGTCGTTTAAGAACGGATTTTTCGAAATTTCAAGCCTAATGGGGTGAAATGAGGGGTGAAGGGTGTTTCAGAAAAGTATCGCTATTAAGGCAGTTTTCAAGCTAGGCCTATGAAAGTTTCGTTTCTCGGTAGGAAATAAAGAAATACGTGCCTCATCATTTTTGGAAATGCAACCCTATCGGGTGAAATAGTGTCTAAAGCTTTTTTCGAAAATATATCATTGTTACTAAACGATTCTTAAATCAGCATCTATGAACACTGGTATTTAAGTTCTCGGTTACAAATAAAAAATTACGCGTTTCACTGTTTTTGGAAATGGAACCTATAAAGAGGTTAAATACTGGATGAGATTTTTTATGGAAATATGTTACTATGAAGGCACTTTAAAGCTAAATATATGAAAACTTAAATTCGGTTTCTGAATTAGAAATAATACGTGAACCACTGTTTTTGGAAATTCAATCATTTGACGGTAAAACGGGGGATGAGAGTTTTTATAGAAAATATAGTTCATCGCGCAAGTATTTGTGAAGCTAAATGTATGAAAATTTGTGTTTGGTTTCTCTGTTAGAAATAAAATATACGCAGGTCACTGTTTTTGAAAATTTAAGCCCTAAGAGTGTGAAATATGGGTGAAATGTTTCATGAAAAATGTCATTGCGAAAGCATTTTTAGAGTTACATGTTTGAAATTTTGTGTTTGGCCTCTCGGTTAGAGAGAACAAATACGTGTTTCTCTGTTTTTGGAAATTCAACCCCTAAGAGAATGAAACAGGGTCGAACTCATTCACTGATTCATCATCGCCCAGCCCACACCTCTAAGGACAGAAACTTAAAATTTGGAGAGAGCGTGGATCTTATACTGTAGGCTTCGTTTAAGACATAGTTCCGCAATTCCACTCTTAAGTGCGTGAAATGGGCGACGAAAGGCATTTTGAATGTATGTCGCTATAAAGAGAATGTTAAAGCTAGAGCTGCGAAAACTAGTATTTGGTTTCTCTGTCAGAAAATAAAAAATACATGTTTCAGTATTTTTGGAAGTTCAACCACTAAGGTGCTGCAATAGTGGACGAAAGTTTTTTTGAAAATAAATAATTACTAAAGAACTACTCATGGATTTTTTAGGCTACATCTTTGAGAACTGATATTTGACTTCTCGGTTACAAATAAAAAAAAACAAAACAAATACGTGTTTCAGCGTTTCTAGATATCTAACCCCTAAGGGAGTGCAATAAGGGATGAAAATTTTTAAGAAAATATTTCGTTTCATTAAAAAAAATTTAAAGCTAAATTTAAGAAAATTGGTGTTGTACTTCTTGGTTGCAAGAAATATTTGTTAGGGGGTGAAAGTTGCTACGGAAATATCTCCACCAACAACGCATAAGGCTTGATTAACGAAAACTTCTGACTCCAGCGACCAGAATCGCTTTTTGGTCAGAAGTACATTCGGAAAAGGTCATGCTTATATGGCGTTAATTCAAATGGCTCTGAGCACTATGGGACTTAACATCTATGGTCATCAGTCCCCTAGAACTTAGAACTAATGAAACCTAACTAACCTAAGGACAGCACACAACACCCAGCCATCACGAGGCAGAGAAAATCCCTGACCCCGCCGGGAACCGAACCCGGGAACCCGGGCGTGGGAAGCGAGAACGCTACCGCACGACCACGAGATGCGGGCATGGCGTTAATTAGTGTGAGTAGCTTAGAAGGTGTTACAATTTGTGAACAACATAAAAATTCGATTACATAAAAATAAAAAAAAACATCTCTGCAGACCGTAACAGTCTACGCGAGCGAAGCAGTAGGCGGTAAGTTAGTGGGTAAATAATCCGAAACTAGCAAAACCAGCATAACTGGGATTTTGTGCCTCCTATCATGAAGGTTTTACATCTTCATCGTCAAATATTTAACACATTAATTCATTCGTAAGGCAGTCAGACGTTTGAAGCTCTTTTATAAATTGTAGTTCTATTCTAAAGAAGCTGTTGGTTGGGGGTTACTGGCTTATAAAAAAAAAAAAAACATTACAAGAATAGAAGAGAAACTCATTTTTCATATTCGTTCGTCAAGACCAGTTTCTACTCAGCAACTGGTTGAAGCTTCTCAAGGCCTTATGAGGTGACCACTACTCTCATAATAATGGCCTAAGAAGCCACAAACTGGTCATTAAATAAACAAAACTTGCTGCAGAACACCAAAACGTATTTGTTTTTGTTATCATCGACATGTTCCGCTGAACATCTACAGAAATATCAGTCCATGTTAAACAAGTTATCTGGTTCTTCCATGTTGTACATTTTCTTTCCTCACTCCAGAGTAGTACTTGGCTACTTTGACAAGTCTGACCGGGCTCCGTCCAGGCCATATACTCTGTGTCCCACTCTAGTATTTGATCCAGCCGTTCACAGCCACCTTGTAGACCTCGCACTGCCGCCCGTCGTCGTCAATTGAACGCCACCCAGAGTTTTCTAGTAAAGTCGAGGTCGTCCATCTTGTTGTGGATGGGCAGGAGACCAACCCATTAAATTGAGAGGAAGCCGAAAGGCACGCGTTTAGGTTCACGCAGGCTGGCGTGGGGTCTGGAACAGGACAAGGTAATTAGAACTTAGAAAAAAGGAGGTAACTGGTAGAATACTTAACTTTAATCCATTAATGTTGAACGTAGCTCTTGTCTGTACATTATTTACAATATCAATAGTAACTGGTAATGGCGCCTTGCTAGGTCGTAGCAAATGACGTAGCTGAAGGCTATGCTAACTATCGTCTCGGCAAATGAGAGCGTAATTTGTCAGTGAACCATCGCTAGGAAAGTCGGCTGTACAACTGGGGCGAGTGCTAGGAAGTCTCTCTAGACCTGCCGTGTGGCGGCGCTCGGTCTGCAATCACTGATAGTGGCGACACGCGGGTCCGACGTATACTAACGGACCGCGGCCCGATTTAAAGGCTACCACCTAGCAAGTGTGGTGTCTGGCGGTGACACCACACATCTTACCAGTTGTGTCAGTTAATACGATAAGATTCCCATGTCTGGACGTGTTCCAGACCTACGCGCGTCTAGGTGCTCCAGTGCTAGTGAGCACCATAGTGGGGACCTAGATTTTAGGCTGTTACTGAACAAGGTATCCCGGCGTATGAGAAGATAGCTGTTCGTAATTTCCTTCTACTCCTTAGCTGCTTCAGAAGGGTCGATGAGCGCCATGATCAGAATCCATGCGCGTCGTATAGGCCTCCGTGCTGCTGAGTTTATTCTCACTGCCTCACTTAGTTTGATATCCGCTTTAGTTACATGGGGACTGTTATACCAGACTAGTTCAGGATAGTCCACAGACGATGTCCAAAAGTGCCTGCGTAACAGCCTCACGATGCACTTGACAATCAAGGCAAAACAGAATTACGGTTCTTCAGGCCGGAGTGGCCGAGCGGTTCTAGGCGCTACAGTCTGGAGCCGCGCGACCGCTACGGTCGCAGGTTCGAATCCTGCCTCGGGCATGGATGTGTGTGATGTCCGTAGGTTAGTTAGGTTTAAGTAGTTCTAAGTTCTAGGGGACTGATGACCACAGTAGATAAGTCCCATAGTGCTGAGAGCCATTTTTGAACGGTTCTTCAGTTCCTGCTTAGGCCCTCCTAGGTGGGATCTACATGTAGATCTTGTATACAATGACTGGCTGTAATTGTACAGCTTATTAATGCAGTTAACTTCGCATGAACAATCGCAACGCTGATCCGTCGGAAAATTGTTACACTGCATCCAGACAGCATAAATTGTGTAAAGAAAAAGAACAAAGGGCGTGAACGGAGAAGCTCGCTTAGTTACAACGGCATAGGCACCAGTCCGTCGGCGAAATACAAACAACCATTATGTCCGGACCGACACACCTATGCTGATTATGAAGAAGCATAAAATTTCAGGAACCACATCGTTTCCATTAAGCTATCAATTACGGTGCAGTGATGTGAATAGTCGCAGTAAAGACGTAAAAATCGACGAGAAGAGAACAATATGGCTTTGAATGTCATTTTATTTTTAAACAGAAGGAAACTGTATATGGCAAAACTCATGTTAAACATATACGTAAACAAAACAAACAGGATGAGATACATAGTGAACTCAAAGTAGTTACGTGTTGAAATCACAGTTTTGGATCAAATATATATAATTAGTGACAGAAGACTGATAGTGCACCACAACCATAAATGCAAACAGGACGAAAAGTGGGAAGAAAAAAGTTCGTAAATAGAGCTGCAGTGCGACCTCTAGCATGTTACCAGATGAGAGGAAACGGAAATGCCAACTAAAGAACTGTAAGTAATCACTTATTTACATGACAAACGAGACGTGGACCATTTTGCTAAAAAGACATGGGTTAGTAGAAATCCTTGGGTAACAGAAGATATATTGAATTTAATTGATTAAAGGAGAAAATATAAAAATACAATAAATGAAGCAGGGAAAAAGGAATACAAACGTCTCAAAAATGAGATCGACAGGAAGTGCAAAATGGCTAAGCAGGGATGGCTAGAGGACAAATGTAAGGATGTAGAGGCATATCTCACTAGGGGTAAGATAGATACTGCCTACAGGAAAATCAAAGAGACCTTTGGATAAAAGAGAACCACTTGTATGAATATCAAGAGCTCAAACCCAGTTCTAAGCAAAGAAGGGAAAGCACAAAAGTGGAAGGAGTATGCGGAGAGTCGGTACAAGGGCGATGTACTTGAGGACAATATTATGGAAATGGAAGAGGATGTAGATGAAGATGAAATGGAAGATATGATATTGCATGAAAAATTTGACAGAGCACTGAAAGACTTGAGTCAAAACAAGGCCATGGGAGTAGACAACATTCCATTAGAACTACTGACAGCCTTCGGAGGGCCAGCCCTGACAAAACTCTACCATCTGGTGAGCAAGACGTATGAGACAGGCGAAATACCCTCAGATATCAAGAAGAATATAATAATTCCAATCC
The DNA here is from genome assembly GCF_021461395.2 of Schistocerca americana. Classification (NCBI taxonomy): domain Eukaryota; kingdom Metazoa; phylum Arthropoda; class Insecta; order Orthoptera; family Acrididae; genus Schistocerca; species Schistocerca americana. The sequence continues at coordinate 88,747,787 of NC_060119.1, forward strand.
CAAAGAAAGCAGGTGTTGATAGATGTGAAAAATGCCGAACTATCAGTTTAATAAGTCACGGATGCGAAATACTAACGTGAATTCGTTACAGACGGATGGAAAAACTGGTAGAAGCCGACCTCGGGGAATATCAGTTTGGATTCCGTAGAAATGTTGGAACACGTGAGGCAATACTGACCCTACGACTTATCTTAGAAGATAGATTAAGGAAAGTTAAACCTACGTTTCTAGCATTTGTAGACTTAGAGAAAGCTTTTGACAATGTTGACTGGAATACTCTCTTTCAAATTCTGAAGGTGGCAGGGGTAAAGTACAGGAAGCACAAGGCTATTTACTCCGGCATGGATGTGTGTGATGTCATTAGGTTAGGTTTAATTAGTCCTAAGTTCTAGGGGTCTGATGACCTTAGAAGTTAAGTCCCATAGTGCTCAGAGCCACTTGAACCATTTGAACCAAAAGGCTATTTACAATTTGTACAGAAACCAGATGGCAGTTATAAGAGTCGAGGGGCATGAAAGGGAAGCAGTGGTTCAATCTGTATAGTGAGCAAACAGTGAAGGAAACAAAAGAAAAATTCGGAGTAGGAATTAAAATCGATGGAGAAGAAATAAAAACTTTGAGGTTCGCCGATGACATTGTAATTCTGCCAGAGAAAGCAAAGGACCTGGAAGAGCAGCTGAATGGAATGGACAGGGTCTTTAAAGGAGGATATAAGATGAACGTTAACAAAAGTAAAACGAGGATAATGGAATGTAGTAGAATTAAGTCAGGTGATGCTGAAGGAATTAGATTAGTAAATGAGACACGTAAAGTAGTAGATGATTTTGCTATTTGGGGAGCAAAATAACTGATGATTGTCGAAGTAGAGAGGATGTAAAATGTAGACCGGCAATGGCAAGGAAAGCGTTTCTGAAGAAGAGAAATTTGTTAACATCGAGTAAAGATTTAAGTGTCTGGAAGTCGTTTCTGAAAGTATTTGTATGGAGTCTAGCCATGTACGGAAGTGAAACATGGACGATAAATAGTTTGGACAAGAACAGAATAGAAGGTTTAGAAATCTGATGCTACAGAAGAATGCTGAAGATTAGATGGGTAGATCATGTAACTAATGATGGGGTACTTCAAAATGGTTGAAATGGCTCTGAGCACTGTGGGACTTAACATCTGTGGTCATCAGTCCCCTAGAACTTAGAACTACTTAAACCTAACTAACCTAAGGACATCACACAGCCCGCATCTCGTGGTCGTGCGGTAGCGTTCTCGCTTCCCACGCCCGGGTTCCCGGGTTCGATTCCCGGCGGGGTTAGGGATTTTCTCTGCCTCGTGATGGCTGGGTGTTGTGTGCTGTCCTTAGGTTAGTTAGGTTTAAGTAGTTCTAAGTTCTAGGGGACTTATGACCACAGCAGTTGAGTCCCATAGTGCTCAGAGCCATTTGATTTTGACATCACACACATCCATGCCCGAGGCAGGATTCGAACCTGCGACCGTAGCGGTCGATGGGGTACTAAATAGAATTGGGGAGAAGAGTAGTTTGTGGCACAACTTGACTAGAGGAAGGGATCGGTTGGTAGGACATGTTCTGAGGCATCAAGGGATCACCAATTTAGTATTGGAGGGCAGCGTGGAGGGTAAAAATCGTAGAGGGGGACCAAGAGAGGAATACACTAAGCAGATTCAGACGAATGTAGGTTGCAGTAGGTACTGTGAGATGAAGAAGCTTGCACAAGATAGAGTAGCATGGAGAGCTGCATCAAACCAGTCTCTGGACTGAAGACCACAACAACAACAACAACAACAACACATCAAAACAAATGCGTATCATTCGATATCGCTATGATGATGTCTGAAAGTGAAAAAAGGCGAAACGCGTCTGGGAGAATAAAATACAGCGCAGCAAGAGGAGGCGTTTTTTATTTACAAAACAACTACAATATTTCTGTGCTTGCTGTGGAGGATGGCCACTCAAACAAACTCGTTATGAAGCCGATTGTTGTCTCACATAAAAGCCTTTGATGTCATATACAAACAATGAAATACATCACGTCGGATAAAGAGGAAATATCAATCGACCACTAAGTTTCTATCGCGATATTTCACGAGGACTCGCTGAACCACTTGATACAACTGTCTTGAAATCATTTCCCGTTCGATGCCCTTCCCGGAGCCATCGCTGTACTTGTTTACTGTACCGTCAGCGCGTGTGTCTGGTAATGCCCACGGGAGACAAAGGAAATAATGTCGTGGTCACATAGTAATGTGTTGCATCGCAGCGACAACAGTATGAAATGGGCAGAGAGGGAATGTTTTCATTCTGTGTCGTTCACGTGTGTCGAGTGCTAATTAGTTTGTATAAACTAAATATCTTTCACACACCAAGAGAAGCCAGATATATTACTTCTCTACGGAGAATTCAGAAGTAACGGGAAGATAAAAGTTGAGTTGTATGCAAGAAGGCATCCTGACAGACGGTTCAGCGAATGTGCGAAACATTGTTAATGGAAGGGCAAGGGTAGTGAAATATTATGAAGAGGGTATGGAGCCAGCCTGTAAGGAGTAAAGCGAGCGTCCGCACTTCGTGGTCGTGCGGTAGCGTTCTCGCTTCCCACGACCGGGTTCCCGGGTTCGATTCCCGGCGGGGTCAGGGATTTTCTCTGCCTCTTGATGACTGGGTGTTGTGTGATGTCCTTAGGTTAGTTAGGTTGAAGTAGTTCAAGTTCTAGGGGGCTGATGACCACAGCAGTTTAGTTCCATAGTGCTCAGAGCCATTTGAACAATTTTTTGAAGAATTTAACTGTTCATAACAAAAGAAAAGCACCTTGTTTCTTACGTTCATCTACATCTACATGGATACTCTGCAAATCACATTTAAGTGCCTGGCAGAGGATTCATCGAACCACCTTCACAATTCTCTATTATTCCAATCTCGTATAGCGCGCGGAAAGAATGAACACCTCTACCTTTCCGTACGAGTTCTGATACCCTTATTTTATCTTGGTGGTCGTTCCTCCCTATGTAGGTCGGTGTCAACAAAATATTTTCGCATTCGGAGGAGAAAGTTGGTGATTGGAATTTCGTGAGAAGATTCCGTTGCAACGGAAAACGCCTTTCTTTTAATGATGTCCAGCCCAAACCCTGTATCATTTCTGTGACACTCTGTCCCATATTTCGCGATAACACAAAACGTGCTGCCTTTCTTTGAACTTTTTCGATGTACTCCGTCAGTCCTATCTGGTAAGGATCCCACACCGCGCAACAGTATTCTAAAAGAGGACGGACAAACGTAGTGTAGGCAGTCTCTTTAGTAGGTCTGTTACATTTTCTATGTGTCCTGCCAATAAAAACCCAGTCTTTGTTTAGCCTCCCCCACAACATTTTCTATGTGTTCCTTCCAATTTAAGTTGTTCGTTATTCTAATACCTAGGTATTTAGTTGAATTTACGGCTTTTAGGTTAGACTGATTTATCGTGTAACCGAAGTTTAACGGATTCCTTTTACCGCTCATGTGGATGACCTCACACTTTTCGTCATTTAGGGTCAACTGCCACCTTTAGAACCATTCATACATCTTTACTAAATCGTTTTGCAGTTTGTTTTGGTCTTCTGATGACTTTATTAGTCGATAAACGACAGCGTCATCTGCAAACAACCGAAGACGGCTGCTCAGATTGTCTCCAAAATCGTATATATAGACAAGGAACAGCAAACGGCTTATAACACTACCTTGGGGAACGCCAGAAATCGCTTCTGTTTTACTCTATGACTTTCCGTCAGTTACTACGAACTGTGACCTCTCTGACACGAAATCACGAATCCAGTCGCATAACTGAGACTATATTGCATCAGCACGGAATTTGAGTACAAGCCACTTGTGAGGAAGGTGTCGAAAGCCTCCTAGAAATTTAGAATTATGGAATAAATTTGAAATCCCTTGTCGAAACTACTCAACAATTCGTGTGAGTAAGAAGGTAGCTGTGTTTCACAAGAACTATGTTTACGAAATCTTATCTTCGAGGTAAGTCATAATGTTCGTGTACAATATATGTTCTAAAATCCTGCTGCATATCGACGTTAACGATAGGGGCCTGTAATTTAATGGGTTACACCTACTACCTTTCTTGAACATTGGTGTGACCTGGGCAAATTTCCTGTATTTGGGTACGGATCTTTCGTAGAGCGAACGGTTGTATATGATTGTTAAGTATGGAGCTAATGCATCAGCATACTCCGAAAGGAACCTAATTGGTATACTGTCTGGACCAGAAGACTTGCTATTATTAAGTGATTTAAGTTGCTTCACTACACCGAGGATATTTACTTCTACGTTACTCGTGTTGGCAGCTGTTCTCGATTCGAATTTTGGATTATTTACTTCGTCTTCTTTTGTGAAGGCATTTCGGAAGGCTGCTTTGGCAGCACTGTCTTCGATAGTATCTCAATTGCTATTGCGCAGAGAAGGCATTGATTGTTTCTTGCCGCTGACATACTTCACATACGACCAGAATCGCTTTGGATTTTCTGCCAGGTTTCGAGACAAAGTTTCGTTGTGGAAACTGTTATAGGCGTCTCGCATTGAACTCCACGCTAAGTTTCGAGCTTCTGTAAAGGATCGCCAGTCTTGGGGATTTTGCGTCTGTTTAAATTTGGCATGTTTGTTTCGTTGTTTCTGCAACAGTGTTCTAACCCGTTTTGTGTAACAAGGAGGATCAGCTCCGTCGTTTGTTAGTTTATTTGGTATAAACCTCTCAATTGCTGCCGATACTATTTCTCTGAATTGAAGCCACATATGGTCTACACTTATATTATGAATTTGGAATGAGTGGAGATTCTCTCTCAGGAAGGCATCAAGTGAATTTTTATCTGCTTTTTTGAATAGGTATATTTTTCGCTTATTTTCCGAGGATTTGGGTATTACAGTATTCAGTCTCGCTACGACAACCCTGTGTTCACTAATCCCTGAATCGGTTTTGATGCTCGTTATTAACTCAGGATTATTTGTTGCTAAGACGTCAAGTCTGTTTTCACACCCGTGTACTATTCGCGTGGGTTCATGAACTAACTGCTCGAAATAATTTTCAGAGAACGCGTCTAGCACAATTTCGGATGATATTTTATGCGTGCCTCCGGAATTAAACATGTATTTTCGCCAACATATCGATGGTAAATTAAAGTCACCACCAACTATTATCATATGAGTCGGGTACGTGTTTGAAATCAGACTCAAGTTTTCTTTGAACCTTTCAGCAACATAACCTGGGACCACTGTTCCAATGACAATGTACTGTGTTCTTGAAGCCAGGCTTTACGGGCTCACCTGTGACCAGGGGTCAGTGGAATTCACCTTGCAGGTCTCTGGGCGGATAAACCATGTCTGTTCAGTCGTCTGTAAACTGTGTCTGGATACAACTGTTCCAGTGGCAGCGGTAAGGTCTCGAGCAAGGCTACCTGCAGTACTCCATGGCCGTCTGTGGGCACTGATGGTGGGCAATTGGGAGGTCGGTAAAAGAATCCAATTATTATTTTATACCGGTTGCCAACAATGACCTCTGCCCATACTAGCTCACAGGAAGTATCTACTTCAATTTCGCGACAAATTGAACTACTTCTGACAGAAACAAACACGTTACCGCGTTCTTCACGATTAACTTATCGTGTTTACCGGTTTTCGGCTTAAAGTCTGATGATGGAGCCGAAAACCGGTTTACACGATAAGCTGATCCTGTAGAACACAACCAGTATAATGTTTTTCATTTATTATAATGTTGTTCTATCAAGAACCGACGGAAGAATCACGTAACATGATTTAAGTGATAGTTTTTGCCGCGTTTTTCGAGAATGGAACGGTAGAGAAATAGTGTGGAAGTGGATCGATGAACTATCTGCCAGGCTATTAAGTGTGAACTGGAGTATGGTCATGTACACTCATGCTCATAGATTAAGGATAATTGCAGGTATGGTGACATACAGCGTGGCACTACACAAAACTGGCGCTAATAAAATAGGCACGTAGGGAACACACACGACGCAGATCTGTAAGTCCACGGTATTGGTGAGAAGTTGAGAAAACCGTCCCGAAACACATGTGCTACAAAACACCACTGTTTCCTGCGCATGTACCTCGACATCAGTATGGGATATGATCACCATGCGCCGGCGGCTGTGGCCATGCAGTTCTAGGCGCTTTAGTCTGGAACCGCGTGACCGCTACGGTCGCAGGTTCGAATCCTGCTTCGGGCATGGATGTGTGTGATGTCCTTAGGTTAGTTAGGTTTAAGTAGTTCTAAGTTCTAGGGGACTGATGACCACAGATGTTAAGTCCCATAGTGCTGAGAGCCATTTGAACCATTTTGATCACCATGCACACGCACACAGGCCGCACAATGGGTTGGCATATTCTGGATCAGGTGGTTGAGCAGCTGCTACGGTATAGCCTCCCATTCTTGCACCAGTGCCTGTCGGAGCTCCTGAAGTGTCGTAGGGGTTTGGAGACGTGCAGCGATACATCGAAAGAGAACATCCCAGACGTACTCGAGGGGGTTTAGGTCTGGAGAACAGGCAGGCCACTCCATTCGCCTGATATCTTCTGTTTCAAGGTACTCCTCCACGATGGCAGCTCGGTGGGGCCGCGTTATCATCTATCAGGAGGAATGTGGGACCCACTGCACCCCTGAAGAGGGTGCAGAATGACGTCCAGAAACACCTGACATGTTACAGTTCCTCTGTCAAAGACATGCAGGGGTGTACGTGCACCAACGATAATCCCACCCCACACCATCAAACCACGACCTCCATACAAGCCCCTTTCAAGGACATTAAGGGGTTGGTATCTGGTTCCTGGTTCACGCCAGATGAAAACCGGGCGAGAATCACTGTTCAGACTATACCAGGACTCGTCCGTGAACATAACCTGGGACCACTGTTCCAATGACAATGTACTGTGTTCTTGAAGCCAGGCTTTACGGGCTCACCTGTGACCAGGGGTCAGTGGAATTCACCTTGCTGGTCTCTGGGTGGATAAACCATGTCTGTTCAGTCGTCTGTAAACTGTGTCTGGATACAACTGTTCCAATGGCTGCGGTAAGGTCCCGAGCAAGGCTACCTGCAGTACTCCATGGCCGTCTGTGGGCACTGATGGTGAGATATCGGTCTTCTTGTGGTGTTGTACACTGTGGACGTCCCGTACTTTAGCGCCTGGACACGTTTCCTGTCTGCTGGAATAGTTCTCATAATCTTGAGATCTCACTTTGTGGCACACGGAGGGCCCGTGCTACGACCTGCTGTGTTTGACCAGCCTCCAGTCGCCCTAGTATTCTACCCCTCATAACGTCATCAATATGTGTTCTTTGAGCCATTTTCAACACACAGTCACCATTAGCACGTCTGAAAACGTCTGTACTCTTACTCGCTGCACCGTACTCTGACATGCACATACACACCTCTGTGTATGTGGACTGCTGCCAGCGCCACTGTGCGAAGACCGCAGGTCAAATGCACCGCATGGTCATGCCCCGACGTGATTTAAACCCGCAAACCGCCTACCAGAGCGTTGTTTCACCATTGCATTATCCTTAATTTATGAGCATGAGTGTAGATGTAGATGTAGATGTACCAGTGCGATGAGTTTCCGGCTCACTACTCGCTCGTGGCAAGAAACCGTTCACCCAGTTTTTACCTGGTCGCTGGACGGGACGTGAAGGTGTAACCAGTTGGCCTGCAGGTTCGCATGATTTGGACGCCACTGTACTTTCTTTTTTCTATGAGAAATACTCAATCAGAAGTTTATGCAGATGTTCCAGCGACCAAAAAGATTCTAAAATTCCTTCTGTCGCACTGCAGCATGTGCAATGATGTCGAAGGAATCTCTTCAGTTCGTCCACAAGTCATAGTATCAGCGACTGTAAACTTTTGTTGCCGGAGACGGTGGGTGCTGTGAACACTTGAAGATATAAGCGGAATTTTAAGGGTGTCTACGAGCTAATTCTTTTGTGATTTCCTTTTGTTGTTGTTGTTGTTGTTGGTGTATAGTTTTGTAATGTGTGTGTGTGTGTGTGTGTGTGTGTGTGTGTGTGTGTGTGTGTGTGTATGTATCTTAACGTTGACCTCATGATGCGAATTTATTGTTTAACAGTATACCTCAAGTACTTGCTTTACCATTCCATTCCGTTTTTGACGTGCACCTATCTTTCAAGGCTGAAGCAGAACTCTTACCGCAGTTAACTTGAAACTAACTAGTAAATATTTTTAAACTCACGTATATTTTAATTATTCCACACTGTCTATACTCAATAAACACGTCTCTGGCCTCAACAAAAATACGAATATTACTCTCAATGTACGCATACATAAATTTAACAAAATCCCTCCAGTGCAAAAGCAAGCAACAACTACGTGTAACAAAAAGGCAAATTAGCAAAAAATCATCAATTAATACGAAAGTCTCCTCCGGCGCTACTAGCGGCTGCGACCTCTCATGTCGCGTGGTTTCTCTCTACCGCAGGTTGCGTCCGATCACTTCCGACACCTCTGAACAACTTCTCGCTCGATACTATGGGCGATAATAATATCTCAGACTCAGAGTTTGTGTATGCACACCAGCAGAATCATTGGTCAACTTTGCATAGATGTATTAACGTCCAACTTTGAAACTGGTGAATCATCCTTAAATTCCACGTCCCTTATCTTCCAATTTATGTTCTTTTAAAAATTCTTCCCGTCTCAGGAGAACTTCCTTTCAATCTTTGTACAGTATATTTTCGTCTTTACTAAAAATTTCCAAGGTAGCATTTCCACTTCTGTTTTGATCACATATTGTACTCTTTAGTGTATTGTCGAGCAAATCATCCCGTCCTCTCTAGTTCTTTAACTGCTTTGCACTCTTGTTTTAGCCGTTTCCTCATAGCTTGTTCCTAGTTTCATTATTCAGAGTCCGGTACGTTTGTTGGTCTTTAATGATCCTCCACATTGAAAGGTGGCTACACTGAGCCACTGCGCCAGAGATTGCGCCAAAGAATATTATTCTGCCGCCTCCACAGTGCTTGGAGAGAACTCGTAGAAGTCAGTGCTTGTCGAGAGCTCGTGGTAGTCAGTGCCTGTCGAGGACTCGGGGTAGTCTGTGCTGAGATGTTGTAGCAGAGAGTGATTGTTAAGATGTGCTATTAGGCAGTGCTTGCTGAGATGTGATATTGGAGAGTTCTGGTTGAGATGTGATAGTAGAGAGTCGGTGTGAGATATAATGTAAGGATTAGAGTGATTTTCATCAATATAAATGAGGTAACCAACTCCATTTCTTTTTATTTCAGTATCCTAAATAATGCGTCATTACAAGTTCAGTCAACAAAGCATCTGGCGTGTGTTCTTGTATTAGAGTGTAATTCTGCTTTCATTACGCAATTATAGTGTTTGTAATTTTCTTTTATCACGTCAGTAAAATTGGTATTTAAAAATTCTTGTCTTGTTGAAAAAGAACCGTGCCAGATGTGCGTTGAGTCACACTTCCACATACAGAACAGTTATACTTGTGCTTTGGTTTCGTAGGTTTCATAGTTGCTGGGGACTTAATTAATTAATTGTGTTAACGAAAATTTTCATTTCATTCTTTGTTGTTGTTCTTTGCAGTCAGATAGCGTAATAATACTAGTCAGGGCCAACCGTTTACGAAACAGCGTAATCGGACTTACAGCTACTAAAAAACTAAAAGTATTTTCAATCTTATTTAATTAAGCCCCCATGCACGTGGCGACCCTGCCAGGATCGTCCCTTGGAATCTTCTGATTGTAAAAATAGTAGACCGTAGTATTGATGTAGTAATTTGAGTTTAGTAATTGTGGTGTATTTTGCATGTGTAGATTTGGTAATTGTCATTCTTCTAATGGTATTTTTTCTCAGAATTTGATTTGTTGTCTTGTATACGCGTTTGACAATCTAGTGCAATTATTTCAATTGTTCGATTGATCGTGTTTGAGGGAGACATTGCATGTAAATGGTATTGTTGGAGATAAGGAGGCATTGTGCGCAATTTTCATATAGTAACGAGTTTTGTATGATTTGTAAATGATTGCACGGTCAATGAAACAGGCAAAAATGATGAATAGTCAGAATAACGAAATTGTTGACATGGCGAACTCGCCAACACAGGATAACAGTATGATGAATAATGGTGTTGAAAACAATTTAATAAGCAAGGAAAATAGTCCGGAAACAGTTCAAAATTTTTCTCAATCAGAAAATTCACAGAATACGAGATTAATGACAGAAGATTCTGGAATAGTATCGAACAAAGATAGCTTTACAGCTATGACGAAAGAAGTCGATTTTGCGGGAAATGTTAGGGGTGAAAAGAGTTTCAAACCAGTTACTATGGAGCAGTTAATGAGTGCAATATTAAATGTCGGATCACGGTTGGAATCTGAATTAAAAGCAGTGGAATCTGAATTAAAAACAGTGGGATCTGAATTAAAAACAATGGGATCACAGTTACGATCTGAATTAAAAACAGAGATGGAAGCAATGGCAACGCGGTTAAGTTCACGAATAGGGACATGTTTCAACATGAAAGATGAATCAAACAAAGAAATTAGAGAAGAAGTACAACCGATTTTGAATGCTCACAATAATAGCTTAATTTCAACAGAAATCAGACAAGAGGAACAGGGCAGGGAACAGGAAGAAAAAGATCGCGTGATAATACAAAAATTTTCAGAGTTAAATTTACAATGTGCACACGATAAGGAAGAAATAATTGAGAGAATCGAGGAATCCGTACCAAATGACAGAATAAATAATCTAACACAACAATATGAACAGTTAACTACCAAATGTGTCAACACCGAAACCCGAGTCGCGACATTTACAGAAGACGTAAATAAACAGAAAGAACAATTAAGTGACTCATCGGAAAGAGTGGAGGAGATCTCAGATAAATTGACAAGTGTTAGTTTAGCAGAAGGGTTTGAAGAAAATAATTTGTTTCATTTACGGGATGCAACAAGAGAGCGCCAGGCGCGTGAACTTGACAATAATCGTCATTGGGACTGGGACAGACGCGGTAGGTCTTTGTCGCCACGAGGCGAAAACTTTGACTATAAACACTTTTTGACTGTTCGGAAATTTAAGATCTTCCGTAATTCTAAGAATGACATACATCCATGTTCATGGCTAGATCAATTTACGTACGCACTTCCGCCAGATGTGCCACAAAGTCACAAACTGGAAATTATGCGCGGCTATTAATGTCCTCAGGGGATTCACTACTCTAAGTGAATATGTGCCGTAGCGAGCATAGGGCCCCGAGCTGTAGTGGTGCTATTTCTCTTTTAGTTTTCTGTACCGCTGCCTACTCTTTTACTATTCTTTGCATCTGTCAAAACAACTCTTCGACTATCAATCTATCTAGTGAGTAAGTAAACAATAACCGGATTTGACTAATTTACCCAAAAGTGATTTCGGAAATGACCATGTGGAGTTACTGTACCTTCAGCAGCATTCATTCGTAGCTTAGACGAAATTTTACCTGTTTATCTTCGTGACAATATTACTTCGTATGTTGACGACTTTCTTTTTGCCAAACGTTCTTGGAGTGAACACAACAAAATTTTGGATTCATTGTTACGTATCTTTGCAAGAGTTGGCATTACAGTGAACTTAGAAAAATCTGAATTTGGTCGTTCTCAGGTGAAATTTCTCGGTCACATTATTTCTACAGAAGGTATTCTCCCTGATCCAGAAAAATTAGACGCTATTCGTAATTATGCTGTTCCTACTACAAAACGTGATGTTCGTAGTTTCCTTGGTGTCTGTAATTTTCTTCGACGCTTTGTTAAATTGGACAATTTGGCCACACCTCGTTTATGTGAACTATCCGGAAAGAAATCTAATTGGTGTTGGGATGAGGAAGCTCAGTCAGAATTTGAACAGCTTCGTGATGCTTTAGTTGCTGCTCCACTTCTTTCACATCCGGATCTATCTAAAGATTTTTGTTTGGCGACGGACTCATCATACAAAGGCCTAGGTGCACATTTATTTCAAGAGATAGAAGAAAACGGCGTTGTAGTACAAAAAACTATTGCATTTGGAAGTCGTGTTCTTTCTAAATCAGAAAAGAATTATTCGATTACGGAACTTGAAGCTTTGGCTGTTGTATGGGCTTTTACAAAATTTCGGACATTTTTGTTTGGCAGACATACTAAGGTTTACACCGATCATCGAGCTCTGGAATTTCTTATGTCGACAAAATTAACACTGGAAGATTGTCACGATGGGCGTTGTACCTACAGGAATTTGATTTTAGTATTGTTTACATACAGGGTTCTTCAAATATTGTTGCTGATGCTTTATCACGTGCACCTATGGGTTTGAAACAAAGTGCTGAAGAGGACTGCAAAGAAAACAATTATTGTTTGATGTATATTCAAGGTGTTGCGTTTGAGAACTTTATTTCGTCTTCGCTCCAGGACATCGCTAAGGAGCAAAATAAGGATCCAATCTGGAAGGACAGTAAGGAGAAGTGGAGGAGAAAGGAAAGCGTAGCGATTAGACAGCATTATTTAGTTCGCAATGACATTCTTTTTAAACGAAAATCGGTCGACAACTCTGTTTGGTTAGTTTGTATTCCTGATGAGTGGGTTAATAAGCTGATTTGGTATACGCATTTCAGTTATGCACACTTTGGTCCCAGAAAATGCTTTCATAAATTACGAGAAAATTGCTCCTTCAGTAATATGGAAAAACGTATTCGATCTGTTCTTGCCAAATGCAAATTATGTCAAAACGCTAAGCCGCCAACAGTTTCTCACAGAGCACCGTTGTTTCCTATCATTCCAGCGAAATTAAAGGAGATGGCTGCAGTTGATTTGTTCGGTCCAGTGGTTCGTTCTACTAATGGTTTTGCGTACATTTTCGTAGCAGTGGAGTTGACGTCAAAATATGTATGTTTTACACCTTTACGCAAAGCAACAGCTCGTTCAGTATCTAACGCTTTCATCAAACATTTTCTTAAAGAAGTTGGTCATGTTGATAAGGTTATATCAGATAGTGGATCACAGTTTCGTTCTAAAATTTGGCTTCGTACTCTACAGCGTCGTAAAATTAAACCAATTTTCATTTCACTTTTTCACCCTCAATCTAACGCTTCAGAGAGGTGGATGAAGGAAATCAATAAATTGTGTCGTCTTTATTGTCATCAGAATCACAGAACTTGGGATCAGTATCTTCATATTTTTCAAAACATTCTGAATGAACTTCCTAATGATTCAACTTCTTTACCGCCTTTACTAGTATTAAAAAACAAAGCACCGGCAAATCGCATATCTAAAATCGTTCCTTTTCCGCCCACATGGAAACTGCGGCATTCTGAAGTTGTCAACCTGGCTCTACGAAATATTGCATCTGCGGCTGCTAGAAGAGAGAAATCAGCTAAGCGTCCTGGTCGTTCAAAAATCTTGTCAGTTGGTCAGAAGGTGTTAATTAAGTCTCATCGTTTGTCTCACAAAGGAAAAGGCTTGTGTCGCAAATTTTTTCTGCTTTATAACGGTCCATATAGAATTCGCAAAATTATACATGATAACACTGTTGAAGTAGAAACTCTTAAATCTCGACGCTCTAAAGGAATACATCATATAGCTAACGTAAAAATTTTTGTGGAATGATATACTTTTAAAAAATTTTTGTGGAATGACATACTTGTGAGAAACTAACAGCTACATGTAAACATGCGGAGAATACAAGGATACCGCGCTGTGTTTTGGCGGCGGCACATACTCAAAGCAACAGTCAAGTCTGCGCGCCGCACAAAGCAGTCGTTGACCGCGAACAATTGCTTCCTACGTCACGCGCCTACAGCTGATCGAGCGCCCAGTGCGAATGCACTGACAGCCGTAAACAAATACACACTTTAATTTCTCCGATTAAATTCAGTATAAAGCTATAGTGACTTGATGAATTATGTTATTAACATTCAGTATTTTTCAGGATACGGTTCTATAAAATACTTAAGAACTTCAGGTAAATTCTGTGTGTCTCCGACGTTAAGACGACTTGCTATCGAGAAATTTTCAGGAAGAATGTAATTTCGAAGTAGAAACTAATGAACTAAAAAGGTAACTATTAATTGAGTTTATTTTTCAGGTAACATATTTCCACTTAGGTACGTACTTTAGACGTAATTTGCTGCTCGCGATTACGTGATTCATACTTTGTGCTAATTTCATGTTCTATGAATTTGCGTGTGAAGCGACGTGCTTGCGTACATTTGCTGATTTTTGTCAATGTTTTATTAATGAACAGGATTGTTATTTGTATATATTATGCATCGCTTGGCTGCACTGCTTTTTCACTGATGTCATATTTTTTATTATGTGCCTGCTGTGCTTATTTATTTAAATTATAATTGTCACCTGATTAGTTGTGCTGATATGTATGAAGTTATACTTTGTGATTTATCTGCTTGCGCCTTCATGTTTACTTATTAAGATGACATGAACATTTATTTGCTTATGCTGATATGATGCTAATGACCTGTTTATTATGTTAGATAACATATGTTTACTGCTATGCGTATGGATTGCATATTTATACATTTCTGTTTGTCGTCACACCTACTCTTTAATTTGGTATATAGCAATGCTGATGTACAGTGTACGAACATAGAGTTTAGGTTACACTATGGTATAGGTTACAGATTGTGGGCTTGGCAGAGCCTCGTTGTAAGGATTTGTGCTGCATCCACTTTTTGACATTCTGTTCACTACTGGTATATTTACTCGCTATTGCTTGTTTTGCTTACGCTCAGTGCCTTATATTTTTAAGAAAATAAAATGAACTGCTATAATTCGACGAACGACATTGGTACAAAGAACTTCGTTGAAGTCACATGAGCTGGAGGTTTTATGGAAGCTGTATAAATTTATGCTAATAGGAAGGAAGCTAACGACATGACATACCGAAACTAGGTTTATACCATTGACAGTCATTACACTGCATTTTTCGTGAGCAATTGAAATAGGAAGTGACACTTGACACAAAAAATACTCCACATGTTTGCTTCTGCCATAATTCTTGAAGTGGTGTACACACTGTGAAATATTATGATCATTCACACCCCGTAATCGTACTTAATTACTGATAGTTATTCGAACTAAGTCTGTTAGAGGTCATGTATGCATTTCTTTTGTTTATAATTCATAATGAGTAGAAGATTTGGGTCAGACGGATTACACAGAGGTTGTGTGTTGACAATGTGTCTTCGGATTCTATGGGATGATGAGGTTTGCATTAGGATTTTATCTGTACTTGTTCGAGGAGACTGACTAAGGAAAGAGTTGTTGTGGAAGTGAAATGATATTGGCGATAAGGTTTATATGTATCGATGTATTGAAGAGGTATTATTGAGGTATTATTGAGATTGTGTGAAGTTGATGATTATTGGAGTTTTTGTGGACAAGAGGTAAGGTAAATGATATTGATGATAAGATTTATATGTATCGACGTAAAAGGTATTATTGAAGTATCATGGAATGGAAACACACAGCAACAGAACGTACCAGCGTGACTTCAAACACTTTGTTACAGGAAATGTTCAAAACGTCCTCCGTTAGCGAGGATACATGCATCCACCCTCCGTCGCATGGAATCCCTGATGCACTGATACAGCCCTGGAGAATGGCGTATTGTATCACAGCCTTTCACAATACGAGCACGAAGAGTCTCTACATTTGGTACCAGGGTTGCGTAGACAAGAGCTTTCAAATGCCCCCATAAATGAAAGTCAAGAGGGTTGAGGTCAGGAGAGCGTGGAGCCCATGGAATTGGTCCGCCTCTACCAATCCATCGGTCACCGAATCTGTTGTTGAGAAGCATACGAACACTTCGACTGAAATGTGCAGGAGCTCCATCGTGCATGAACCACATGTTGTGTCGTACTTGTAAAGGTTCATGTTCTAGCAGCACAGGTAGAGTATCCCGTATGAAATCATGATAACGTGCTCCATTGATCGTAGGTCGAAGAACATGGGGCCCAATCAACACATCACCAACAATGCCTGCCCAAACGTTCACAGAAAATCTGTGTTGATGATGTGCTTACACAATTGCGTGCAGATTCTCGTCAGCCCACACATGTTGATTGTGAAAATTTACAATTTGATCACGTTGGAATGAAGCCTCATCCGTAAAGAGAACATTTGCACTGAAATGAAGAATGACACATTGTTGGATCAACCATTTGCAGAAGTGTACCCGTGGAGGCCAATCAGCTGCTGATAGTGCCTGCACACGATGTACATGGTACGGAAATAACTGTTTCTCCCATAGCACTCTCCATACAGTGACGTGGTCAACGTTACCTTGTACAGCAGCAACTTCTCTGACGCTGACATTAGGGTTATCGTAAACTGCACGAAAAATTGCCTCGTCCATTGCAGGTGTCCTCGTCGTTCTAGGTCTTCCCCAGTCGAGAGTCATAGGCTGGAATGTTCCGTGCTCCCTAAGACGCCGATCAATTGCTTCGAACGTCTTGCTGTCGGGACACCTTCGTTCTGGAAATCTGTTTCGATACAAACGCACCGCGCCACGGCTATTGCCCCGTGCTAATCCATACATCAAATGGGCATCTGCCAACTCCGCATTTGTAAACATTGCACTGACTGCAAAACCACGTTCGTGATGAACACTAACCTGTTGATGCTACGTACTGATGTGCTTGATGCTAGTACTGCAGAGCAATGAGTCGCATGTCAACACAAGCACCGAAGTCAACATTACCTTCCTTCAATTGGGCCAACTGGCGGTGAATCGAGGAAGTACAGTACATACTGACGAAACTAAAATGAGCTCTAACATGGAAATTAAGCGTTTCCGGACACATGTCCACATAACATCTTTTCTTTATTTGTGTGTGAGGAATGTTTCCTGAAAATTTGGCCGTACGTTTTTGTAACACCCTGTATATTCGATGTTCTTTATAGCAGATTGCAAAGCTTTCAGACGGCATACCAGAAAGATGGAAATCTACTGACGAAATGACCCACAGTGAATCGGTATAAGGACGAATGTGGAAGCGGAAAAGTATAGGCTGCCAAAAATGGATCCCCAATTCAACTGAACCACAGGCATATGCGTAATGGAACAACGGCTACCACGCATTCACGACATACTCAGATTTTCAGACCTTTCTCTCTGCCAACCGTCATTCCGTTCTCGATGGGAACACGGCGAGGCACGGGTAACCGTCTTGCCACACTCAACGGAAACGCGGCGAGACGCATGGCAAGCGTTGTACCATACGTACTCAGCGGAGACATGGTGAGGCACACAGCCGACCGTCATTCCACGTTCGACGGAAACACGTCGAAACTTTTGAACAAAAAGTGAACAATGGTACAGATAAGAGAAAAGAACTGTCTGTGACAGACTACTATGTAGAAAACAAAAGGGACAACAGTTTAAATTCTTATTGTACTTAAAGATATGTTAATGTAAGCTTTTCCTGTGTTAGTGATAAATCTTTATTAATGATTTTGACATGTAAATAATATTTTCTTATATTGCAGTTTTTTCCAACTTGTTTAAGTTAATGAAAAACGCACTGTTAACAATTTTTGAGTTTAATGTATTTATAAAAATACATACGATAGATAAACATCAATGGATTTAGCTATTGCAGGATGTCAGTGTAAAAATTGTAAAGTAAAAATTGGGTTTAGAAATTCAGTGTTGGTAAAGTCAATGTTGATAATTTTTGTAAAGTCTTGATATGTAGAATTAAGATTTCTGGAGAATCTAAATAGAGTCATAAATAGGATTATAGCTGTAAAATCATGAGATAGGTTGAGAAATAGCTTATAAAATTTAATTGTAAGAAATAAACATATTTTCGATTATATGTAATCCAAAAGAAAAAGTAACATTTTTTTAAAAAAATGGGGAAGATAATATTAAATGAAGGTTTCCTCAACTTCAATACACATCCATCACCATTTAACATAAATTAACTGAATAAAATAGAACAGTCTCAAAATAAAAAGGAGAATTTTCAAATGATACAAATTTATAAATATACGCACATTGTTTAGATTTCAATAACAATTTTAGTATAGTCAACTACATATAAAAGAAAAAAATGTTTTCGTTAGTTCAATAGAATTGTGCAAAAGATCAGAAAACCAAGTGCGAGGTAAATAAAGGAGACTGCCACTGCGTAAATTATACTAAATATTAAGATATGAAGTTGTTCAGTAAACATTTCAATTGCTACAGTCAGCAGTTGAACCAATTTTGCACTGTCTTCAATCAATTATTCAACCATTGACTGACCCAGTACAAAATTGAAGATGGAAGGAGGAAGATATGTAAGGTGGCTGAGTAAATGGTCAGATTCGCACTTTACATGAGACCTTTACAAATCGCAATGAGAAGGTGAAGATGACACCTAACATAAATCGACAGTTATGAGAACATTTGCCTATCAATATGTATTGCAAAAAGGGATGACAGTCAATCGACGGTAATTAACACACCATTCCTGTACAATGAATGTCTTTGAGCGGAAGGTAGAACAGGGAACGAGAGTCGAGTCGCTTTTAGTTTTGAAAAGCCAGCTCCACAATGGCGTAGCGAAACTGCATTCCGTGAGTTACACCAGCGACCACTTAAGAAGGGGGTGGCAGGAAAGAGGACAGCGACTCCGGGCCCGGTGATTCAAGCTGGAGGGCCGCCTGTAGCGAGGGCATCGGTACAAGGGCAGAGAAGAAGCTTCAGAAAACTGCGTTTCGAAATTCCAACGGCAGACGAACAATAACAAGTGGCGCATTTTCGTCCAGCGAGTGAGACACACGGGAAGGTCAATGTACTTTAGGCGTCTAGAATGGACATAAAACATCCGATTGGCGGAAACTCACTAGGAAGGAGAAAACTACAGAAGTTGCGACGCAGTTTGATAGAAGGGACGTTGCGATTAGTAGAGGGTGTTTCTACAAAATGAGAGGAACGCTCCTATTGGTCGAAAAAAGCGATGACGTGAAAAAGGAATCCAAGTAGAGGGAGGCAGTTCTGCCACGAGCAGGACAAGAGAGAAATTTTGTGTGGTGAATCTTCTCTGAATTGGCGTCAAGTGCAGAATGGAGCGCTTAACGCTCCGTACGACGCAGAGAAGAAATTGGTGTGGACATTGCGTTCACAGCGGCTGCACTCCAGCTAAAATTAGCTGTAGCAACGTTTAGCTCCAACTATGGAGAAACGAACCAGCCAGATTAGTTAATTGTTCTTGCGAGAACTGAGAGGGCACTATAATATGCACGCTGCTCCAACCATGCGCGTGCATATCGCTGCAAATAAGACTAGGGCTGAGTACATGTTTTCTCACATAGCAAGAAACATAGGGAAAGTTTCTGCTGGAAAGTTCAGCAAAGGGCAGATTAGTTTTGTAGGAATTTCAGTGGGAGAGAGCGGTCTTGCAGACAGCTGCACGTCGCAGCTTAAGGTAAATACTGCGTACAGAGGCGTAGCCTTTACTGGTTCACCAGCTTGCGTCCACTCTTAAACTTGAGCGGCCTTGGGTAATCTTGCGCTCATATTTGTCACTTGACTAACCATCCATCGTAGACTGATTGTCATCCTAAATAGTACCGAACTTTGAACCGGAATCGGACGATTTACGTAGTACTGACCGACATCATAACGTATGTGTAGGAGCGATTTTGTAAAGAAACGTCCAATTAAACTTTAATATTATTGTGCTTAAGATTAATGTTCTTTCAGAGAGTTAATATTTAACACTGTTGTGTATAAACTTATTTCACTTTCTGATGTTGGCAAGATGCGGTATCCATTGCACTGTTTTTATGTTGGCGAGTTGAAAACTGTGTGATAAGCTGTAATTTGATGAGAAATATTGCGTCGTTAAACTTGTCATTTCACCTCACACAGTGTTCTCTATTCAAGGAAAGAAAAACCTGCAACCTTACACAGTTGTCGCATCTCTCTGTTAGAGAGAAAATTTGTGACAAATTTAATGTAATTGACGTAGACCTTTGTTTGGTCCTTCAGTTTCGTTAATAAATTTCCTGGGCAGACCTTATCATAGGCAGTCGTGTTGAAATTCTTCGTGACATGTTCTATTATTCTCTGTACTTGGAGCTCCGTCAAGAGACTCTGCTGAAAAGCATATTGATATGATCTAATCGCTTCATCTCGAATTAGATTTCTTGCAGTCTGTCCTCAATTAGTCTTTCGAGCGTTATACCAGGACTGTTCAGGAGGCTGATCGATCTCAGATTGGCAGGTTAAGTCTTTCCTTGACTTAGGAATAAATATGAAAAATGGTTCAAATGGCTCTGAGCACTATGGGACTTAACATCTATGGTCATCAGTCCCCTAGAACTTAGAACTACTTAAACCTAACATCACACACATCCAAGCCCGAGGCAGGATTCGAACCTGCGACCGTAGCGGTCACGCGGTGACAGACTGAAGCGCCAAGAACCGCACGGCCATACCGGCCGGCAATAAATATGACATGTAACGGCTTCCACTTTTCCCTGAAATAGTAGTTGAGGGGGAAAACTGTTGAAAATATTTGTCAAAAGGACGAGTGGTTTCCTCGCTAGTTTCTTGAGTTGCTCATTTGTTACTGTATTCGTTCCAAGGGCTTCGTTATTCTTGAGATTTTTCAACGTTGTCTTCATTTCCACTAGATGTTGTCTGGTGACTTGCATATCAGGTCTCTTGTATACCTTTCCGAAGTGCTGTTTGATTGGCTGTTATTTCGTACTCACAGTCCCTGACATTGAGGTCTCCCTTTATTAGTTAATTTTGTCTTTCGAAAGTCTCCGAAAAGGCTTGTGCTTTTTCATACTGGTCGATTGTATGTCCGTTACCGGTCTGCAGCGGGTATTCCGGGTTTTTTTCCCCCGTCAGCCGTCTGACCAGCTGCCATTCGTCTTTGGTTTACAGCAGATTGTTCGACATCTAACTCTCCCATTTGTCGGTTTCCCATTCCAGTAATCGCTCCCATAATTCGCGATGCAATCTATCCAAGTTCCGTCTGTCACTGAGTTCACGAAATTGTGGCCACCTTATCTTCAGTCTATTTTACTGATATTTTAAGTACCTGTGATAATGGAGGTATTGGCTTTGTCGCAGTCTGTCGTGTATAAATGTAGTACTTGCCTCCCTGGCCACCTTAAGTATCTTTTCGATGAGACCGTCAAAAGCTGCATCGCTTTCTTCTCTGTCGCAACGTTTATAGTTAGTTGTATGTTGCTCTTTATAAATTTACTGAATCTGGTCCAACCTATGTCGGTTGTCCTTCGCCTCAGCGGGTGTTCAGTGCCTCTGTGGATTTTGCCAATAACTGGGAAGTGATCAAATGTATGGTCCACTGTTGTCAGCTCCTCGTCACAGTTTAGACCCATGATCATTGCTATGTGCAGTACATCCGGTCGATATTAGTTGGTGCCGGCCGTGGTGGTCGTGCGGTTCTAGGCGCTGCAGTCCGGAACCGCGGGACTGCTACGGTCGCAGGTTCGAATCCTGCCTCGGGCATGGATGTGTGTGATGTCCTTAGGTTAGTTAGGTTTAAGTAGTTCTAAGTTCTAGGGGACTGATGACCTAAGATGTTAAGTCCCATATTGCTCAGAGCCATTTGAACCATTTGATATTAATTGGTATTTGGTTATGAGTAGACTCCAGAGGCCTCCTTGCGATGTTATCAAGGTCTTCCACCGCGTTTAACAGTTGTTGCCCCTTCGGGTTGGTTCTAGTTTAAAGCCATATCGAGTGTTTCGCCTCAATGCCGTCTCCGGGAAACATTTTGTCGAAACTGTGAAATACTGACCGTAAGCCTAGACGAATTAGTTGTGTATTCGGTATTTATTGAGCTACTAGCAATGTTACCCTTCTTGTTGTTGTCCCGAATATTACTGCCGAAGCCTCAAGTTTTTTCACTGGTTCAGTCTCTCTTCCTGATGTACGACATCTTTGCAGAGGATTACTATCTCTTTCTTCTAGTTGGATACTGCACTCACGTTCCAGATGAAAATTTTTAAAACTTTTGTACGCCTTGTACTCATACGGAATGATTCTCTTAGTCAATGACGTTCACTAGCTCTTCGACTAAGACAAAAAGCTTAGTAGCGGAATCAGACTCTTTATTCCGCTTCCTCCGTAAGTCGATTAATTTTTTGAATAGGTTTCCGGGTTTGCAAGGAGTGTTATAGTTTGGCGATCCATGTTGTTATCAGACTTTGTTGCCATCTCGAACGCTGAAATACTTTCTTCCTCCTGATGACAGACACCTTGTTGTGTCTTGCTGTTTGATGTCTCTTCTCGTTGATGTATCGACTTTTGGTGGTTCAATTAGTTATGGCATCGTTGTTGGCGACACTATTTTTACTGCAGGCAGAGTCGTAACTTTTGGTTTGACATTGGATCGCGCGTTGTGAGCTCTTATAGCTTTTTGGGCTTTCTTGCATCCGCTGCAATTCGCTGCTTCGCCTCACCGTTTTCAGTCTGTCCATGTGGGTGGTTTTCCCTTAGGGTGTGTGCATGCCTCGCTTTTGATGCTTTGTCCATATCTAACGCACCTTGTTGGAAGCCAAAAGTAATCCTTGATACTATACTTTGCCCTGACGTCCGTAAATGTTACGTAATTTTCACTTTTCTTTGGGAGTGAGTAAAGAATGTATGGAAGAAGACCTCACCTAGGTTCTAAAGATTTTTTTGTTTTGTTTTAGTATGACAAGGAGTCTGGATGGCGGAATACACTGTAATCTCAAATATATAAATAAATAAAAACACGCACCACGAAGGAATTATCCGAACGGGACGGGAATCGATAGATGTGATTTGCATGTACGGACACCGAGCGAGGTGGCGCAGTGGTTGGCACACTGGACTCGCATTTGGGAGGGCGACGGTTCAATCCCGCGTCCGGCCATCCTGATTTTGGTTTTCTGTGATTTCCCTAAATCGCTCCAGGCAAATTCCGGGATGGTTCCTTTGAAAGGGCATGGCCGACTTCCTTCCCCGTCCTTCCCCAATCCTATGAGACCGATGACCTCGCAGTTTGGTCTCTTCTCCCCAAACAACCCCCCCCCCCCCCAATGTACGGACAAACAAATGATTACAATTCCAGAAAAATTGGATGGTTAATTCAAGGCAGAGAGCTTCACGGATTGAGCAAGTCAGTAATGCATTAGTCCACCTCTGGGCTCTTATGAAAGCAATTATTCAGCTTGGCATTGATTAATAGAGTTGTTGTACGTCCTCCTGAGGGATGTGGTACCAAATTCCTCACAATTGGCCCGTTAGGTCGTCAGAATCCAGAGATGATTGGAGAGTCCTGCCCATAATGCACCAAACGTTCTCAGTTGCAGAGATCCGAGATCTTGCTGGCCAAGGAAGAGTTTGGCAAGCACGAAGACAAGCATTAGAAACTCCCAGGCGGGCATTACGCTGCTGAAACGTAAGCCCAGGATAACTTGCCCCGAAGGACCATCACTCCTAGTTGACGAGCCTGGAATGTCACTGAATTTAGTGATGAGTCCTGCTCCAAACTGAGCCCTGAGAACCAGAGAAGACCTGTCTGGAGACGCCCCGGACTGTGGTGTGATATCAGCCTGATTGTCGCCTGACAGCCTGCTCTTCAACCAGGAATGATGGTCTAAGGTGCCATTTCTTTTCATAGCAGGACCCCTTTGGTTGTCATCTGCGACATCCTTAAAGCACAGCGGTACGTCGACGATATTCAACTTCCTACTTTGTTGCCCTTCGGGGCAAGTTATCCTGGGCTTACGTTTCAGCAGCGTAATGCCCGCCTGGGAGTTTCCAATGCTTGTCTTCGTGCTTGCCAAACTCTTCCTTAGCCAGCAAGATCTCGGATCTCTGCAACTGAGAACGTTTGGTGCATTATGGGCAGGGCTCTCCAATCATCTCTGGATTCTGACGACCTAACGGGCCAATTGTGAGGAATTTGGTACCACATCCCTCAGGAGGACATACAACAACTCTATTAATCAATGCCAAGCTGAATAATTGCTTTCATAAGAGCACAGAGGTGGACTAATGCATTACTGACTTGCTCAATCCGTGAAGCTCTCTGTCTTGAATTAACCATCCAATTTTTCTGGAACTGTAATCATTTGTTTGTCCGTACATTGGGGGGGGGGGGGGGGGTTGTTTGGGGAGAAGAGACCAAACTGCGAGGTCATCGGTCTCATAGGATTGGGGAAGGACGGGGAAGGAAGTCGGCCATGCCCTTTCAAAGGAACCATCCCGGAATTTGCCTGGAGCGATTTAGGGAAATCACAGAAAACCTAAATCAGGATGGCCGGACGCGGGATTGAACCGTCGTCCTCCCGAATGCGAGTCCAGTGTGCTAACCACTGCGCCACCTCGCTCGGTGTCCGTACATGCAAATCACATCTATCGATTTCCGTCCCGTTCGGATAATTCCTTCGTGTCGCGTGTTTCTATTTATTTATTTATTTATTTGTGATTACAGTGTATTCCGCCATCCAGACTCCCTGTCATACTAAAACAAAACAAAAAAATCTTTAGAACCTAGGTGAGGTGTTCTTCCATACATTCGTCACTCACTCCCAGATAAATGTGGAAATTATGTAACATTTACGGACGTCAGGAAAAGGTTTGACCTGACAGTATCAACGATTACTTTTGGCTTCCAACAAGGTGCGTTAGATACGGACAACCCAACAAAAGCGAAGCATGTACACACCCTAAGGAGAAACCAGCCACATGAGCATACTGAAAACAGGGAGGTCACGCAGCGAACTGGAGCGGATGCAAGAAAGCCCAAAAAACTATAAGAGCTCACAACGAGAGATCAAATGCCAAACCAAACGTTACGACTCCGCCTGCATTAAAAATAGTGTCGCCAATAACGATGCCATAACTAATGGAACCGCCATAAGTCGGTACATCAACAAGAAGAGAGATCAAACAGCAAGATACAACAAGGTGTATCCAGCGTTCGGATCACCAGGGAAGGCGAGATGGCAACAAACTCTGATAACAACAAGGCTCGCCAAACTATAACACTCCTTAAAAAATGGCAACCTATTCAAAAACTTAATCGACTTAGGGGGGAAGCGGAAGAAAGCGTCTGACGCCGTTACTAAGCTTATTATCTTAGTCGAAGAACTAGCGGACGTCGTTGACTAAGAGAATCATTCCGTATGGGTACAAGGCGTACAAAAGTTTTAAAAATTTGCATCTGGAACGCGAGTGCATTATCAAAAAAGAAGAAAGAGATAGTAATCCTCCGCAAACGTGTTGTGCATCAGGAAGAGAGACTGAACCATTGCAACAACTTGAGGCGTCGGCAGTAACCTTCGGTACAACAACAGGAAAGGGTAACATTGCTAGCAGCTCAGTTAATACCGAATACACAGATAATTCGTCAAGGCTTACGGTCAGTATTTCACAGTTTCGACGAAGTGTTTCCCGGAGACGTCATCGAGGAGAAACACTCGATATGGCATTCAAATAGAACCAGCCCGAAGGAGGAACAACTGTTAGACGCGGTGGAAGACCTTGATGCCACCATATGGAGACCTATGCAGTCTACTCATAGCCAAATACCTATTAATATAGACCGGATGCACTGGACATAGCAACGATCGTGGGTGTGAACTGTGACCAGGAGCTGACAACAGTGGACCATACATTTGATCACTCCCCAGTTATTGACAAAATCTACAGAGACACTGAACACCCGCTGAGGTGAAAGACAACCGACATAGACTGGACCAGATTCAGTACATTTATAAAGAGCAACATACAACTAACTATAAACATCGCGACAGGGAAGAAAGCGACGCAGATTTTGACGGTCTCATCGAAAAGATACTTAAGACGGCCAGGGAGGCGAGTACCACATTTATACACGACAGACTGCGACAAAAGCCAATACCTCCATTATCGCAGGTACTTAAAATATCAGTAAAATAGACTGACGAAAAGGTGGCCACAATTTCGTGACTCAGTGACAGACGGAACTTGGATAGATTGCATCGCGAATTACGAGAGCGATTACTGGAATGGGAAACTGACAAATGGGAGGGTTGGATGTCGAACAATCTGCTGTAAACCAAAGACGAATGGCAGCTGGTCAGACGGCTGACAGGGGAAAAAAACCCGGAATACCCGCTGCAGACCGGTAACGGACATACAATCGACCAGTATGAAAAAGCACAAGCCTTTTTGGAGACTTTCGAAAGACAAAATTAACTAATAAATGGAGACCTCAATGTCAGGGACTGTGAGTACGAAATAACAGCCAATCAAACAGCACTTCGGAAAGGTATACAAGAGACCTGATATGCACGTCACCAGACAACATCTAGTGGAAATGAAGACCACGTTAAAAAATCTCAAGAATAACGAAGCCCTTGGAACAAATACAGTAACAAATGAGCAACTCAAGAAACTAGCGAGGAAACCACTCGTCCTTTTGACAAATATTTTCAACTGTTTTCCCCTTCAACTGCTATTTCTCGGAAAAGTGGAAGCCGTTACATGTCATATTTATTGCCGGCCGGTGTGGCCGTGCGGTTCTAGGCGCTTCAGTCTGGCACCGCGCGAGCGCTACAGTCGCAGGTTCGAATCCTGCCTCGGGCTTGGATGTGTGTGATGTTAGGTTTATGTAGTTCTAAGTTCTAGGGGCTGATGACCATATATGTTAAGTCCCATAGTGCTCAGAGCCATTTGAACCATTTTTCATATTTATTCCTAAGTCAAGGAAAGACTTAACCTGCCAATCAGAGATCGATCAGACTCCTGAACAGTCCTGGTATAATGCTCGAAAGACTAATTGAGGACAGACTGCATGAAATCTAATTCGAGATGGAGCGATCAGACCAGACCAATATGCGTTTCAGCAGAGGCTCTTGACGGAGCTCCAAGTACAGAGAATAACAGAACATGTCACGAAGAACTTCAACGCGACTGCCTATGATAACGTCTCCCCAGGGAATTTATTAACGAAACTGAAGGACCAAACAAAGGTCTACGTCAATTACATTAAATTTGTCACAAATTTTCTCTCTAACATAGAGATGCGACAACTGTGTAAGGTTGCAGGATTTTTTTTCCTTGAATGGAGAACACTGTGTGAGGTGAAATGACAAGTTTAATGACGCAATATTTCTCACCAAATTACAGCTTTTCACACAGTTTTCAACTCGCCAACATAAAAACAGTGCAATGGATAACGCATCTTGGCCGATATCAAAAAGTGAAATAAGTTTATACACAACAATGTTAAATATTAACTCTCTGAAAGAACATTAATCTTAAGCACATTATTATGAAAGTTTGATTGGAAGTTTCTTTACATTAATCTTAAGCACAATAATATTAAAGTTTAACTGGACGTTTCTTTACAAAATCACTCTTACACATACGTTATGATGTTGGTCAGTACTACGAAAATCGTCCGATTCCGGTTCAAAGATCGGTACTATTTAGGATGACAATCATGTCTACGGTGGATGGTTAGTCAAGTGACAAATCTGAGCGCAAGAGTACCCAAGGCCTCTCGAGTTTACAGTGGACGCAAGCTGGTGAACCAATAAAGGTTACGCCTCTGCACGCGGTATTTACTTAAGCTGCGACGTGCTGCTATCTGCAAGGCCGCTCTCTCCCACTGAAATTCCTACAAAACTAATCTGGCCTTTGCTGTAACTTTCCAGCAGTAACTTTCCCTATGTTTCTTGTTATGCGAGAAAATATATACTCAGCCCTAGTCTTATTATGCAGCGATATACACGCGCATGGTTGGAGCAGCGTGCATATTATAGTGCCCTCTCAGTTCTCGCAACAACAATTAACTAATTTGGCTGGTTCTATTCTCCACAGTTGGATCTAAACGTTGCTACAGCTAATTTTAGTTGGAATGCAGCCACTGCGAACACAGTGTCCACACCAATTTCTTCTCTGCATCGTACGGAGCGCTAAGCGCTCCGTTCTGCACTTGACGCCAGTTCAGAGAAGAGTCACCACACAAAATTTCTCTCTTGTCCTACTCGTAGCAGAACTGCCTCCCTGCACTTGGGTTCCTTTTTCACGTCACGGCTTTTTTCGACCAATAGGAGCGTTCCTCTAATTTTGTAGAAACACTCTCTACCAAGCGCAATCTCCCTTCTATCAAACTGCATTGAAACTTCGGTAGTTTTCTCCTTCCTAGTGAGTTTCCGCTAATCGGACGTTTTGTGCCCGTTCTAGACGCCTAAATTACATTGACCTTTCCGTGTGTCGCACTAGCCGGACGAAAATGCGTCACTTGCTTTTGTTCGTCTGCCATTGGAAGTTCGAAACGCAGTTTTCTAAAGCTTCTTCTCTGCCCTTGTACCGATGCCCTCGCTACAGGCGGCCCTCCAGCTTGAATCACCCGGCCCGGGGTCGCTGTCCTCTTTCCTGCCACCCCCTTCGTAAGTGGTCGTTGGTGTAACTCCCGCAGTGCAGTTTCGCTAAGCCGTTGTGGAGCTGGTTTTTCAAAACTAAAAGCGACTCGACTCGCGTTCCCTGTTCTACCTTCCGCTCAAAGACATGCATTGTATAGGAATGGTGTGTTAATTACCGTCGATTGACTGTCATCCCTTTTTGCATTACATATTGATAGGCAAATGTTCTCATAAATGTCGATGTACGTTAGGTGTCATCTTCACCTTCTCATTGCGATTTGTAAAGGTCTGATGTAAGGTGCGAATCTGACAATTTATTCTGCTATCTTACATATCCTCCTCCTTCCATCTTCAATTTTGTACTGGGTCAATCAATGGTTGAATAATTGATTGAAGACAGTGCAAAATTGGTTCAACTGCTGACTGTAGCAATTGAGATGTTTACTGACCAACTTCCTATCTTAATATTTAGTATAATTTACGCAGTGGTTCTACAGTGTCCTTTATTTACCTCGCACTTGGTTTTCTGATCTTTTGTACAATTCTATTGAACTAATGAAAAAAATTCTTTTAAATATAGTTGACTATACTAAAATTGTTATTGTAATTCAAACAATGTGCGTATATTTATAAATTTGTATCATTTGAAAATTCTCCTTTTTATTTTGAGACTGTCCTATTTTATTCAGTTAATTTATGTTAAATGGTGATGGATGTGTATTGAAGTTGAGGAAACCTTCATTTAAAATTATCTTCCCCATTTTTTAAACACAAATGTTACTTTTTTCTTTTGGATTACACATAATCGAAAAGGTGTTTAATTCTTACAAGTAAACTTTATAAGCTATTTCTCAATCTATCTCATGATTTTACAGCTATAATCCTATTTATGACTCTATTTTAGATTCTCCAGAAGTCTTAGTTCTACGTATCATGACTTAACAAAAAATTATGAACATTGACTTTCACAAACACTGAATTTCTAAACCCAATTTTTTCTTTACAAACTTTACATTGACATCCTGCAATAGCTAAATCCGTTCACGTTTATCTATCCTATGTATTTTTATGAACACATTACACTCAAAAATTGTTAATAGTAGGTTTTTCATTAACTTAAACAAGTTGAAAAAAAACTGCAATATAAGAAAATATTAATTACATGTCAAAATGAGCAACCAAACATCGTTAATAAAGATTTATCACTAACACAGGAAAAGTTTACATTAACATATCTTTAAATACAATAAGAATTTAAATTGTTGTCCCTTTTTTTCTAGATAGTAGTCTGTCACAGACAGTTCTTTTCTCCTGTCTGTACCATTGTTCACCTTTTGTTCAAAAGTTTCGACGTGTTTCCGTCGAACGTGGAATGACGGTCGGCTGTGTGCCTCACATGTCTCCGTTGAGTACGTATGGTATAACGCTTGCCATGCGTCTCGCCACGTTTCGGTTGAGGGTGCAAGACAGTTGCCCGTGCCTCGCCGTGTTCCCATCGACACCGGAATGACGGTTGGCAGAGAGAAAGGTCTGAAAATCTGAGTATGTCGTGAATGCGTGGTAGCCGTTGTTCCATTACGCATATGCCTGTGGTTCAGTTGAATTGGGGATCCATTTTTGGCAGCCTATACTTTTCCGCTTCCACATTCGTCCTTATACCGATTCACTGTGGGTCATTTCGTCAGTAGATTTCCATACGAGTTGTTCTCTTCCATCTTTCTGGTATGCCATCTGAAAGCTGTGCAATCTGCCATAAAGAACATCGAATATACAGGGTGTTACAAAAACGTACGGCCAAACTTTCAGGAAACATTCCTCACACACAAATAAAGAAAAGATGTTGTGTGGACATGTGTCCGGAAACGCTTAATTTCCATGTTAGAGCTCATTTTAGTTTCGTCAGTATGTACTGTACTTCCTCGATTCACCGCCAGTTGGCCCAATTGAAGGAAGGTAATGTTGACTTCGGTGCTTGTGTTGACATGCGACTCATTGCTCTACAGTACTAGCATCAAGCACATCAGTACGTAGCATCAACAGGTTAGTGTTCATCACGAACGTGGTTTTGCAGTCAGTGCAATGTTTACAAATGCGGAGTTGGCAGATGCCCATTTGATGTATGGATTAGCACGGGGAAATAACCGTGGCGCGGTACGTTTGTATCGAGACAGATTTCCAGAATGAAGGTGTCCCGACAGGAAGACGTTCGAAGCAATTAATCGGCGTCTTAAGGAGCACGGAACATTCCAGCCTATGACTCGCGACTGGGGAAGACCTAGAACGACGAGGACACCTGCAATGGACGAGGCAATTTTTCGTGCAGTTTACGATAACCCTAATGTCAGCGTCAGAGAAGTTGCTGCTGTACAAGGTAACGTTGACCACGTCACTGTATGGAGAGTGCTACGGGAGAACCAGTTGTTTCCGTACCATGTACAGCGTGTGCAGGCACTATCAGCAGCTGATTGGCCTCCACGGGTACACTTCTGCGAATGGTTCATCCAACAATGTGTCATTCTTCATTTCAGTGCAAATGTTCTCTTTACGGATGAGGCTTCATTCCAACGTGATCAAATTGTAAATTTTCACAATCAACATGTGTGGGTTGACGAGAATCCGCACGCAATTGTGCAATCACATCATCAACACAGATTTTCTGTGAACGTTTGGGCAGGCATTGTTGGTGATGTCTTGATTGGGCCCCATGTTCTTCCACCTACGATCAATGGAGCACGTTATCATGATTTCATACGGGATACTCTACCTGTGCTGCTAGAACATGTACCTTTACAAGTACGACACAACATGTGGTTCATGCACGATGGAGCTCCTGCACATTTCAGTCGAAGTGTTCGTATGCTTCTCAACAACAGATTCGGTGACCGATGGATTGGTAGAGGCGGACCAATTCCATGGCCTCCACGCTCTCCTGACCTCAACGCTCTTGACTTTCATTTATGGGGGCATTTGAAAGCTCTTGTCTACGCAAACCCGGTACCAAATGTAGAGACTCTTCGTGCTCGTATTGTGAAAGGCTGTGATACAATACGCCATTCTCCAGGGCTGTATCAGCGCATCAGGGATTCCATGCGACGGAGGGTGGATGCATGTATCCTTGCTAACGGAGGACGTTTTGAACATTTCCTGTAACAAAGTGTTTGAAGTCACGCTGGTACGTTCTGTTGCTGTGTGTTTCCATTCCATGATTAATGTGATTTGAAGAGAAGTAATAAAATGAGCTCTAACATGGAAAGTAAGCGTTTCCGGACACATGACCACATAACATATTTTCTTTCTTTGTGTGTGAGGAATGTTTCCTGAAAGTTTGGCCGTATCTTTTTGTAACACCCTATATATGCTGTTAGAACAGTTAAATTGTATTCTCGCTGGTAGTTAAATGTAACAATGGTCTTTTATAGGAAGGGATTTGAATAGGTTTCTTGATCTCTTCTGGTCCAGGCTCTTCTTTCTTCCAAATCTCCTACGTTGTGGATTCTGTTCTTGGGGCTTCTTGCTGTCTTCCTACTTGTGTCTACGTTCTTTTCAGGACCGGGAGTTAGGATTGAAGACTGTTTAACATCGTTGTCTTTTCTCCGTTCTCATGGATCTTCTTCACAGTTGTTGTCTATTCTTCATGGTAATCGGTTGTTCATCTAGATAAGTTGAACAGCCTTCCATCCTTTTCCTGCTCCGTCCCATGTGCTGTCAAGCAGATGTTGAATTTCGTATGTCTGATGACAGTTTCCGCTATTCTGCACATTGAGTTACAGAAACGCGTTTCTTCTTCTTCCTGTGGTGAATCTAAGCTTCCGCTCGTCCTCGCCGTCATATATCCACTTCCGTTCCGGTTCGGTGGACATTCTTTATCCCTTCATATGCAGCTTTGAATAGCTAGGAATAAACTTCACTTCAGAGTGCAAGTTGCTTGCATTCATGCTGCGTTGTATGTCTCCAAACTTTTCCACAGAGGAATTATCCTCCAGGAACATCGTTTCCACCAAGGCCTCTTCTTTTGTTATCTCGCAAGCTGACGTACCATCCACTCAGACTGAGTGTTCCTTTCTCTCACGCCTAACCGCTCTCCTGAGTCTCGTCGTCGATCTGGCCGCCGACTTCATACTTCAATACGTGACAGTCTTACTTTCCTTACATCCCTAGATTACATTATCAACTTTACACTATCAACTTTACAAACATTAAACAAATTTTTTATATGAGTTTACAAAAAGTATCATCAATTCTATCAAAATTAGCTTCCCCCTTTTTTTCATTTAACTTAATTCTACTATAATATAAAGGTCATGGTTTCCTCATTTTCATCACAATGGATAGTAAGAGTGAGGTTGATGATGACGGTTAGTATGTTAGTAACCCTTTCTTTTTTTCTAACTACAGGTATATCATGTTGTTTTGAAAACTTCGCACCTTGACTCCGACCCCAGCGTCTTTTTCTCTGCAATCTCTTCTTTTTGTCCTTAGCTGTAACAGAACCTCAAAATACACTTTTTATTTTTTTATTGCCCTTCAAAAACCATCTCTATTGTACTGTTGTATTTTTTTAACTTTGTATTTATCCCTTCCTCCTAATTTTTCGTTCGCAGACTTTTACATTTCTATCTTCCCTCATTGCACTCTTCATATAGAAATCTTTTCTGGGTGAACTTAAGCTCCTACTGTTCTACCTTCTGCCACGAAATAACATGTTCCTTGCCATCTTAATATTTCAATTCTCATTCCTAATAGTTACCTCGTAACGACTTCTTATTCTTCTTTCTCTCATCTGTCTATTTCAATATCAGATTGTGGTATCTTCCACAAATCCTATATGTTTCACATATTCTCCAAAATATCTCTGCAATTATTTGTTCACCATCGTCGACGCAACAAACATTAAAATGCCTATCTCCTTTCTCCTTAATCATCTATTTCCTACCTACTTCTTCACTTCTTTTCTTCTACAAAAATCAACTTGCTCCTCCTTCACACCACGTCTTTAAGAGAGAATCTACTACTATTTCGTTAAACTATCCACATGCTGATCTCTATTTTTCTTCTTACGTTCAATTCTTTCCACAGAACACATTTCGTTAGCAGAAGAGTTACATTAGTTGTTACTTTCTTGTCTTTTCAACATCATTATTCTCTTACCTTCTTATTAATTTATTCTATTTAATTAATTGGGATAAGTACAAGTTAAAAGTTTTATTTGTGTGCATTTTTGCTTTCTTTTTCAGTTTATTTTGTCTAACCTTTGTATAACTTTAAATGGCTCACGTAGTGCAAACCTAATGCTTTTCCTGTCTTTGGGTTAATCAATTCGACAGCGTTATCATGGACTACTTTACTCACATCCATGGGGCCTTTGTATACCGAAAAGAATTTGTGACTCTGGTGGTTTTCTTGCTAGAGAGATGGTGTGTTTTTACTAGTACCTTTTGTCCTGGGAAAAATACTCATGTGTTTGCTGTTATGTCCGCTCGCTCCTTTCTCTTTAATGCAGCAGCTTTCAGATCGCTCAGTGCTAATTTTACAACATGCTGATGCTGTACACGGGGTACTGGAGGGAATTTAATTATTTCTCGGATTTTATCTGATGGTGGTTTATTTTTAAGAACATTAATAGGGGGTACCAATGTACTGCTATGTGGCATTTCATTTATGGCATCTTGGAAGTCTGACAAATGTCTGTCCCAGGTATTATGCTGCTTACTACAGTGCAAGCGACAAAGGGTTCCTAAATCTTTCATCGTTCGTTCAGCTGAGTTGGCGCTTGGTTTGTACCTGGAAATGTAAATAGGTTTAATTTTATGTCGTCGCAGAGTGTTTTGCCATTGTGCTGAACGATATTGCGGTCCATTGTCCGATAACATTTTATCGACTCGACCAACCTGTCGAAGGAAATTTCGTGTCAGTGCTCTGCTTATGCTCCTGCCTGTTGCTTTCTTCAAGGGTGTAAATGTCACGTATTTTGAAGTTAATTCTATGACTACAAGAATAAATACATGAACTGTCGCTGCTATATGTCTCAATTTCTCCGGAATGATAGGGGACATTGGTGGTTTCGTTTGAAATGTTACATGTGTAGCTCTCTGGCATTTCTTACATTGAGCTAGAACCTGTCTGATTCTTCGCGAAGTGACAAGACATTTTTAATTTTAAAAAACATTTTTAGGTCCAAAATGGCTGTTACTCAAATGAGTATACGAAATGTACTTGTTTATCAATTCTTGTGGTATGCATGCTACCCATAAACTTGTATTTGTGTCACGTCTGTAGAATAATACATTGTCCCTTGCGAGATAAAATTATCTAATATCCCGTGATTCCCTGTTTTTCCACATAATTTTAATTTTGGCTAGGTCTGGGTCTTCGTCCTGTTCCCTTCCTAACTGTTTCAAGGAATTGGTGACGTAGTTCTCAAAGGCCACATTTTTCAGGTAACACATAAGTACTTGCTCTTCTTCTGTATTCCTCATTCTGTTTTTGTTAACCTCTTCTGGCAATCGGGAGAGGATGTCAGCTATGACATTTGAAGGTACAGGTACATAAGTGATTTGAAAATCACATTCCTGCAACATCAACATCCACCGACGTAGTCTCCCAGGCAATACTTTTGCATTTAACGGTAATTCTAATGCTTTATGGTATGTGAACACATTGTTTTTTCACCCAAACAGAAAGTATCTAAATCTGCGAAACCCCCATATTACTGCCAGCGCTTCTAATTCCGTGATTGAATAATTTTTTTCACATTTTCTGAGGTGGTTCATGGTGTGGGTTCCTGTAGTCATGTCCTAGTTCATCAACCACGGGCAACGTATGAGTGGCCAAGTAAGTGGTCCCGACAGTCGGGGTACCAGTTACTTTGGAATAAGGCTGGGCATCTCGGACATATTCTGAGTCGTGGTCACCTTTGTGCTCATACAGCAAAGACTACCAAATCCACAGGTTAGCCGTTAGGGGTAAAACCCAATGGGACTCGGGGCAAGTAAGGCTAGCAACCTGCTTCCCTGGTACTTTAAATATGATGCTGGCAACAATCAGAGCAAAATGCCTCGGACCTTTGGAGGTGACAGAGTCCCACCTCTAACTGACAAACCAGGGACTCCTAAGATACGACTTGGCAAACAAATGGTAATGAGATGGGGAGCTATTAATATCAATGGGGGCTACTCTGGGAAGAAGGTAGAGCTGGCAGAGGCTGCAAGTAAGATGGGGCTAGACGTTTTAGCTGTTAGTGACATTCGGGTAAGGGGTGAGAAATAAGAGGAAGTGGGAGAATACAAGGTCTACCTGTCAGGAGTCAAAGCAGGAATAGCACAATGGGGTGTGGGGCTTTACATCAGGAAAGAAATGGAACCCAGCGTAGTTGCAGTAAGGTATGTAAACGAACGACTGATGTGGATAGATTTGACAGTGTCTAGCAAGAAAATTAGGATTGTGTCAGTATATTCGCATTGGGAAGGGACAGATCAAGATAAGATGGATAGTTTTTATGAGGCACTCAGTGATGTAGTTGTTAGAGTAAAGGACAAGGACGGTGTTCTGCCCATGGGTGATTTTAACGCCAGGATTGGAAATCGAACAGAAGGGTATGAAAAGGTAATGGGTAAATTTGGAGAGGATATGGAGGCCAACAGGAACGGGAAACAACTCTTGGATTTCTGTGCCAGTATGGGTTTAGTAATCACAAACTCCTTTTTTAAACATAAGAACATTCACCGGTATACTTGGGAAAGCAGGGGAACCAGATCTGTCATTGACTATATAATAACAGATCAGGAATTCAGGAAGGCTGTGAGGGACACACGTGTATTCAGGGGATTCTTTGATGACACTGGTCATTATTTGATCTGCAGTGAAATTGGGATTGTGAGGCCGAAAGTGCAGGAGGTCAGGTCCATATGTAGGAGGATAAGAGTAGAGAAACTTCAGGATAAGGAAATCAGGCATAAGTACATAACAGCGATCTCAGAAAGGTACCAGTTAGTTGAATGTAGTCAGTTACAGTCATTGGAAAAGAAATGGACAAGGTACAGGGACATAGTACTAGAAGTGGCTAAAGAATGTCTTGGAACAGTAGTGTGTAAATGTAGGATGAAGCAAACAGCTTGGTGGAATGACACAGTCAAGGCAGCCTGTAAAAGGAAAAAGAAGGCGTATCAAAAATGGCTACATACTAGAGCTCAGGTAGACAGAGAAAGTTATGTTGAAGAAAGAAACAAAGCCAAACAGATAATTGCAGCATCCAAGAAGAAATCTTGGGAAGACTTTGGAAACAGGTTGGAGACATTGGGTCAAGCTGCTGGAAAACCATTCTGGAGTGTAATTAGCAGCCTTCGAAAGGGAGGTAAGAAGGAAATGACAAGTATTTTGGACAGGTCAGGAAAACTGCTGGTGAATCCTGTGGATGCCTTGGGCAGATAGAGGGAATATTTTGAAGAGTTGCTCAATGTAGGTGAAAATACGATCAGTAATGTTTCAGATTACGAGGTAGAATGGGATAGGAATGATGATGGAAATAGGATCACATTTGAGGAAGTGGAGAAAATGGTCAATAGATTGCACTGCAATAAAGCAGCTGGGGTGGATGAAATTAAGTCGGGACTCATCAAATACAGTGGAGTGTCAGGTCTTAAATGGCAACACAGGATAATTGAAATGGCCTGGGAGTCGGGACAGATTCCAACAGACTGGACAAAAGCAGTAATCACACCAATCTTTAAACATGGAAACAGAAAAGATTGTAACAACTACAGAGGTATCTCTTTAATCAGCGTTGTGGGTAAAATCTTCTCAGGTATCGTTGAAAGGAAAGTGCGAATATTAGTTGAGGACCAATTGGATGAAAATCAGTGTGGGTTTAGGCCTCTTAGAGGTTGTCAGGACCAGATCTTTAGCTTACGACAAATAATGGAGAAGTGTTATGAGTGGAACAGGGAATTGTATCTATGCTTTATAGATCTAGAAAAGGCCTATGACCGGGTTGCTAGGAGGAAGTTATTGTCTGTTTTACGAGATTATGGAATAGGAGGCAAAATTTTGCAAGCAACTAAAGGTCTTTACATGGACAGTCAGGCAGCTGTTAGAGTTGACGGTAAATTGAGTTCATGGTTCAGAGTAGTTTCAGGGGTAAGACAAGGCTCCAACCTGTCTCCACTGTTGTTCATATTATTTATGGATCATATGTTGAAAACAATAGACTGGCTGGGTGAGATTAAGATATATGTGAACACAAAATAAGCAGTCTTGCATATGTGGATGACTTAGTTGTGATGGCAGATTAGATTGAAAGTTTGCAAAGTAATATTTCAGAGCTAGATCAGAAATGTAAGGACTATGGTATGAAGATTAGCATCTCCAAAACGAAAGTAATGTCAGTGGGAAAGAAATATAAACGGATTGAGTGCCAAATAGGAGGAACAAAGTAAGAACAGGTGGACGGTTTCAAGTACTTAGGATGCATTTTCTCACAGGATGGCAACATAGTGAAAGAACTGGAAGCGAGGTGTAGCAAAGCTAATGCAGTGAGCGCTCAGCTACGATCTACTCTCTTCTGCAAGAAGGAAGTCAGTACCAAGACTAAGTTATCTGTGCACCGTTCAATCTTTCGACCAACTTTGTTTTACGGGAGCGAAAGCTGGGTGGATTCAGGTTACCTTATCAACAAGGTTGAGGTTACGGATATGAAAGTAGCTAGGATGATTGCAGGTACTAGTAGATGGGAACAATGGCAGGAGGGTGTCCACAATGAGGAAATCAAAGAAAAACTGGGAATGAACTCTATAGATGTAGCAGTCAGGGCGAACAGGCTTAGGTGGTGGGGTCATGTTACACGCATGGGAGAAGCAAGGTTACCCAAGAGACTCATGGGTTCAGGAGTCGGGGCAGACCAAGGAGAAGGTACCTGGATTCGGTTAAGAATGATTTTGAAGTAATAGATTTAACATCAGAAGAGGCACCAATGTTAGCACTGAATAGGGGATCATGGAGGAATTTTATAAGGGGGGCTATGCTCCAGGCTGAACGCTGAAAGGCATAATTAGTCTTAAATGATGATGATGATGATGACATTTTCTGAGGACACGACTAGCGGAGGCTATTGTTTTTGTCACCCCCTGTCCATCTTCCTCTCGTTGTTGAAAGAGTACCACTCCCAAGCCGGTTTTCGCACTGTCAGTTGCCATACAGAATTCTTTCGTTAAATCGGGATGCGCTAAAAGTGGTGCTTTTACCAGTTCAATCCCTTGTTCAGTGATAATATGGCCTAAAATTCAATCCTTTTATTTCCAAAATTGGATTTCTTTATATTTACAGTTACTCCATGTTCTTTTAACGTCCTTAGCAGTTTATCAAGTACCTCATTATGGAGTTTCCAGGATGACTCAGCTACTAAAATGTCATCAACATAACAGGTGAGACGCTGTTGGAGTTCTTTATCTAATGCAGTTCCTAAACCTCTTATAAAAGAAGCAGAAGATATGTTCAAACCGAAGGGGTGTCTTTTGAACTGATAACTGCGACCAAACGCGCTAAAGGCCGTATACTTTCTGCATTCAGATGTTAGTTCTATTTGCCAAAAACTAGCTCGCAAATCAAGGGAAGAAAATATCTTAACTCCATAGAACTTTTGCAACACCTCTTCTAATTTTTCTGGGCCATCGCCCTTTTCAGGAATGATAATGGAATTTAATCGTCTTGCATCCACGACCATCCTGATACTCCCATCCTTCTTATCTACAATTTGTAAGGGACTGTATGGTGAAGTTGAAGTTTCAATAATATCATCTTCCATCATTTTGTGTAGTTCTGCAAATACTTGTTTTCTGTAACATAATGGAATAGTGTAAAGTGGTATTCTAAATGGCTTGTGTTCTTTCACTTGGAATTCGCACTGAAAGTTCTTTATGGCACCGGGTTTTGGTAGAAACACGTCGGCATTTTGTCGTAATATTCTTTCTAATTCAGATTTGTCTGTTTCTGAAATATCTTTTTCTTGTCGCAACTTATCATCTATCTCCTGATGAATTTCCATCATTATCTCGTCATCTGCCGGCCGGTGTGGCCGAGCGGTTCTAGGCGCTACAGTCTGGAACCGCGCGACCGCTACGGTCACAGGTTCGAATCCTGCCTCGGGCATGGATGTGTGTGTCCTTAGGTTAGTTAGGTTTAAGTAGTTGTAAGTTCTAGGGGACTGATGATCTCAGAAGTTAAGTCCCATAGTGCTCAGAGCCATTTGAACCATTTTTGAACCTCGTCATCTACAGGTCTTGATTCTTTCGTCCCCCGATACCGTGGATGTCCCTCCTCCGATTGATACATATCCAGTTGTATATTTAATTGTTTGCAAGCCCCTGGCATCTCTTCATGTTTGATTTTCTCTTCAAAATTAAGACGCACCTTTCCGAGCATCATTTACCCTTCGTCCAATTAAGTGTAACCGGAATTTGACTCATGAAATCGGCTCCTATTATCATGCGACTGAAAGTTTCGGCACCATTACCATGTTCGCCTCTATGTCATGCCCCTGACATTAAAAAGTTACCCGCGTTTACCTGTCAATCGTCGCAGACGCACCCATGATCGGTCCTTTGACTTTAATCCGTTTCCTCCTTAATTCTGGTAGTGCCTGTTCAGCGTTACATTTCTTAAAGAGTTCTTCTGAAATCGCCGTCATTTCACTTCCTGTACCAAGAATGGCGTCTACAAGTGTGCTCCCTATTTCAATTCGAATGATCGGTTGCATTTCATGATGAGCATTGGTTTCATCCTCGTGCATTAATGCCTCTTCGATCGAATCATAGGTTAATCTGCCGATATGTTTGGCTTGATTTTCCCACCAGTCTGTTACCATTACTTTATTTCCGTCAATATTTTGACTCGCTGTCATCTTAATCTTTTGGGATGGTGTTATTTTCCCATAATCTTTGTCAAACGCCTCTATTACTTTTCATATGTCCCTGACATATGTATAATTTTTATCTGCCTTAGGTATCACTATCGGTGTTGCCACCGGTACATTTTCCTCTTGGCATACTATTACTTTCTCCGTTTCGTATAAACACGCTACATCTTCTGCAGTGTGGTCATTATCATCAATTTTTGTCCTACTGTCTATATTCACCGTTTCTGACTCCTGTTCCTCATCACTGTCGGTCGATTTCCAGTCAATTGATTCCCAGCATGCTGGTGTCTGTATTCGATCGCCCCTTAAACCTACTTCAAAATCTGGCGTATCAAAACTAAGCCTATTTACTTGTTTGATTATACAGTTAACTCCATTGTTCGATAGAATTACTTGTGACTGGTCTTCGTACCGTTCATCTCGATAATTTTGTCTTTTACCTGGGTTTGGTGCCCTCACCTCGACTTACTCTATCGGTTCATTTCGCATGTTAGTCCCGCTGAAGTTTGATTTTCCTAACCTTTCTGCGTCCTGGCCATTCCCCTTCCACCTGAATAACCTGGATTTGGCTGCTGAAAACCTCTAAACCTTCCGCCCTCGTTTGCACGGGTATTGTATCTCGGATTATACTTACCACTGTAGTTTCTAGGGCCAAATCCCGCATTATAATTGCTCGGTCCCCCGAAACCATAATTGTTATTTGCCCTCTGTGCGTTACCAAAACCATAGTTATTATTGTTCTCTCATGGCCGACTACCACTCCTTACAAAACCATTGCATTTTCCTATGTTATTATTACCGTTGGAACTATTATTAAAACCTGATCGGTTACTGTTACTCCCCCTACTATTGTTTTCTCTGCTTGTACGTTGTTTTCTTGAGTCATCTTCACTAAAGATGAATTCAAGTTCTCTTAGCATTCCTTTAAATGCTTGTATGTTATCTCCTTCCCTACCAACCAATGGCTGCTGATAACGTAACAGTAACTTCATTGCGCACATCCGTATCAGTGCCCCATCACTGTATGGATTATCTAAGCACTGATTTTTCTTTGTCATATCTTCGAAAAATCTAACAGGTTTCCAGAATGAGATTTTTACTCTGCAGCGGAGTGTGCGCTGATATGAAACTTCCTGTCAGATTAAAACTGTGTGCCCGACCTAGACTCGAACTCGGGACCTTTGCCTTTCGCGGGCAAGTGCTAACAGGTTTCTTTTCTCCGGAATTTTCGAACAACTCTTTCTGCAGCAACTCATACTTTATTCTGTTTTGTGTTTCTGTGGACCAGTACCGCTCCAAGAACGCAATTTCGAATTGTTCATGTGAATGACAGTTCGCCGCTACTCTTTGCATGATTTCCACTATTGCTCCGTCCATACGCCCACAAAAGTTTATGGCTAAGTGGCCAATGCTCTGGTAAACCGATCTGAAATTTATTTATGAACGTGCGTGGATGTAAGCCGTTCCCACTTTCTTTGTAATGTTGGAATTTTCTAACTGTCAAAATTGATCATTGTCAAATTTTTCTCTTCCACCATACGGCGTTTGTGTTTTCACATTACTCGTTTCTTTCAATTGTGTCATATTCCCTTGTACTCGTTCTACAACATTTTGACCTTGAACTGACATATTTATGTCCCATTTGGCATCGTATCTACGCAGTGGTGTGCAGTTGTCTGCACCGTACCGTTCCTCGTGTATCAGATTGAAAGATTCGTTTACATTTCCCGTTACTGGTTCCGTGTTTCGCCTTTCTATTAGATTCACATTAGCTTGCGGTGTGTAACCTGTTGTGCTGTGACTCGGCAGTTGTGGAATTGGTAGATGTGTCGCCGCAATTTGCTCCGCTCTCGCGTCACCCGCGTGCCTTCGGAGGGTCGACTGCCGCTCTGCTGATATGCGCGCGTCTACCGTTTCTCGCTCCCTTGATTGGTGTGACCGCACATCACCTACTTCGCTCCCCTGTGCTAACTGTTCCTTCCCTATTTGTTTTTGTTTTGCTTACGTAATTATAGACGCAACCTCCTGTGGATATCCGACTGGTATCTCACGACATTTATGTGTTTCCGCTACTACTACGGAAGATTGCACAACTGACTTTTTCCTTTATGGATTACTGTCCATTAGTATATCGGATGATACTACCGATTCTCTCGTTACTACTTTCTGTAAGATTCTCGATACACTGTTTCAATTCTGTGTGAAGGTCTTCAAACTCTTTCTGATTTTTTGTGACTATGTTTTCAATGCGTGTGTCAAATCTTTTTAATGGGGCTCGCGTGACATGTTTTCTGACATTGAGCTCTTCCTCAATTTGTTGCGCCTTACCAGGCGTCTTACGTGCTAACTTATCCACTCTTTGATTCACGTTAGACACTGCATCCTGCTCCTGGTTAACGTCAGAACGCATCTTTTTCTGGTCAGCCATTAACGCTCGTATCAGCTCGCGTGAGTCTCTCTCCTCTCTCCGGATTTCAGTGAGCTGTTCATTGACTTCTGTTCATAATTTTTGCTGATCTTCGCGGACTTTTTCGAACCCCGCGTAAGCTTTAAATTGGAGACTACTTAAGACAGCATTTGTCTCTGTTTTTAGCTTTGTTGTTTCGGTCTTTAGGTCTGTTAACTCTGTATTTGTTTCTGTTTTTAAATTCGCCGTTTCGGTCCTTAGACCCGCCGTTTCAGTTTTCAAGTCTGCTAACCCTGCATTTGTCTGCTTTACGACCATAGTGACTTGCTTCAACATTGCAAACACACTATCTGACTCTTCGCGATCGTCACCTGTCACTATTCGATGAAAATTTTCCCGTTCTCGTCTTTTACGTGGCGTTTCACCGACTTCCGTGCACAGTGCGGACGCACTTACACACATTCTTTCTGATGGAAACTGTCCCGTTTGGTTCAAAATTACTATATTCGGTTCAACATACCGAAGTTGCTCCTCCTCTGACTCTATTTCTGACCCACTAGATCCGTCATTCGTTTGTTTTTGCGCATTCGCTGACTGTGATACCAATCTTGAAACTTCTACCATTCCCTCTGCACTATCACTACTCCCCGTTTCGTGAACTGTACTCGATACCTTTTGTTCTACATCAATTTCTATCCTGTCAAGATCTTGAGTTTGACCTGTCTGCGATACTCCCCGTTCTTCAGCCAATTCAGTTCGTTTAGCTAACCTCTGTCTTTCTCGAACCGCGCGAGCCTGTGCTCTCGTCAACATCAAGTTATAGGACCTTACCAACACTGTTCACTTTTTGTGTAACTTCAACCCACGTCAGCAACGCCGTGAATAACTTTGCGCGCGCCACCGAGGTAATGAACAATCTACTTCTACTCAATGATACTTTGATTCTACGTGTCAATACAACCTTTCTACACTTTGGATCACACACTTACTGCATTTGTCCACTATACATGTACATACGTTGGGTAACCTCGTCACAAAACAACAAGAAAATTTTTTTTTAATTTAAAAATTTGTTTTTATTACTAATTTGACTAATTGTCATCCAGGCAGACCAATTGACATACTGGCAGGGTCGCCATTTGTAAGGTTTCGGTTTTTTTTTTTTTCCTTGAATAGAGAACACTGTGTGAGGTGAAATGACATGTTTAATGACGCAATATTTCTCACCAAATTACAGCTTTTCACACAGTTTTCAACTCACCAACATAAAAACAGCGCAATGGATAACACATCTTGCCAACATCAAAAAGTGAAATTAGTTTATAGACAACAATGTTAAATATTAACTCTCTGAAAGAACATTAATCTTAAGCACATTATTATGAAAGTTTGATTGGAAGTTTCTTTACATTAATCTTAAGCACAATAATATTAAAGTTTAACTGGACGTTTCTTTACAAAATCGCTCCTACACATACGTTCTGATGTTGGTCAATACTACGAAAATCGTCCTATTCCGGTTCAAAGTTCGGTACTATTTAGGATGACAATCAAGTCTACGGTGGATGGTTAGTCAAGTGACAAATCTGAGCGCAAGATTACCCAAGGCCTCTCGAGTTTACAGTGGACGCAAGCTGGTGAACCAATAAAGGTTACGCCTCTGCACGCGGTATTTACTTAAGCTGCGATTTGCTGCTGTCTGCAAGGCCGCTATCTCCCACTGAAATTCCTACAAAACTAATCTAGCCTTTGCCGAACTTTCCAGCAGAAACTTTCCCTATGTTTCCCGTTA
Source organism: Schistocerca americana (assembly GCF_021461395.2). Taxonomy (NCBI): domain Eukaryota; kingdom Metazoa; phylum Arthropoda; class Insecta; order Orthoptera; family Acrididae; genus Schistocerca; species Schistocerca americana. The sequence goes on from NC_060119.1 coordinate 88,792,303, forward strand.
TGCTAGAAAATATATACTCAGCCCTAGTCTTATTATGCAGTGATGTACACGCGCATGGTTGGAGCAGCGTGCATATTATAGTGCTCTCTCAGTTCTCGCAAGAACAGTTAACTACTTTGGCTGGTTTGTTTCTCCACAGTTGGAGCTAAACGTTGCTACAGCTAATTTTAGCTGGAGTGCAGCCGCTGTGAACACAATGTCCACACCAATTTCTTCTCTGTATCGTACAGAGCTTTAAGCGCTCCGTTCTGCACTTGACGCCAGTTCAGAGTGCGATTTTGCTACGCCGTTGTGGAGCTAGCTTTTCAAAACTAAAAGCGACTCGACTCGCGTTCCCTGTTCTACCTTCCGCTCAAAGACATGCATTGTATAGGAATGGTGTGTTAATTACCGTCGGTTGACTGTCATCCAATTTTGCATTACATATTGATAGGCAAATGTTCTCATAACTGTCGATTTATGTTAGGTGCCATCTTCACCTTCTCATTGCGATTTGTAAAGGTCTCATGTAAGGTGCGAATCTGATCGTTTATTCTGCCACCTTACAACTGTATTAAATTTATCGCAAGCTTCCTCTCCAACAGAAAGACGTGAATGCAAACTGAAGGAACTAGATCAGATATCAGACTACCTGAGACAGTAATTTGCAATGATCAGCCTTCTCCCCACACTCGTTCACTACCTACGTCAACGACTCACCTGAAATTGAAAATATTCAACGAATGCAGTTCTTAGATGACAAAGCGTACTTTACTAGTGGACCCCACGATAATAGAAGATTCCACATATAATTGAATCTCACAGTAGAGTGGTGCAGACATAACAAGATCAATATTTACCTGAACAAAACAACTGCGGCTAACTTTAACAAGAATTGTCGTCAACTAGACAGGAATTCACTATCCAAGGCCAAGCCGGACTATGGAGCGCAACTTTTAAGTAGTTGGGAGTCACACTAGACAATCACTTGTTTTTTCACAGAGATGTAAAAAATTGAATACGACAGCCTCTGGCATGACAGGGAACTGAGGCGACTGTTCCGCAATCGAGAGCCCATTGTCTCGACAAAACTTACACTGTTACAAGGCAAAATCCTTTATGGTGGCACATCATGGCGTCTAGCTAGTAAGACTCAAATATAGCAAATCCAGCTATAACGGAATAAAAACTTTTGGTGGATACTTAGTGCAACAAGACAACGCACGAGGAACTCAATGTCAAACTTATTGTAGAAATGATCAAAATCAAATCAATGAAAACTTCATGAGAAGTTAGGTGAACACAGACACGTCATACATCACACACAAGAAGTAGGTACTATCAGAGAAGAACCGTAGCGTCGGTACAGAGTTCCCAAGGATTAGTCGAATAGGGCAATGAACTAAAACACTACAAATTAGAAACAAATCCTCAAAGGAAAGACTTGAACACCTGCGGCCCTTTTAAGTCCTCAACAAGTGAAGGACACTGACGGAAAAAATCTCAACGCCAAAAAATAATTAATGCAGAGTAACTAAATTTCGTGAGTAGATTTGTCTAGGTAACTTATTTAAGTGATTAACACAGCAAGATCATAGGTTAATGTAAGCGCGAGATAAGCCATTGCATTGTGTTGTGCAGGTCCCGGATATCAGATTGTGGGATGCATTTCCATGCCTGTTGCACTTCGTCAATCAATGCAGGGACAGTTTGATGTGTCGACAGAAGTGCCGACACAGTGTGGTTTGAGGAGACCTAAATGCACGCTATAAGCTCACGCAGGATGGCGTGAGGTCTGAAACAGGATACGTAATGAATGCTATAAAGAAAAGTACGTAGCTTCTGGAATACTTAACTTTAATCCATCCTTGTTGTACATCGCTCTTGACGATACAAGTGAGACTCTGTAGATACATGCAGTGTAATGCTAATGGCGCCTTCCTAGGTCGTAGCCATTGACTCAGCTGAAGGCTATTCTAACTATCAGCTCTGCAAATGAGCGAGGCTTCGTCAGTGTGCATCGCTAGCTAAGTCGTCCGTACAACTGGGGCGAGTGCTAGTAAGTCTCTCGAGACCTGCCGTGTGGTGGCGCTCGGTCTGCGATCACTGACAGTGGCGACACGCGGGTCCGACATGTACTAATGGACCGCGGCCGATTTAAAGCTACCACCTAGCAAGTGTGGTGTCTGGCGGTGACACCACACAGTTAATGGTGTTTGTGTATGACGCTGCTCGGTTTGAGACTTAACTGGTGATCGAGTAGGCTAAGGCAACATGTTGACATTCTCCAGAGTATGTTGGGTTACAACAGCGATATGTGGGCAGACCTCTCTCGAATGACATGTCTCTTGACGCCACTAAATCGCAAATAGCGGCTGTTTTGGGTCAGTGGTATGCACGCTACAGTGCGTCTCCGGCGGAGCTGTCCTTGAAGTAACCGATTTGTATCTGTTCGTTGTTTAACTGTGGTGCCAATCGCGTCTCAAATTGCTGCCGCAGATGGAGTACAATGTTCCAGAGCCATACGCCTAACACTCTGGTCTTCCCTCTCGGCAGTGCCACGTGCCCGTCCAGAGCCCGGTCTTCTTGCGACGACACATTGCCTTGACCAGCCCTATTTCACGACCTACTTAAAACTCAGCGAGGTGTTGATAATGGCGTCTTCGTTGTCTTACATTCTCGACTAACATCAACTTACCACGCCCAGTCTCAAAGGTAACTAACGCTCAAGACCGGTACAGCGTGTATTTAACGCAAACCTGATTTGCATCCTCACAGTGAGATGCTATCAGCATTTTTAAGAGACTGGCCTGACTTTCGTATGTAGAAACACGCCTACCAGCTTTCGTTTACATCGCACAATTCCTCGCTGCTGCTGCGGTTTTTTCCCGTCAGCATAAATAAAGTGAATCCTCAACCTCATCCTGTCACGAAGAAGCGGATCTCGCTGAAGAAGCAATGCGACTTCACTAAATAAAAGGACCTTGACATGGACACCAGAAGATTCAGAAGAAGATCCCAGAAGAGGAGTCAATATGTTGATCGTGTAGAAAAAATCGAAGGGAAACTTCACGCGACCCAACATATTAGAAGATTTTACCTTGAATGATAGCGAATACGAAAGCCAGAAGACTTACATAACTGAGAAGAAATAAGACTGCTCTCATCATTGAGTAACTAAGCTCAATGAAAAAGCATGTTAGTCAGCTCCTTAAAAAGCACAGTGGACGATCTGAACGCTGCAGACGGTATAGAAACGGTAGGTGAGGTTTATGTGAGCCTTCACAGCTGACGTCAGACATGGCAGTGATGTGTATCTGTCCATCGTTTGTGTGGGATCGGCAGCAAGATGGAAATGTGTGTGTCTGAAATCTTATGGGACTTAACTGCTAAGGTCACCAGTCCCTAAGCTTACACACTACCTAACCTAAATTATCATATGCACAAAAATACACACCCATGCCCGAGGGAGGACTCGAACCTCCGCCGGGACCCGCCGCACAGTCCATGACTGCAACGCCACAGACCGCTCGGATAATTCCGCGACTTGGAGACGCGACAGAGTAGTGTTTAGACGAGGCCGTGATAACACCACAAATGAAGTTGCCCGATTCGTTGGTGTAACAACAAGGAATGTCTGACTTTTCTACAAGGAATGGTGTACCACTTGAGGCCATGTAACACGGCGTAAGAACAGTGGTTATGCAAAAGGCCTAACCAACAGGGAGCAGGGACGAGTGTCACGGCCTTTTCAATGACAATCGGTTTCAAACCCGACTGGGCCGGCCGGTGTGGCCGAGCGGTTCTAGGCGCTTCAGTCTGGAACCGCGCGAACGCTACGGTCGCAGGTTCGAATCCTGCCTCGGGCATGGATGTGTATGATGTACTTAGGTTAGTTAGGTTTAAGTAGTCCTAAGTTCTAGGGGACTGATGACCTCCGATGTTAAGTCCCATACTGCTCAGAGCCATCTGAACCATTTTTTGAAACCCGACTGGAATTGTAGCTGACAGTGAACACGTGCGCATTTCAACCAGTTTGCAAGCGAACATTGTAAATGCTATGGACATTATAAGTCGGATATCTCGGAATAGACGTTGTTCACAGTGACACCACAGCTTCACGCATTCAGTGGGCCACACAGCACAGAAATCGGACAGTAGCTGGCGGGTTGTAGCATTGTCCAACAAGTAGTGCTTGTGCCCCTTATTAAACGATGAGAGGCACTTAGTGCGCCGACGGACCAATGAGGCGTTTATAGAGTCGTTTCACACTTGTCGGGAGGTACAGCGTATGAGCCATTTTCATTCTTGTCCGGTGCCGGCTAAGCGGTACATGGTTGCCGTGCTGCTGCTGTAGGAAGCCGGAAGCCCCCTCTGTCCCACCCGGCTGCCTACGACGGCAGACCAAGGCAAACGTCAAATGGGGGCTATGGAGCATTCCTCGCGTTCACATCTGGTAGTATTTGATATTTTCTGGTAGACTCCAACGATTTTGTGCTTTTTCGTGCGAAATTGTACGTATTGTTACTTGTTTGTACGAGGGGAGTTCAATAAGCAATGCAACACAGTTTTTCTTTCTCGGCCAGTTTCGGTTGAAAAATATGCAGAATTTGTTGTGGGACATACTGGAATATTCCCGCTTCAGCCTCTATGGTTTCATGAAAATCCTATACTTGGCGGCGCTATACGTAACCTTCAATATGGCGTCTGTAACGGAGGTGCGTTCTAAGCAGGGAGCTGTCATTGAGTCTCTTTTGGAGGAAAACCAAAGCACTGCGGGTATTCATTGGCGCTTGCAGAATTTCAAACACGGAGACCTGGCAGTGAACAAAAGCACGGCGAGTCGTTGTGCGAGGCGTCTGTTATCATCACTACAAGGTTGCGCAAACCTGTCCGACCTCCCATTTGCTGGCCAGCCGCACACGTCTGCGACTACTGAAATGTTGGAACCTGCGATCATTCTCATTCGAGTTGATCGACGGATTGTAATCAGACACCTCACTGTTCGACTGGATGTCTCTGTAGTGTTGACACACTAGTCCACCAGTTGGCATACTCAAAGATGTATGCCTGCTGGGTACCTTACTGTCAAACAGAAGAGCGACAAAGGACCATCTGTGCGGAATTTCTTGCGCGTTCGAAACTGATTGTAACAATTCTTGCCGAACATCGTCAGAGGGGAGAAACATGGTTTCATCACCTATAAACGAAAACAAAAAGGCAATCCATTGCATGGAGTGGAGCCACACCACCTCTCCTCCGAGGAAAAAGTTCAAAGCCGCTCCCTCAGCCTGTAGAGCCATGGTGACGGTCTTCTCGGACTCCGAAGGGGCTATTCTGTTTGATGTCCTTCCTGCTGGTGCAACGATCAACTCGGGAATGTATTGTACAAGACTCAGGAAATTGAAGAAAGGACCTTATCGTGTTCGTCATCACAAAAATACTAACAAACTTCTTCTCAATGACAACGCAAAGCCTCTCACAGATCTGTACACCCTAGAGGAAGTCACAAAACTTCACCGGACTGTTGTTCTTCTTCAACCAACCCACAGCCCAGATTTCGCACCTTCCGACTTCCAACAGTTTGGCCCAATGAAGGCTGCACGCTGCAAGAAACAGTACATGGATGATGGGGAGGTTTCCAGAATGAGATTTTCACTCTGCAGCAGAGTGTGCGCTGATACGAAACTTACTGGCAAATTAAAACTGTGTGCAGGACCGAGACTCGAACTCGGGACCTTTGCCTTTCGCGGGCAAGTGCTCTACCATCTGAGGTACCCAAGCACGACTCACGACCCGTCCTCACAGCTTCAATTCTGCAAGTACCTCGTCTCCTACCTTGCAAACTTCACAGAAGCTCTTCTGCCAACCTTGCAGAACTAGCACTCCTGGAAGAAAGGATATTGCGGAGACATGGCTTAGCCATAGCCTGGGGGATGTTTCCAGAACGGTATTTTCACTCTGCAGCGGAGTGTGCGCTGATATGAAACTGTAGTGTTGACTCAAGAGCCAACACCGTGTCGCTACAGGAGGCCGAAATGCACGCGTCTAAATACACGCAGACCGGCGTGAGGTCTGGAACAGGACAATGTCTTCAGAATTGCAATAAAGTGCGAAATTCTTGTAATACTTAACTTTAATCCATAATTGTAGAACATCGCTCTTGATGATACATGCTTCACATAATAAATATCAATTGAATACGGCGCCTTGCTAGGTCGTAGCAATTTACGTAGCTGAAGGCTATGCTAACTATCGTCTCGGCAAATGAAAGCGTAATTGTCAGTGATCCGTGGCTATCAACGTCGGCTGTACAACTGGGGCGAGTGCCAGGACGTCTCTCTAGACCTGCCGTGTGGTGGCGCTCGGTCTGCTATCACTGACAATGGCGACACGCGGGTCCGACGTATACTAATGGACCGCGGCCGATTTAAAGGCTACCACCTACCAAGTGTGGTGTCTGGCGGTGACACCACAGAAACTTCCTGACAAATTAAAACTGAAGAGCTTCTGTGAAGTTTGGAAGGTAGGAGACGAGGTATTGGCAGAATTGAAGCTGCGAGGACGAGTCGTGAGTTCTGCTTGGGTAGCTCAGATGGTAGAGCACTTGCCCTCCCGGGCAAGTGCAAGGCAGAGGTCGTGAGTTCGAGTCGCGGTCCGGCACACAGTTTTAATTTGCCAGGAAGTTTCAGATGGGGAGGTTATTGGTACAGCAAGACGCTGCCTCCGAAGTACATGGTACCAGTAGATGATACCATGCGGACATACAAGCCCTTACTGGGTGGCGTAAGGCTGTCGCATTGAACGGAGATTATGTCGAAAAATAGGGTTTTGTAGGTAAACGGGTGGAAAATAATAGGCCTATGGTGTATTGGAATTCTGAATAAAACCAACCTGCTTTCAGAAAAAAATGTATTGTATTACTTATTTAATGCCTTAGTATTGTGATGGGCGTTGATACACTTTAGAAAACAACTTTACTTGAAACTAAAAGAAACAAACTAGACCCAATTAAACTTGAAGTAATTTTTGCCTCGAGGCAAAAGCCATATCAGCGTACGTAGTTCTTCAATGAGATAATTCCGTCCTTAGACGTTTTTCGTAGTGGAATTCCAGGTGAGTGTGTTACAAATCGTTTCACACCTGCGTTCCCCCCGCTATTTCAGACCATTACGAAACCTCATCACGTAATTCACTGAGTTCGTATATTAAATATTTAAAGTTATTTATTAAACGTCGTTTTGCATTCAAGATTTTGTCTTTGGTTCTTAAAATATCTTTCAAATACATAATACTATATATTACATTAAAGTCCTTTGAAACAGAAATTCAATAAAATTTAAAATGTTTCGTTTTCCCTCATTGTGACTGCCAATACGTGTGGAGGTTGGGTATGTTCACAGAAGGCTATGTTGCTGCTTTGGATTTAATCCTTTATTCTTACATGCAGATCGTCAAAATTTGCATACTCGCCTTAGAATAGTTGAAAAATTCATCGTCGCCCGCTGTGGCCGAGCGGTTCTAGGCGCTTCCGTAAGCAACCGCGCTGCCGCTACGGTCACAGGTTCGAATCCTGCCTCTGGCATGGATGTGTGTGATGTCCTTAGGTTAGTTAGGTTTAAGTAGTTCTAAGTCTAGGGGGACTGATGACCTCAGATGTTGAGTCCCATAGTGCTTAGAGCCATTTGAACCATTTGAATTTTGAAAAATTTATCACGTCATTTCCCAAGTCCTCAAAAAATATACAGAATGCTCCAGCATCGAGTCTTCTAATGTTGATTGGATGAAGGTACTGTGTGGTGTCACCGCCAGACACCACACTTGCTAGGTGGTAGCTTAAATCGGCCGCGGTCCATTTAGTACATGTCGGACCCGCGTGTCGCCACTGTGTGATCGCAGACCTAGCGCCACCACAAGGCAGGTCTCGAGATACGGACGAGCACTCGCCCCAGTTGTACGACGACATTGCTAGCGACAATACGGACGAAGCCTTCCTCTCATTTGCCGAGGGACAGTTAGAATAGCCTTCTGCTAAGTCCATGGCTACGACCTAGCAAGGCGCCATTAGCCTTACCTACTTTGAGAGTTATAGTATAAATGTCTCAAGAAGAACGCTGTATTCATCACATAATAAAAGTTAAGTATAAAGCAGCTACGTACTTTTCTTGCTACCATTCAATAGTTATCCTGTTCCAGAATTCACGCCCGTCTGCGTTAGATAGCGTGCCTATCGGCCCCCTCAAAATAACACTGTGTCGGCACTTCTGTCGACACATCATACTGCATCCAACTTCTACCTATCTTCAGGCGACTATAAAAGAATACCCACGAAATTAATTTATTGCGATCCATTTGTTTAATTCTACGCTGACGGATAAAAGATCGCAACACCAAGAAGGAGTTGTGGGCCATAAACGAAAATTGGTAGGCGTATTTCTACATCTGAAAGATGACGTCTATTCAGATTTCGCACCACTCGCGTAACGGTAGCGCTAGTAGCAGCCACTAAGAGAATGCAAGTCATGTTTGCTTTAAATACACTCTGTAAGCGTTAGTTACCTTTGATATTGGACGTGGAGAGTTTATGTTAACCAAGATGCCTTTAAAGCGACAAAGACCCCATTATCAACATCTGAGTTTGAACGAGGTTATGTAATAGGACTATGAGAAACTGGATGTTGTTTCTGCGATATTGCAGCAAGACTTGGCAGAAATGTCGCAACTGTACGTAAGTGCCGGTTGCAGTGGTCACGTGAATGTACAGTCTCGAGAACGCTTGGCTCCGGACGACCAGGTCTCACTAGGGAGAGGAGAGATCGTAGTGTTCGGCGTATGGTTCTGGACCGTCGTACATCTGCAGCAGCAATTTGAGCAACATTTGGCACCACAGAGACACACCGAATTGTTTCAAGTCGGTTAATTCAAGGAGAGCCCCGAGTCAGAAACCTTGTAGTGTGCATTCCATCGACCCCAAACCATTGCCATTTGCGACCTCGACAGTGTCAAGTGAGAGCTCATTTGGAGGGAAACGTGGAGGCCTGTTCTGTTTTCCGATGAAAGGTGGTTCTGCCTCGGTGCCAGTGATGGCTGTATGTTGTTTAGGAAGAGACCTCCTGCTAACGAACACACAGCCCGCAGCCAATCTTGGTTCAAATGGCTCTGAGCACTATGGGACTTAACATCTGAGGTCATCAGTCCCCTAGCACTTAGAACTACTTAAACCTAGCTAACCTAAGGACATCACACACATCCATGCCCGAGGCAGGATTCGAACCTGCTACCGTAGCGGTCACGCGGTTCCAGACTGAAGCGCCTAGAACCGCACGGCCACACCGGCCGGCTGCAGCCAATCTGTCTGCGTGCTACACACACTGGATCAGCACCTAGAATTACGGTCTGGGACATGATTTCGCATAACAGCCGGAGCACTCACGTGGTCATCCTATGCACCGCGACTGCAAATTTGTACGTCAGTCTTGTGATTCGACCTGCTGTGCTGACATTCATGAACAACATTCCAGGGGTCGTTTTCCAATAGGATAACGCTCGCTTACATACCACTGTTATAACCCAATATACTCTACAGCGTGTCGATATGTCGCCTTGTCCTGCTCGATCACGATATCTATCTCCAATCGAGCACATATGGGACATCATCGGATGACAATTCCAGCGTCATCCACGAACAGCACTAACTGTCCCTGTATTGATCGATGAGGTGCAACAGGCGTGGAATCCCATCCCACAAACTGACGTCCGGCACCTGTACAATACAATGCTTACTCGTTTGCATGCTTGCATTCAACAGTCTGGCTGTTACACGGTTGTTTACGTACCATCATTTTACATTTGCAATGGCTTATCTCGCTCTAACATTAACCTGTGATCTTGTAATGTTAATCTCTTGAATATGTTTCCTAGACAAATGCATTTTCGAAATTTCATTACTTTTAGATTAATTATTTTTTGGTGTTGCGACTTTTTTACCGTCGGTGTACGTCAAAGCAATGTCTGACGTGCTGCTATCGCTACAACCTGTCAGGTAATGTCGGCACAGACTACCGCGCCTTTTACACGGTAAACATGTTGATGTAAGATGTGCCTTCCCGGCAGATGTGTCTCTACGTCAGCCGGACAACCTTAACACCTATTTTGTGGATGTCGCTGTTCAGGCCAGACGAGATTCTATGATGTTTTCGAGGGTCTTTTTCGTACCGTGACTTGATCCTACACATTCAGTTTACCTTCAGCATAACAATGACGTTTATTTCAATATTCTCGGTGACCGAGGTTTCCACTTATTGGGAACTGACAAGTAAGTCTATTATTATCAGGCCTAGAGGCGGTGTTACGCGGCGTTGGTGTGATGTCTCCTAGGGGTGACTAATTTTTTGTCCTCTGTGTTTTATGTGCTGTGATAGTAGTGCGCAACAAGTTTCGTCAAAGTTCATAAGCTCAGAGACAGTAAATGATCAGCTCATTACCGAAATAAAAAAAAGTTATAATTCTTAATCATGTTATTGAAAATCGAAATGCAGAAATGTTTTAATCAGTAGGAGGGGCAGAAGCAGGTCCTACTTTGAAGGCGACCACTGTTAACCGATTTTGTAAGTACACAACTTGGCAGCACCAATCTTTTTATGAAATATTGTCATGTATTATTACGTGAAAGTTACCCGTATTGTTGGGAGTTGTATGCTGAAAACAGTATGTAACTGAATTTCTCGATAGCAATCTGAAAACTGCCTGATTTTCAAATTCCAGTTATAGATTCAGATCCAGAATCGATGGAACTACCCTATTTTCGAACGTGAACTTATTTACGGAAATTGCCTTTTAAGACAAGTTTCTTGTGCTGACCATTTTAAGAACGTGGTTTTAATTAGTCTGAAATGTATATGACTGTGTAAATTACATAGCATAAAAATGATTCACAAGACTACGCAGAGTAACTAACTGTTATGTAAATTAAATGTGCCCTATTACGAAAACTTGTCTGTTGAAATTACATCAAATTTCATCAACTGAAACTTTACCTCATATTCTGTCAAAAATATTCATTTAGGTCCAACAGCAAATTCTAACCTTGCAACGGATCACTTGATTCTGCTCTGGCTCCACTACAAATGATCATCTGAAACGAATCAATGCGGGGCCTTCTCATTTTTTTCCCTTTAAGTCGATGTTTTACAGTAATGCGTGACAATGTGAATATGTTTCTTTAAACAGTGGGAATATGCTTTGTGAAACACTTGTAAATGCCAAAGCGAGTACTCTGGAATTCCTTTAATGAAACAATATTGAGCTCCACCTAATGCGAAAAATCAGCATTCCCTCTCTCCCCACTGTCATACTCGATAATGTCTGCTCTCACAAAATATTTCTGTTACAAAAACATGTTTTCTAGAATTCCTAATCAAATGTTATTTAACTAATCTAAAGGAGGGTTGCCACTTAGAATACTGAACACATGGTTGGCAGTTCTCCCTGTTTACCAGCACTTATTATTATTGGACAATGAAATTCTTGTAGATTACTGCACTCGTTCATGCAGGTAACAAATTCAAAATGAGTTACCTTTTTTCTGAAGTGCTGTCTGCTAAGCATCGTGGAGCATTTAGGATTGAAATCTCTGTGTGGCACATCTGCTACCGAAGCTGCTCACTCCACCATGGTCCAACACCCTCTTTTCACGACTCCATAACCACTACTGTGCAAGGCCGTGACTCGATTCGACTGTTACCTGCTAGTTTACCCATACTTTTCTCAAAAACGTGACCTCTGGGAAACCAGAGACTGCCCATCGTTCGTGGTTCAGTGACAATATTCCGAATAAAGAAGTAATTTTCGTTATACACTGAGAGCGAAAGAAACTGGTTCACCTGCCTAATATCGTGTAGGGCCCTCACGAGCACGCAGAAGTGCCGCAACACGACGTGGCACGGACTCGACCAATGTCTGAAGGAGTGCTGCACAGAACTGACACCATGAGTCCTGCTGGGCTGTCCATAAATCCAGAAGAGTACGAGGTGGTACAGATCTCTTCCGAACGGCACGTTGCAAGCTGTCCGAGGTGTGCGCAATAATGTACATGTCTGTCGAATCTGGTCGGCAGAGGAAGTGAAAACTCATAAGAGTGTTCCTGGAGCCACTCTGTGCAATTCTGGACTGTGGGGTGTCGCATTGTCCTGCTGGAATTGCCCGTCGGAATGCACAGTGGACATGAACGGATGCAGATGATAAGACAGGAAGCTTACGTATGTGTCACATGTCAGTCTTATCTGGACGTATCAAGAGTACCACATCACTCATTGCAAACGCCCCACACCATTACAGAGCCTTCATGAACTTGAACAGGCCCCTGCTGACATGCAGGGGGCCCATGGATCCATGAGGATGTCTCCACACCCGTACACGTCCATACGCTCGATACGATTTGAAATGGGGCTCGTTCGACCAGGTAACAGTCATCAACAGTCCAGTTTCGGTGTTGACGGGGCGAGGCGAGGTGTAAAGCTATGTGTCGTGCAGGCATCAGGGGTACACGAGTGGGTCTTCGGCTCCGAAAGCCCATATCGATGATGTTTCGGTGAATGGTTCGCACGCTGACACTTGTTGATGGCCCAGCATTGAAATCTGCGGCAATTTGGGGATGGGTTGCACTTCTGTCATTGTTGAACGAGTCTCATCAGTCGTCGTAGGTCACGTTCTTGCGGGATCTTTTTCCGGTTGCGGCGATGTCGGAGATTTGATGTTTTACCGGATTCCCGATATTCACGGCACAATCGTGACATTGGCATACGGGAAAATCCCCACTTCATCGCAACCTCGGAAATGCTGTGTCTCATCGCTCGTGCGCCGACTGTAATACCGCTTTCAAACTCACTTAAATGTTGATAACGTGCCATCGCAGCAGCAATATCCGATCTAACAACTGTGCCAGACACTTGTTGTCGTATATAGGCGTTGCCGACCGCAGCGTCTTATTCTGCCTGTTTACGTACCTCTGTATCTGAATGCACATGCCTATACCAGTTTCTTTGGTGCTTTATTGTGCTTGCATTCGAAGATACACCAAGTGGTAATATATCAAAGTAACTGTGGTTTACTATTACTTCATTCAATGTTTGAACCTTTCATACGTTACGCCAATGCTCCCTTGGTAATATGTGTTCGTCAGTGTGTCACACGAAAATGAGGCAAAGGGACAGAAACACTTCGTGAACCAGAAAGTAAAGAAACATGTGTTGAATAATTTGATACTGCTTCTACTACACTAGATGACCGCTACCTACGGATTATGGCTCGGAGGAACCCTGACAGCAACGCCACGATGTTGAATAATGCCACAGGACGTCATGTTACGTCTCAAACCGTGTGCATTAGGCTGCATAATGCGCAACTTCACTCCCGACGTCCATGGCGAGATCCATCTTTGCAACCACACCATGCAGCGCGGTACAGATGGGCCAAACAACATGCCGAATGGACCGCTCAGGAATGGCATCACGTTCTCTTCACTGATGAGTGTCGCATATGCCTTCAACCAGACAATCGTCTGAGATGTGTTTGGAGGCAACCCGGTCAGACTGAACGCCCTAGATACACTGTCCAGCGAGTGCAGCAAGGTGTAGGTTCCCTGCTGTTTTTGGGTGGCATTATGTGGGGCCGACGTACGCCGCTGGTGGTCATGGAAGGCGCCGTAACGGCTGTACGATACGTGAATGCCATCCTCCGGCCGATAGTGGAGCCGTATCGGCAGCATAGTGGCGAGGCATTGGTCTTCATAGACGACAATTCACACTCCCATCGTGCACATCTTGTGAATGACTTGCTTCAGGATAATGACATCGCTCGACTAGAGTGGCCAGCAAGTTCTCCAGACATGAACCCTATCGAATTTGCCTGGGTAGGTTGTTAAAGGCTGTTTATGGACGACATAACTCACCAACCACTCTGTGGGATCTACGTCGAGTCGCCGTTGCGGAGTGGGACAATCTGGACCACTAGTGCGTTGATGAACTTGTGGATAGTATGCCACGGCGAATACAGGCATGCATCAATGCAAGAGGACGTCGTATTGGGTATTAGAGATACCGGTGTGTACAGCACTCTGGACCACCGCCTCTGTAGGTCTCGTTGTATGGAGGTACAAGATGCAGTGTGTGGTTTACAAGAGCAATGAGAAAGGACGGAAATGATGTTTATGTTGATCTCTATTCCAATTTTCTGTTCAGTTTCCGGGACTATCGGAACCGAGGAGATGCAAAACTTTTTTTTTTATTGTAATATTTCGCCGACAGGTGCTCAGCACAGGAGGACTCCACTTAGGCTGAACGTGCGTGTGAGATCTACCCAGAAGGCAGACAGATACAGTTTAACTGAAGTGTTTGTTCTGCTCTTAAAGGTTAGCCCCATTTAAAGTCTCTCTGACAGCAGAGGGATGTCGCTGCGCCTTAAACGCATGGCGGTACTTGAGCTAAGCACAGGCGTTCCCGGTACAAGCATTTAGGTTGAAACACGTATGTATTCATTACCAGCGATGGCGAGGCATGACAGAATCTCTGACCAGAGAGTTATTTATCGTTGCTAGTCTGCGCTTGACCGCGCGAGTCGTCCGTCAGTTGTACCATGTAGCGAGTCGGCAGGAGCAGTTGTACTCTGTCTGTAGTAGAAGTCAGTCTGCACTAGTCTGCGCGAGTTTGCAGTAGTAGTCAGTCGGATACGGTAGTAGCGAGTGGACGGTTGTACTGAGCAGGCGTCGGCATGCGTCGGCGGCGTGCTCTTCTCGCGACTCTGGTCACGATTCGGGACGATATGTATTGTTGTAGAAGGTAATAAAGCAGCATTGCGCACATCTAGTAATGTATGTTAATTGTAGTTAATTTGTTCAAAAAAAATGCCCCAATAATAATTTTTTTATAAAGTAACTCTTTTAAAGAAAAACATTCATTTCAATTTAAAGAATATTTCCTATGCATTTCCTCCAAGAATCAAAATTAAATATACGCCAGCATTGCACAAAGCTGTGTCGACAAATAAGAGCAGATATAGATGCATTTTATTGAGGTAAGAATTTTTGCTTTTTTTATTCAGAATACAGGGCCGAAGGTCAGCGCTGTTGTCCTTATAAAATTTATCAGGTTTAATTATTTCTGTTCAGATGTTACATTCAGTTCATGGTTCATTATCTAATTAATATTATTGTGTGGTTTTTGGTCAATTCCCATTCCTTAATTTTTGTGGCGAGTTTAAGCTTGGCTCCATTTTGCAGTATTATTAAACATTATTTTTGTTGGAAGGTTACACTATGCTCCATTTCAAATTTTCATTTATTAAAAATATTGCGGGGAGGTTACACTTGGCGACATCCGACCAGGATCGTATTTCTTTGAGAATCTTCTGAGAAGTAGTCATATATCTGCTCTTATTTACTTAAATATAATTAGCATTTGGCGCAACGCATTTACTAATCTTGTCACTTTCTTTCACAGATCATCGGCAATTCGTTGCTATTTGTTATAATTGTGTTTGTTGCATTTTGCATTGTGTTTGTTTCATTAGTGAATAATTTTGATTTGTGTAAAAATGCCGCGAAAAACTGTAAACAGTACATCGCGATGTACAATGAGTCAAATAGCCGATTCGAATAATTTGAGAAATAGTACTTGCGACACGCAGTGTGATAATGACAGTCCTCAATTTACAGACAATCAGAGTGTGCGGATTATCAATGTTGATTTTGATGCTAGTGATGAACAGACGAATTCAATTGTGTCCTCTGTTAATTTAACGACAATTGAAGACGCGGGGCGTTCTGTTGCAATGAGCGCTGCCCAGCTTGACACACCCGGTTTGCAGGATTTACGTGACGAACAGACAAATTTTTCTAATGAAAATGAACAGTGTAATCAGAGTACGACAGATTCATTTGATCCAGGTGTAACGACTAACAGTACACATCCGATTGGCAAACATTTTCAAGAATCTCAGAATGTCCAAATGGATACACAAAACGTGACAATTGCAGATACACCATCACACAGCACGGAGAATAGAGTTGTTAATTTTAAATTGGATCAAATTATGGCACTATTGCTACAACGTAATGAATATTTCAAACAACTTAATGAAAGTTTCGACAACATTTCAAACAACTTAAGGAACTAATTGATGAAAGTTTCAAACTGACGTACGAAAAACACGACAACCTTAACGAACAGAACAAACAAGTTAGTGAACAAATTATAGCTGTTACCGTGCAACGTAACGAGACGAAAGAAAAATCATGTGAAGAAAGTAAGGCTTGTGCTAGTAATAGTAGTGAAAAAAACTAGATCTGTTGCACAAGAATTAGATAATAAACATGCAGCCACAACAGAATCAGTTAGAGATGAAATTAATGCAGTCGCTGAACAATGTGCTAAAAACGCAACACAGACACGCGACGAGTTTAATTTAAAGTCACTAGAAGTTTCACACACTCTGAATACGGAAGTCGATAATAAAAGTGAACGACAGAACAACCAAATTGACGAACGTATTAAAGTGACAGAAATAAAAATGTTTCAGTCACTAATACGTCACAGAATACGCCACGTTGCGAACTTTTGTCACACTCACACAGCCAGTATAACTTAAGCAATTTACAGAGACTACGCGACTTAAAATTCGAAAAGCTACGCGACTTAAAATCTGAAAAGCTACGCGACTTGGAATCTGAAATGACACAGACAAACAGATTCTCACACAAACTTGAACGTGTTCTCAAATTCAGAGAAGATAACGTTGATTACGAGCAATTTTTATTCGTAAGAAAATCTAAGGAATTTAATAATGACAGAGCACAGATACACGCTTTGAACCGTATTCGACAATTTATTTTTGTATTTTCAATAGCATTGCCTGTAATGCCGAAACTTGAATAAGCATGGATACAACAATTTGCTTCTGAATTTTTACCGCCATTGCCTGTAACGCAAAAGCTGAAATGTATTTGCAGCGCGTAATACACCTCAGGGGATTCATTACGCTTCGATGAATACGTGCCGTAGCGTGCACAGGGTCCCGAGCCGTAGTAGTGCTGTTTGATCTTTAGTTTTCTGCACTGCTGCCTTCTCTTCTACTATCCTTTATATCTATCAAAACAGCTCTTCAACTATTGCTCTACCTAGGATTAAGAAACGTGTTATGAAAACCCGATGTGACAAGTTTTTTACCGAAAGTGACAGTTCTCTTTAGACACTCCAGAAATGACAACCACCAGCGTAATTTTAATATCAAAAAATTTTTAATCATCAGTATGTATAGCATTTTCAGCAATCGTCAAAATTTTCAGCAGTCGCAAACATATTTTTAATAACAATAGAGGTTTTTCACCGCAGCAACAAAACCAACCGGTTAGCATACCTAACCAACAATGCAGTGTGCAAGGTCAGCCAGGCTTTAATGTTTCGCCGCGTGCACTTATAGTCTCAGCTCCAACCGTGGTGTCACCGCCAGACACCACACTTGCTAGGTGGTAGCTTAAATCGGCCGCGGTCCATTTAGTACATGTCGGACCCGCGTGTCGCCACTGTGTGATCGCAGACCGAGCGCCACCACAAGGCAGGTCTCGAGATACGGAATAGCACTCGCCCCAGTTGTACGGACGACTTTGCTAGCGACTACACTGACGAAGCCTTTCTCTCATTTGCCGAGAGACAGTTAGAATAGCCTTCAGCTAAGTCCATACTACGACCTAGCAAGGCGCCATTAACCGTATCTGAAGATAGTCTTATTTGTATTATCAAGAGCGATGTACCACAAGGATAAATAAAAGTTAAGTATTCGAGGAGCTGCATACTTTTCTTATTAGCATTCAATACTTATCCTGTTCCAGATTTCACGCCCGTCTGCGTTAGATAGCGTGCATTTCGGCCTCCTCTATCTACAAGGTGTTGGCACATTTGCCAACACATCACCAACAAATAGTAACGCAAAGCAACAAGGAAATAACTATGTACAGAAAACACACTACTTCAATTCCTATCGCAATGCGCCGTATTGAAATGACTATCATGACAGACGTAAAAATAATGAGCACAATTTTCAACGTACGTATAATAACAGTCTATCTTATCAGCAGCAAGAACATCCGCCACAACAAATAATCATGAATGAACCAGACAGCAGGTATCATCCCGAACGTAATACGTCAGGAAGAAATAATAGAACAGTACAAACAGTTGAAATGTCACAGCATCCTCCTGAAAATAATAACACGTCAGATGGAATTTGATTAAATACAGTACAGGTTGTATATTCCAGTAACGCAACCAATACTTTTGATACGCAGAATCTTGTTTACGAGAATGTTATTTGAAACATGCTTTGTTGAATGCACCACTTTTATCACACCCAGATCTTAGCAGAAGTTTTTCCATTGCCACTGACAGTTGTTACACCGCTTTAGGCGTACACATTTTTCAAGAAATTGAAGGAGATGGTTGTACAGTAATTAAAAACATCGCTTTTGCAAGTCGCATTATGTCACCTGCTGAATTAGAAACCATTACACTGTACGCAATGACATTCTGTTTCGCCGCTCTCATCCTGACAGCAACAATTGGTTATTATGCATTCCTGATGAACTTGTTAACAAATTAATCTGATATACTCATTTAAGTTACGCACATTACGGAGCCAGAAAATGTTTTCTTATACTGAGACAGAACTGTTATTTTACGAACATGAAGAAACGTATTCGACGAGTTTTAGCGTCATGTAAAATCTGCCAGAAAGCTAAATCAGATACGACTTCACATATTCCTCCATTACATCCCATTGTACCTGTTAAATTGAGACATATGGCCGCTGTAGACATTTTTGGTCCGATTCCAAGAACTAATAGAGGTTTTTGCTACATCTTTGTCGCTGTTGAACTCACTTCAAAATTTGTTACCTTCACTCCGTTACGCAAAGCTACTGCTAAAACTGTTTCGAAAGCATTTGTAAAGCATTTTCTATTTCATGCAGGGCATGTGTCGAAAGTAATTTCCGACAATGGATCACAGTTTCGATCTGCTATATGGACACGTATGTTACGAGCTAGAAACATTTCTCCGATCTATATATCCAGGTACCATGCTTCTTCGAACCCTTGTGAACGATTAATGAAAGAAACTGGTAAACTGTGTAGAATATACTGCCATAAAAGACATATTTATTGGGACACACACATACTCTCATTCCAGGATGTAATTAATTCCATACCAAATGAATCCACTATGCTATCTCCGTCTGTTATACTGAAAAATGTTGGACCACCTAACAAAATTAAAGAATTAGTAAACTTTCCTACATCTCGTCGACTACGACACCATGAAATAATTGACATTGCGCTGAACAACATCAAACGTGCCGCAGAGCGCCGGAGAAGACAGCAAAAACAGGTTTGTACACGCCGTGACTTTCACATTGGACAGAAGATATTAGTACGTACACACTATTTATCCAATAGAGTAAAAGGTAGGTGCAGTAAATTTGAACTTCTATACGCAGATCCATATCGGATTCGCAGCATTCCTCACCCCAATGTTGTACACGTCGAAACTTTGAAAACCAGAAAAACCAAAGGAAACCACCACATATCGAATATCAAACCTTTTATTGAATGAAGATACTTTATGATTTAACATGCTGTAATGCCATTTGCTAATTTTTATGACCACTTATGCAATTATATTCACATGAACACCTACTGATGATTATCGTGATTTTTTTTGGCAAGTGCCCGGCAAGGTAAGGTTAGCAGGTCGCTTTTCTTGTCGTTACATATCAGACCGTGCATATTTTTCCAGATGAACATATACATTTTATGACCACTTATACAATTATATTTATGTGACTACTTACTGATGATTGTCGTATTTTTTCTTGGCAAGTGCTCGGCAAGGTAAGGTTAGCAGGTCGCTTTTCTTGTCGTTATACACCCTAGACCGTGCATATTTTCCATTTTTTATGTATGTATGATTATTTTCCTGTTTTGTTTGTATGTACTATGAAATATTTAAGATGTAACAAACACCAGTTGACTTTAACATTTTGCCTTATGATAGCTAAACATCGTGACTACTTTTTTTTTTGCTGCTACATTGTGATACACTGGGTACATTTTTGCCTCTGAACACTATGTTTTTGACATATTACGTTTTCTGTCATGCTATGCTGTATGCTCAATTATGCTACTATAAACCAGTTTTTATTTAATGAGTATATGATTCAAATGCAAGACATTAATCTTTGTTCATCATTTTCAGAAAGAAATAACGTGTAAAAGAAATAAATTAAACAAGCCGGCCGAAGTGGCCGTGCGGTTAAAGGCGCTGCAGTCTGGAACCGCAAGACCGCTACGGTCGCAGGTTCGAATCCTGCCTCGGGCATGGATGTTTGTGATGTCCTTAGGTTAGTTAGGTTTAACTAGTTCTAAGTTCTAGGGGACTAATGACCTCAGCAGTTGAGTCCCATAGTGCTCAGAGCCATTTTTTTTTTTTTTAAATTAAACAGAAATGGGAATTTCACCTTCGGAATGAACGAAAAAGGATACAATACTTCGTGATGAAGAGTAAATGGATCAGAATTAACAAGCATTAACAAGAATATACTATACACATCGTAGAATAGCAGTCTTAACTAATTTTTTCTTTCAGAATACAAGGCGATTGATGCAGGCTGTCAGACAGAACTACACATCTTAGTTTTAGTGATGAAATATGCTAGAAATAAGGAATAGTTGTGTAATGAGTAATGAAGTGACTTTTTTTGCAGATGATAATGAATGGTGATGAATAATGATGAAGAATATGCTACTACGGATAATGAAGTTTTTCTTTACAGATGATGATAATAATGGAGTTATGATAATATAGATAATGAAGTGATGGATAATGAAGTTTTTTTCTTTACAGACGAGGATAATGTTGAAGTTATGTATTTATGCTATGTAGTTATTTTAGTATTTGTTGCAGTTCGTTTTGACAGTATGTGTTATATTGCATAGTATGATGATTGAAGGTTTTGGAAGGGACAGCTAGGGAACACATTTTTTTTATACACATTTCACTACCTGTTAATTCGAAGTTCACTACTTTTGAGCATAAAATGCGTTTCTTCTTTCAGTTTAATAACCCATTTTTGTATTTTGCAGGAGAAATTATTTATGAAATTAATGTGCTATAAGCAGTTGTTCATTAAACCTATGTCATTTATGAATGTGATTACATATACTCTACTTGTTTCATAACCTTGCTACAGCTGACTCATGACGAATGACGTTACACATCTTCATTTGCAGCAACGGCTCAAAAGCAAATATTTTCATTCTTCAGTAATTACCCAACGCAATGCATTGCTTAATATATATATATATATATAATGCTTTGTAATTAGGCAATGAGTGCCAATGTTCTCTGTAAAACGATTTATGTACATTATTCTGTAATACTATGTCATTTATTAGCTCCTGTTTTCAATGATGACTTCTGATGGTTTATAATTAGGCAATGAGTACCAATGTTCTCTGTAAAACGACTCATGAACATTATTCTGTAATACTACATACATGGTACAGAAATGTTCAATAACTGGGCAATGAGTGCCACCAACTATTAGTGTAATTCTCAATGAAGACTAGTATGTGACTTAATGTCCTTCACCTTCTGACCTAATTACCTGGAATTACTGCAATATCCGTTTGTCCTGTATATCCTCATGATCATGGAGCACTATATTTGGTTTTTGCACTAATTCTACGTTGGTGTACCTTGCAAGAGCGTGGTGTTGACACGACATGCTGTCCACTACCGTGAGCGATGGAGATGCTATTATGGTCCCACTGTTTGGTGTACCTAATGTACTACCAAAAAGATAACATGGAATATTACTACGACATTTCAGTGTCTTGGCTACGCTGATTAATACTTCTGGGAAAAGAACTTCAGATTGTCTCACTTGGTGTTGTGCTTTTGTAGAAAGATATGGACTTTCAGTGCAGCTGCGTGCAACCTAAAGTGCTACAACCATGATGCAATCCTTCCCTTTCCTATCCTAATTCTTGTAACATAGTGAAAATCATTTTTGCTAACATGATTTGTATTCATGATCTATACATTTTTTCATTTGCTGATATGTTCTGAACTACAGCGCGTGTGCATTTTTGTCATTTGTTAACATGATTTCTACTAATTGCATATACAATTTTGATTTGCTGATTTGTTCTGAACTACAGTGCATGTGCCCTTATGTCATTTGTTAATTTGTTTTGTACTCATTGTATATATATTTTGTCATTACCTGATATGTTCTGTACTCGGTGCATGTGCACTATATTTACTTCATGTTCTACACCTAAATATCTGTATATTCTGTGATTGTAAAGTTAGTTAGTTAACAAAAATTTGTTGCTCATGGCAAGTCCAAATGACTCACCATCGCTGCCAAATTTTTGCCCCCCCCCCTCCCCCAGTAGTGGGTTATGAAACACGTATGTATTCATTACCAGCGATGGCGAGGCATGACAGAATCTCTGACCAGAGAGTTATTTATCGTTGCTACTCTGCGCTTGACCGCGCGAGTCGTCAGTCAGTTGTACCATGTAGCGAGTCGGCAGGAGCAGTTGTACTCTGTCTGTAGTAGAAGTCAGTCTGCGCTAGTCTGCGCGAGTCTGCAGTAGTAGTCAGGCGGATACGGTAGTAGCGAGTGGACGGTTGTACTGAGCAGGCGTCGGCATGCGTCGGCGGCGTGCTCTTCTCGCGACTCTGGTCACGATTCGGGACGATATGTATTGTTGTAGAAGGTAATAAAGCAGCATTGCGCACATCTAGTAATGTATGTTAATTGTAATTAATTTGTTAAAAAAAATGCCCCAATAATAATTTTAATATAAAGTAACTCTTTTAAAGAAAAACATTCATTTCAATTTAAAGAATATTTCCTATGCATTTCCTCCAAGAATCAAAATTAAATATACGCCAGCATTGCACAAAGCTGTGTCGACAAATAAGAGCAGATATAGATGCATTTTATTGAGGTAAGAATTTTTGCTTTTTTTATTCAGAATACAGGGCCGAAGGTCAGCGCTGCTGTCCTTATAAAATTTATCAGGTTTAATTATTTCTGTTAGGAGGTTACATTTCGTTCATGGTTCATTATTTAATTAATAATATTGTTATTGGTTTTTGGTCAATTTTCATTCCTTAATTTTTTGTGTGGGGAGTTTACGCACGGTTCCATTTCACATTTTTTATTAAACATTATTCTGTTGGGAGGTTACATTTGGCACCATTTTCCTGTTATTCATTTAACAATTTCTGCGAGGAGGTTACAAGGTTTGCTGTTGCGTTGCCTCTGTCCTGACGACTAAGGGAAGCAGCCGAACGCTAGAAGTAATCCGTAACCTTACCCACGACTAAATGCTACGCAGTATCCGCTGGAGAGCCAGATGCCAACGCTGAGAGGTGCCACAACAATAGGCCAGCAAGAGAATGGCGTGGGAGTTCCCATGTTATTTTATTTTTTATGCATTTAACCTGGTCTGATTAGTATCACCAGGCCCTCTCTTACACTGGACCAGCGTTTCACACATACAGCACCTTTCTACATTATAGTTGCCCAAAAAATAACAGTTTTAATGTGACAGACAGTATTAATATGAATTTAGTGTCTATAGTGAAAATGTTACGTGCCAGCTGTCGCCATGCGAGTTTTCTGCTTGCGAGGTAGGAAACTTTTGTTGCCCTGTTTGAAGAGTAGGAAGTGAGGTTATGCAGTGTCGATCGCTCATTCGATGACATTGTAAACTGAGCTCGGCAGTGCGAGAGAATTTACAACGGAAAATTCAGCAACCTGCAGGACAGAGTGGGAGATCAGGGAGAAGACTGCAAAGCAAGAGCGGCCAATGGGCGACTTACAGAAGGAGGGAGTGAGAGATTGTGTAAGAGGAGAGAATCAGTGAGTGTAGACACTTGCCGATAAGTGAGAGGAGGACTCAGAGGTGGCTGAGTAGAATTGATTTTCGTGCTCTTTTTTCACACAAAGCGTTCTAACTTTGCCATCTGGAGGCATATCAGCCTGTTGTCGACTCACAGACTTTGAATCAGACCCTGCCTTCATTCCCATGTCTGTCGTCATCTAGTGAGATATTCATTTTTCCGTTCTACACCAAGTGGACCTTGTCGTTTTCCAATGCTTGAATCTTCAATCATCAGACTGCAGTTCCTTGTATGGGCTCAGCTTCCAACCATTATGCTCACACCACCTTTGCAAGATAGTGCCTGCAGATAACAGACGTAGAACACGAGCACATAACAACAATGTTGGCTTCTGGACCGCGCTCTCTACCTTGAGCGGTTAGGCAGAGAGCACAGAAGGCGTAAAGTCACTCAAATTGATACCTTCAGAGCCAGCAAACGCGGAAGACGAAAGCTGCTGGGTGCCAATTCGCAGCCACACACAAGACGAGAGGTAATCGACAGGTCAAGCTGCCATGCATCAACCGCACACACCTTCACATGAAACTGATTCCGTGAACTGAAATAGCTGAAACTTTCCTGGCAGATTAAAACTGTGTGCTGGGCCGAGACTCGAACTCGAGACCTTTGTCTTTCGCGGGTAAGTGCTCTACCAACTGGGCTACTGGCGGAAGTAAAGCTGTGAGGACGGAGCGTGAGTGGTGCTTGGTTAGCTCAGTTGGTAGAGCACTTGCCCGCGAAAGGCAAAGTTCTCGAGTTCGAGTCTCGGTCCGGCACACAGTTTTAATTTGCCAGGAAAGTTTCATATCAGCGCACACTCCGCTGCAGAGTGAAAATCTCATTCTAGATGAAATAGCTAATTTCCTACTCTTCCCCTCCCTCACTTGCTCAATTACTGAGTCGTATCTGTCTCCAACGAAATCGACCTGAGGTAAATAAAATGTAAATGCCACGTGACTAGGGCCTCCCGTCAGGTAGACCGTTTGCAGGTGCAAGTCTTTCGATTGGACGCCACTTCGGCGACCTGCGCGTCAATGGGGATGAAATGATGATGATTAGGGCAACACAACACCCAATTCCTCAACGGAGAACAGCTCCGACCCAGCCGGGAATCAACTTAGGACTCAAATTCGGTCGCGCTGACCACTCAGCTACCGGGGGGCGGGGGGGGGGGGGGGGGGGGGGGGACGGCGTGAGATCATATCTGTATTGTTGTTATGTGACTAAAATTAATAATACACTGAGATGACAAAAGTCATGGGCTATCTCCTATTATCGTGTCGCGTGTCGGACCTTCTTTTGCACGGGGTAGCGCACCAACTCGACGCGGCACGAATTCAACAATTCGTTGGAAGTCCCCGCAGAAATGACGAGCCATGCTGCCTCTATTGTTGTCCATATTGGCGAAAGTATCGGCGGTGCAGAATATTGTGCACGAACTGACTTCTCGATCATGTCCCATGAAAGTTCGATGGGATACATTCCGGATGATCTGGGTAGCCCAATCATTCGCTAAAATCGTCCAGAATGTTCTTTAAACTAAATGCTAACAACTGTGATATGACTTCGTTCCTTGTGAACATGAAGCCCATGAATGGTTGCAAGTGTTCTCCAAGTAGCCGAATATAACAATTTCCAGTCAATCATCGGTTCAGTTGGACCAGGTGATCCAGTCCATTCCATGTCAACATAGCCCACACCATTCTGGGGCCACGACCAGCTTGCACAGTGTCTTGTTGACAACTTGGGTGCACGGTATCGTCGGGTCTGCGCCATACTCGAACCCTACCATCAAAACTTACCAACTGAAATCTGGATTCATCTGACCAGGCTACGGTTTCCCACTCATCTAGGGTCTAATCGATATGGTCCTGAGCCCATGAGGGGCACTGCAGGCGATGTCGTGCTGTTAGGAGAGGCACTTGCGTCAGTCGTTTTGTGCCATAGCCCATTAACGCCAAATTTCGCCGCACTGTCCAACGCATACGTTCTTCGCACGTCCCACATTGATTTCTGCGCTTATTTCACCCACTGTTGCTTATCTGTTAACACTTGAAACGCTGCTGCTCTCAGTCGTTAAATGAAGGCCGTCAGCAACTGCGTTGCCTGTGGTGAGAGGTAATGCCTGAAATTTGATATTCTCGGAACACTCTTGACGTTGTGGATCTAGAAATACTGAATTCCCTAACGATTTCCGAAATGAAATCCAAGCGTCTATCTCCGACTACCATTCCGCGTTCAAAATCTGTTATTTCCCGGTATGCGACCACAATCACGTCGGCACTTTCCACAGGAATCACCTGAGTACAAATAACAGCTCCTCCAGTGCACTGCCCTTTCATACTTTGTATGCGTATCTGAATATGTTCGTATAGCTGTCGCATGACTTCTCAAGTCAGTGTACAAGCAAATGTTTCCATGGATTCGTCATGTTTCAACTGAATTTTTAGTGAATTGTGGCGTCCAGTCTGGCGCGACTTAATGTCATTTCAATCCACACGTCATATCAATTCCGAATCAATTTGGATTTACAACGGTATGCTCAATCATCTGAATGATGTTTTAAGTTTATACTTTCGAATAATTATCGAACCGGAGAACCTCTTAGAAAATTTCTTTAATTTCCAAACTGCACGAGACAATATATTAGAGAGAAAATCAGAAAATGAGTCAATTAGGACTCTTGCAGAAGTGGGCAATGTTCCTTAATTGTGACTATATACACACAATAGGTCAAAGCTCCGTTATTTCTTCAAACGTGTGGCGCTTTCTTTCGGAAAGAAGACTCGACGTTAAAAATGTCTCTGTAAGTCAGTCAATACTGTGAATACCGTTATTTCCAATCATTCAAAAAATTGTTGAAATTTTCATTTTGGAATCGAATATCTCGGTTTCCGGAAGTCACCGACTGCATCTAACAATGTTACTCTTTTCACTCATTAGGGATGATCGTGTGATTGTGTTAGATTATAACGACAACAGTGATATGTATCATTTTAAAAAATTTCCTATTCCATATTGCCACGATTATCGTCACAAAACCCGATATCAAATGGACATGTATATATTTTTTACAAACGCGGATGATGACATTTCAATGCCATAGAACCCTTTTTTTTTTTTTTTTTTTTTTTTGTCCTGGCTCTAAATCTGAAAGACGTCAAATTCCTTCCTCCGGTTATCCGCATCTTCTCTTTTGATTACCATCTGCTACGATCTTCCAAAGAATTATCGGCCGATTTGCATGTGCCATATAGACTGACATGACTTCAGCAGCACAAATTCGGTTTCGCTTACGAAAATTTGGGAGCTCGAACACCAATGGTTGTCCTTCTTGTTCTCCTTGGAGTGTCATTCCTCCAGGTTCAGTACAGCAGAATATTAACAAAGTATTTTAACGATGGATTTTTTTAAAAAAGGAACAAGTAACTTTTAAAATGCGTTGAGTTTCAGAAATATCTTAATTACTTACATCTGACAATTTGTTCCACTTGTGCATCGTTACTGTAATACGGATGATAACAGTATGCACCAGTCTAACATAACGCGAGAGAATTAATTGCGTTTCTCTGTGTAGGCCGCCTTGCCACGGTTCGCGTGACTTCCCCAGTCGGAGGTTCGAGTCCTCCCTCGGGCATGGGTGTGTGTGTTGTCCTTAGTGTAGGTTAGTTTAAGATGGATTAAGTAGTGTGTAAGCCTAGGGACCGATGGCCTCAGCAGTTTGGTCCCATAGGACCTTACCACAAATTTCCAAATTTTCTAACAGATCGTTGAACATGTAATACTCCTCAAGACCTGGGCGCCAAACATATCACGCTTTCACAGGGTCCATATACTTTTCACACATAAATATGTAGTAGTATACCAGATAGTCATCAAAATGTAAACAAACTTACAAAATAACTTTCGTACAGGGCTACTATAAATAATTCATTCGTTTTCAAAGCTCTATATTTTCCAAAGCATTACATGTACAAATATGACTGCTGCATGACTAGAACCATAAACTGATAGTGCGCACCAGTTGGCGTTACGAGTGCATTGTTTTGACAAAATGGCGACAAAGCAAGGAAAGGCAAGCTACAATGAAGCTCCAAAGAATCTGGTATAGGCATGCGTATTTAAATACACCGAGATGTAACTAGGCAGAGTACGGCAAAGCGGTTGGCAACGGCTGTATAAGACAACAAGCGTCTGGCGCAGTTGTTAGATCGGTTACTGCTGCTACAGTGGCAAGTTATAAAGAACACGGTGTTATAGTTCGCCCACGAGCGATGGGACACAGCATCTCCAAGGTAGCGATGAAGTGTGGATTTTCCCGTAAGACCACTTCACGAGCGTACCGTGAATATCAGGAATCCGGTAAAACATCAAATCTCTGACGTCGCTGCGGCCGGAAAAAGATCCTGCAAGAACGAGGCCAACGACAACTGAAGAGAATCGTTCAACGTGACAGAAGTGTAAATTGCTGCAGATATGAATGCTGGGCCATCCATAAGTGTCAGCTTGCGAACCATTCAACGAAACATCATCGATATGGGCTTTCGGAGCCGAAAGACAACTCGTGTACCCTCGATGACTGCAAGACATAAAGCTTTACGCCTTGCCTGGGCCCGTCAACACCGACATCGAACTGTTGATGACTGAAAGCATGTTGCATGGTCGGACGAGTATTGTTTCAAATTGTATCGAGCAGATGAACGAGAAGGATATGGAGACAAACTCATGAATCCGTGGACCTTGCATGTCAGCAGGGGAGTGTTCAAGCTAGTGGAGACTGTAATGGTGAGAGTCGTGTGCAGATGGAGTGATATGGGACCCCCGATATGTCTAGATAAGACTCTGACAGATTACACGTACGTAAGCTTCCTGACTGATCAGCTGCATCCATTCATGTCCGTTGTGCATTCCGACAGACTTGGGCAATTCGAACAGGACAATGTGACACCCCACACGTCCAGAATTGCTACAGAGTGGCTCTAGGAAGACTCTCCTCAGTTTAAACACTTCCGCTGGCTACCCAACTCCCCAGACATGAACATTATTGAGCATATCTGGGATGCCTTGCAACGTGCTGTTCAGAAGAGATTCCTCGTGCTCTTACGGATTTGTGGACAGTTCTGAAGAATTCATGATGCCAGTTCCCTTCAGCACTACTTCAGATATTAGTCGAGTCCATGCCACTTCCTGTTGCGGCAGTTCTGCGACCTCGCAGGGGCCCTACACGATATTAGGCAGGTCTACCAGTTTCTTTGACTCTTCAGTGTGTACTGGAATATGCGAAATGTTTAACTTTTACAACAGTTCGGTATGCATTCAGAAGGAATTGCGGAAAAGAATCGCCATGTAAACAGAGCACTGCGCGTCGGTACCGACAGTTTAGGTTCCTGTAATCAGAAATGTAGTGGTCGGCCAAGTGTGCCAGATACAACCATTTAGAAGGTGGGGAAAAGTTTCGTAGGCAGTCCAAAAAATTCAACGGTCTTCACAAGCCACAAACGTGCAATACCACTGCAAACAATATGAAAGATATTGCAATGGATAACTTTTCGAACGGTACTGTGCGTAGCTCGTGCAATAATTAAAAACGGAAGATTATGGCCGGCACCTGCAATTTTGCATCGCATTGTAGGGAACACTTGCGGATGAACATTTCGCCTCCAGGTTGATATTCAGCGACAAAGCAACGTTCTATTTATCTGGAAAGATTAACCGTAACAATGTAAGACTGAGAGAAAGAGATTCGTCGAAGCTTAATGCTTTCTTTGCAGTGCCACAAACGAAGGTGTACGGGCCGCTTTTCTCCTGTGAGAAGACCTAGACGGATTTCTCTTACCTTAATATGTTGCTGTTGTGGCTGTTTCAACAACTAACTGCTCACAGCGAGTATTTCATCTTCCAACAAAACGCCATCCCGTCAATGGAGCTTCAATGTTCGTCTTTACCTAAACGACGACTTTCCGCATCGCTGAATTGGGCGTAGCGATGAAGATGATGTGGGCCTCCCCCCCGTCTCCCAGGTCGCTTGACCTAACGCCTTGTGAAGTTTTCCTTTGAGGTATATTAAGGACCACCACTGCCAAGAAGTCTAGAGCAACTCAAAGCAGGCGTCGATGCTGCAGTGATGACTGTTGAGAAGATGTTGCTACGTAAGTAGCGGATCGAGCTAGACTACCATTTGGACGTTGTGTTGTGCGACCAGAGAGCACTCAAAGAACAACTGTTGACAACAAAATGCAAATTTGGTGAGTTTACGGTTCTATTCATCTGTCAATAATATTTGTACACGTAATACTTTGGAAAATACGGAAATCTGTGAACAAATGAATCTTGTATTTTATTAACATTTTCTCTGCTTCTGTATAATGATCACTTTCTATCCAAATTTAATGTAGCTTTCCTTTTTCCAACAGTGTATGTAATTTGAGTAGATTGGTTGTTACTGCAGTAATTTAAGTCAGCGTGCTAATTTAATGTTGCTTTCCTTTTGAACGCGACATTTTTATTTTTGTGTATTGTTTTCGCGTTACACAAAATCAAAAGTGAAGGCAGTTCGTGTGAACTGAGAGTGTTTGTAAAATTCGATGTTAGACGTAATAACAGGCTACAATTTTATCCAAGCATCATAGTTTTAACAGAATCTATAACGAATTTCGTGCTATAACGAATGTGGTGCTACAGAAGAATGCTGAAGATTAGATGGGTAGATCACATAACTAATGAGGAGGTATTGAATAGGATTGGGGAGAAGAGAAGTTTGTGGCACAGCTTGACGAGAAGAAGGGATCGGTTGGTAGGACATGTTCTGAGGCATCAAGGGATCACCAATTTAGTACTGGAGGGCAGCGTGAAGGGTACAAATCGTAGAGGGAGACCAAGAGATGAATACACTAAGCAGATTCAGAAGGATGTAGGTTGCAGCAGGTACTGGGAGATGAAGAAGCTTGCACAGGATAGAGTAGCAGGGAGCGCTGCATCAAACCAGTCTCAGGACTGAAGACCACAACAACAACAACAACAACGAATTTCGTATGCTCTGAATTCCAAACTTTTTACTGATTTGTAAGTTATTGAAAGGTAACAAATTACCGTAAACACGGAAAAATCGAAACTATGTGCCTCACAAAATGGATGTGATAGACTTCTCAATTTCTTACAAAAGATCGGGTTCATTGTTGAAATATGTCAAGCCTTAGCTACCAAATAAAATGCTTTCGAAGATGTGATATTTGAATATACAGGATGTTACAAAAAGGTACGGCCAAACTTTCAGGAAACATTCATCACACACAAAGAAAGAAAATATGTTATGTGGACATGTGTCCGGAAACGATTACTTGCCATGTTAGAGCTCATTTTATTACTTCTCTTCAAATAACATTAATCATGGAATGGAAACACACAGCAACAGAACGTACCAGCGTGACTTCAAACAATTTGTTATAGGAAATGTTCAAAATTTCCTCCGGTAGCGAGGATACATGCATCCACCCTCCATCGCATGGAATCCCTGATGAGCTGATGCAGCCCTGGAGAATGGGGTATTGTATCACAGGCGTCCACAATACGAGCACGAAGAGTCTCTACATTTGGTACCGGGGTTGCGTAGACAAGAGCTTTCAAATGCCCCCATAAATGAGTCAAGAGGGTGGAGGTCAGGAGAGCGTGGAGGCCATGGAATTGGTCCGCCTCTACCAATCCATCGGGCACCGAATCTGTTGTTGAGAAGCGTAGGAACACTGCGACTGAAATGTGCAGGAGCTCCATCGTGCATGAACCACATGCTGTGTCGTGCTTCTAAAGGCACATGTTCTAGCAGCACAGTTAGAGTATCCCGTATGAAATCATGATAACGTGCTCCATTGAGCGTAGGTGGAAGAACATGGGGCCCAATAAAGACATCACCAACAATGCCTGCCCAAACGATCACAGAAAATCTGTGTTGATGACGTGATTGCACAATTGCGTACGGATTCTCGTCAGCCCACACATGTTGACTGTGAAAATTTACAATTTGATCACGTTGGAACGAAGCCTCATCCGTAAAGAGAACATTTGCACTGAAATGAGGATTGACACATTGTTGGATGAACCATTCGCAGAAGTGTACCCGTGGAGGCCAATCAGCTGCTGATAGTGCCTGCACACGCTGTACATGGTACGGAAACAACTGGTTCTCCCGTAGCACTCTCCATACAGTGACGTGGTCAACGTTACCTTGTACTGCAGCAACTTCTCTGACGCTGACATTAGGGTTATCGTCAACTGCACGAAGAATTGTCTCGTCCATTGCAGGTGTCCTCGTCGTTCTAGGTCTTCTCCAGTCGCGAGTCATAGGCTGGAATGTTCCGTGCTCCCTAAGACGCCGATCAATTACTTCGAACGTCTTCCTGTCGGGACACCTTCGTTCTGGAAATCTGTCTCGATACAAACGTACCGCGCTACGGCTATTGCCCCGTGCTAATCCATACATCAAATGGGCATGTGCCAACTCAGTATTTGTAAACATTGCACTTACTGCAAAACCACGTTCGTGATGAACACTAACCTGTTGATGCTACGTACTGATGTGCTTGATGCTAGTACTGCAGTGGAATGAGTCGCATGTCAACACAAGCACCGAAGTCAACATTACCTTCCTTCAATTGGGCCAACTGGCGGTGAAACGAGGAAGTACAGTACACACTGACGAAATTAAAATGAGCTCTAACATGGAAATTAAGCGTTTCCGGACACATGTCCACATAACATCTTTTCTTTATTTGTGTGTGAGGAATGTTTCCTGAAAGTTTGGCCGTATCTTTTTGTAACACCCTGTATAGGTGGCTGCAAAATCGTTGTTACTGCTGTGCGTGAGAAAACGTTCTTTATTTGACAAATCTACGTATATATAACGCACAAATGTCAAGTATAGTGTTACAATACGTATCTTCTCACATACGGCTTTTGTATACCGACATTCGAGGATAAAAAACAATACTGACGTATCAGATACTCGGCCTGTTTCGTCACACTGCATATCCGATTCCGGAGCTGACGCAGTAGAGATTTTATCCTCTTCGTAGTTAGCGTCGGCGTCCACGTGCGGGAAACCTGTTTCATCTGACTTGGAGCAAATGGTTCTCAAGTTCTCTCGATGAGTAGCTTCTTCCGTACGGACGTGGGGCGCTGAACTCAGAAGCACTCAGCTGGTATTAGTGTTGTAGGAGGGACTTCGCTATCTCGTGTCGACCTTGGCGTGCAACGCAGAGCAGCTATCCTTAGTCTTTGCTGATAACGTAAACAAAGCGAGTAGAACCACAAGAAGTCAAGGCGACCAGTGACGTCCACAACTACATGACTACTCTGCTATTGACACATTGTTTTGCAGAGGATTCATAGAACCACATTTAGATTATTTCACGAGCGTTCCGCTCTCGACTAGCACACAGGAAAAAATTACACTTACATCTTTCTATTATGTTGTCTCGTTGTCTCTCGTTGACTGGTGCCAAGGGAAGCGAGGAGAGGATGTTGATTGGTGGCCAGTACCCCTTTCTATAACAGAAACAGCATGCATATATTAACTGGGTTCTTTATTCATGTTGTTGTTGTTGTCGTGGTCTTCAGTCCTGAGACCGGTTTGATGCAGCTCGACATGCTACTCTATCCTGTGCAAGCTTCTTCGTCTCCCAGTACCTACTGCAGCCCACATCCTTCTGAATCTGCTTAGTGTATTCATCTCTTGGTCTCCCTATACGATTTTTACCCTCCACGCTGCCCTCCAGTACTAAATTGGTGATCCCTTGATGCCTCAGAATATGTCCTACCAACCGATCCCTTCTTCTAGTCAAGTTGTGCCACAAACTCCTCTTCTCCCCAATTCTATACAATACCTCCTCATTAGTTATGTGGTCTACCCATCTAATCTTCAGCATTCTTCTGTAGCACCACATTTCGAAAGCTTCTATTCTCTTCTTGTCCAAACTATTTATCGTCCATGTTTCACTTCAATATATGGCTACACTCCACACATATACTTTCAGAAACGACTTCCTGACACTTAAATCAATACTTGATGTTAACAAATTTCTCTTCTTCAGAAACGCTTTCCTTGCCATTGCCAGTCTACATTTTATATCCTGTCTACTTCGACCATCATCAGTTATTTTGCTCCTCATATATCAAAACTCACTAACTACTTTAAGCGTCTCATTTCCTAATCTAATTCCCTCAGCATCATCCGACTTAATTCGACTACATTCCATTACCCTCGTTTTGCTTTTGTTGATGATCATCTTATATCCTCCTTTCTAGACACTGTCCATTCCGTTCAACTGCTCTTCCAAGTCCTTTGCTGCCTCTGACAGAATTACAATGTCATCGGCGAACCTCAAAAGTTTTTATTTCTTCTCCATGGATTTTAATACCTGCTCCGAATTTTTCTTTTGTTTCCTTTACTGCTTGCTCAATATACAGATTGAATGACATCGGGGAGAGGCTACAACCCTGTCTCACTCCTTTCCCAACCACTGCTTCCCTTTCATGCCCCACGACTGTTATAACTGCCATCTGGTTTCTGTACAAGTTGTAAATAGCCTTTTGCTCCCTGTATTTTACCCCTGCCACCTTTAGAATTTGAAAGAGAGTATTCCAGTGAACATTGTCAAAAGCTTTCTCTAAGTCTACAAGTGCTAGAAACGTAGGTTTGCCATTCCTTAATCTTTCTTATAAGATAAGTCGTAAGGTCAGTATTGCCTCACGTGTTCCAGTATTTCTACGGAATCCAAACTGATCTTCCCCGAGGTCGGCTTCTACCAGTTTTTCCATTCGTCTGTAAAGAATTCGCGTTAGTATTTTGCAGCTGTGACTTATTAAACTGATAGTTCAGATCTGTCAACAACTACTTTCTTTGGGATTGGAATTATTATATTCTTCTTGAAGTCTGAGAGAATTTCGCCTGTCTCTTTCTTCATAAGAATAGAAAACTACTTAACTGAGCCGGCCGGTGTGGCCGAGCGGTTCTAGGCGCTTCAGTCCGGAACCGCTCGACCGCTACGGTCGCAGGTTCGAATCCTGCCTCGGGCATGGATGTGTGTGATGTCCTTAGGTTAGTTACGTTTAAGTAGTTCTAAGTTCTAGGGGACTGATGACCTCAGAAGTTAAGTCCCATAGTGCTCACAGCCATTTGAACCATTTCTAAATGCTCTGCCAATAAAACGCAGTTTTTGGTTCGCCTTCCGCACAACATTTTCTTTTTGTTGGTTCTAATTTAAGTTGTTCGTAATTTTAATCGCTAAGTGCTTGGCTGAAATGATGACCTTTAGATTTACGTGATTTGATGTGTAATAGAAAGACAAGAGACTCTTTTCATTAATCATATGGAGGACTTCACATTTTTTATAGTTTATGGTCCACTGGCAGTCTTCTCCCCATACAGGTACCTTGTCTAAATCACTTTGTAATTTCTTTTAATCTTCTGATGACCTTAGTAGTTGGTAAACAACTATCATCTGCAATCAATCTAAGAGGACATTTCAGATTGGCTCCTAGATCGTTTATGCAGATTAAGAATAGCAGTGGTGCGTTAACAGTTACTTGGCGCACAACAGATGTAGCTTTCGTTTCACTAGATGATCTCCTGTCAATTACTATGACGTACGACCTTTTGTGACAGGTAATCATGAACGCCGTCGCACAGCTGACACGATATTCCACAGGCACGCAACTTGATTGGAAGCCTCTTGTGAGGAACGGTGTCAAAAGCCTTTTGTAAATCTTTAATTCTGGAATCAGCTTGCGATCCTCTCTCGACCGCACTCATAACTTCGTGTGAATAAAGAGCGAGCTGCATTTCACAAGAACGATATTTCCTGAATCCTTTCTGGCTATGTGTCAGTAGATGGTGTTCTTCCAGGTATTTCATAACGTTCCAACACTGTATGTGTTCCAAAACCCTACTGCAAAAAAATGGTTCAAATGGCTCTGAGCACTATGGGACTCAACTGCTGTGGTCATAAGTCCCCTAGAACTTAGAACTACTTAAACCTAACTAACCTAAGGACATCACACACATCCATGCCCGAGGCAGGATTCGAACCTGCGCCCGTAGCGGTCGTGCGGTTCCAGACTGTAGCGCCTGTAACCGCTCGGCCACTTCGGCCGGCAAACCCTACTGCAGGTCGATATCAGTGGTATGGTTCTATAATTCTGCGGATTACCTCAGTTTCCCTTCTTGTGTATTGTTGTGACTTGTGCAACTATACTAACTATACGGTATTTGCCAACTATACATGGGTAGCCTTTTAAGTTTGTTACAGACACAGTTAAAGAAAAATACACTCCTGGAAATTGAAATAAGAACACCGTGAATTTATTGTCCCAGGAAGGGGAAACTTTATTGACACATTCCTGGGGTCAGATACATCACATGATCACACTGACAGAACCACAGGCACATAGACACAGGCAACAGAGCATGCACAATGTCGGCACTAGTACAGTGTATATCCACCTTTCGCAGCAATGCAGGCTGCTATTCTCCCATGGAGACGATCGTAGAGATGCTGGATGTAGTCCTGTGGAACGGCTTGCCATGCCATTTCCACCTGGCGCCTCAGTTGGACCAGCGTTCGTGCTGGACGTGCAGACCGCGTGAGACGACGCTTCATCCAGTCCCAAACATGCTCAATGGGGGACAGATCCGGAGATCTTGCTGGCCAGG
Source organism: Schistocerca americana (assembly GCF_021461395.2). NCBI lineage: Eukaryota > Metazoa > Arthropoda > Insecta > Orthoptera > Acrididae > Schistocerca > Schistocerca americana. The sequence goes on from NC_060119.1 coordinate 88,828,993, forward strand.
GTAGTTGACTTACACCTTCTAGAGCACGTTGGGTGGCACGGGATACATGCAGACGTGCATTGTCCTGTTGGAACAGCAAGTTCCCTTGCCGGTCTAGGAATGGTAGAACGATGGGTTCGATGACGGTTTGGATGTACCGTGCACTATTCAGTGTCCCCTCGACGATCACCAGTGGTGTACGGCCAGTGTAGGAGATCGCTCCCCACACCATGATGCCGGGTGTTGGCCCTGTGTGCCTCGGTCGTATGCAGTCCTGATTGTGGCGCTCACCTGCACGGCGCCAAACACGCATACGACCATCATTGGCACCAAGGCAGAAGCGACTCTCATCGCTGAAGACGACACGTCTCCATTCGTCCCTCCATTCACGCCTGTCGCGACACCACTGGAGGCGGGCTGCACGATGTTGGGGCGTGAGCGGAAGACGGCCTAACAGTGTGCGGGACCGTAGCCCAGCTTCATGGAGACGGTTGCGAATGGTCCTCGCCGATACCCCAGGAGCAACAGTGTCCCTAAATTGCTGGGAAGTGGCGGTGCGGTCCCCTACGGCACTGCGTAGGATCCTACGGTCTTGGCGTGCATCCGTGCGTCGCTGCGGTCCGGTCCCAGGTCGACGGGCACGTGCACCTTCCGCCGACCACTGGCGACAACATCGATGTACTGTTGAGCAATTCGGCGGTACGTCCACCCGGCCTCCCGCATGCCCACTATACGCCCTCGCTCAAAGTCCGTCAACTGCACATACGGTTCACGTCCACGCTGTCGCGGCATGCTACCAGTGTTAAAGACTGCGATGGAGCTCCGTATGCCACGGCAAACTGGCTGACACTGACGGCGGCGGTGCACAAATGCTGCGCAGCTAGCGCCATTCGACGGCCAACACCGCGGTTCCTGGTGTGTCCGCTGTGCCGTGCGTGTGATCATTGCTTGTACAGCCCTCTCGCAGTGTCCGGAGCAAGTATGGTGGGTCTGACACACCGGTGTCAATGTGTTCTTTTTTCCATTTCCAGGAGTGTATTTTTGTGGTACAAATATCTTACGCACCAAATATTCACCTTTTAAATTTACACATTTGTCCATATGTTCGGTCTAATTATGGAAACTAACTTCTTGAAATAATCAGTTGTCATTATTAATAGTGCTACGTCACTTTCGGTTGTTTTCCTGATATCGTTGATGACTTGTAGCAAACAAGCTGATGTGTACTAATTTTCATTCGCTAAACCGCCGGTTTGGCATGTCCAGTGCAAGCCCGGAAAAAGCGGTCATCTTCTCTGAAGTTCTTCGCGAACGAACCATTTTCGTTGATAGTGGTTCATCTTGGAACACCCTAACACCTGATTACTGATTTTTCCTTCGTTGGGGACCACAGTCATGCTTTGAGAGACTCTTTCGCCATTTGACAATAAATTTAACATTTTTAAGAACATAGTTCCTACTATAGGAAACAACTATCTATAATTATTATAAATAAACTGGAAGCAGTCTTGATCGCATAATTTTTTTTAAATTTTTTTTTAAAAAAATAAACTGCTTCCAGTTTATTTATGACTATAAATTATTGAAATAATAGCACTGGGAATTGAGTAGAATTTTTGAAGTCTTCCCCTGCTAACACAAGACGCCAGCAAAGCAGATCAATACGCAACAACTGGGCGGAATGCCAGCACGGGATGATTGCTGGTGTCACATGTAATACAGCCACAAGACAGAGTTAATTGCTACACGCCATAAGAACAGGGCGACCAAAGCAACAATGCAGGAGAATGACGCCATAGAGAGAGAGAGAGAGAGAGAGAGAGAGGAGGATCGTGACATTGTGTTGACCATATGGTGTGAAGTAACAGTGCGTAAGTCTGACGTAGGAACTGTTATTCAGAGCACTGACACTGCAGAATAAGTCCATCACTGCTTCTGAGAGGTGATTTGAGACACCTTTCAGCTATAGGCGGAGTGTCCAGAAAAGTGGGCCAAATGAAGTGACTATTGCTTCCCAATAGCAATGTAAGCAAGCCAGTTCCTGTACAAATATTACTCATATCCAGTGGCTTGATCTACAGGGTGCCCAGAAACAGCATGGAAAACTCGTAAAGGTGTGTAGGCGACTTGCCTATAACAAATAATTGCATAGACGTCCGGTATAATGTGTTAACGGAAAAATATTTATTCGCAAAAACTCACAATGAGAAGAAACTAAAAAAACAACAGAGAAGTAACAAAAACTAGGAGACTCTATAGTCTTACGGCAAAGATAAAAAAACAAAAACAACACATGACCAGAAAAAAACTCTCGCGCACTTTTGATATCACTTTGCAACAGACATGTAAAATATCACTGCCACCCTCCTTCCCCCCCCCCCCCCCCTTAAAGTGCGGAGCCCCAGGGATATCTTGATACTTGAATTTTATTCGACGTCCAGCTCTGGTGTGCGTCGTGTGTCTCAGGGGCGGTGACGTTGTTTGTGGTGGTGATTCACTTGTCTCGGACGATGTACTGAGCGGTGTTTCGGTATGCTCTGCGTCCATCATGTGTTGATGCACAGGCGTGGTGTCAGAGGTCGGAGAGGGTAAAACCCATGCTGGCTTGACACGTTCAATCGATACCTTTGTCAGAACACCATTGTACATTATGTCCACGGTATGCCCATTTCTACTCAGCACCTGAAATTGACCCATATATGGTGGTTGTAAAGGCGATTTGACTGAGTCTCTTCGCAACATTACGTGAGAGCAATCGTTTAAGTCTTTGTGTAAAAACACCTTACGGTTGCCATGGCGAGAAGGCGGCGGGCAACGTATATTTGTGCAGTGACGTTTTGGCTGCTGCACCCAGTGTGTGGGGCCCTCTGATCCAGGTAGTGAGGTTGGTACTAAATAATCTGCAGGAATCCGTAGCGGCTCGCCGTAAACCATCTCGGCAACTGATGCATCAATATCGGGTTTTTGAGCTGTCCGCAGGCCTAACAACACTAATGGTAATGCTTCCGCCCATCTCTCTTGATGACACATCAGTGCTGCTTTGAGTGTTCTGTGCCATCGTTCGAACATACCATTACTGGCAGGGTGGTAGGTAGTCGTGTGGGGGCGTTGGAAACCGCACATTTTGGATAGCTCGAGGAACAACGTAGATTCGAACTGACGTCCTTGGTCAGTTGTGACATGAAGGGGGCATCCAAAACGGGCAACCCACGTACACAGAAGCGTCTTCGCAGTAGTTTCGGCTGAAATATCGACTATTGGAGTCGCTTCTGCCCATCTTATGCACCTATCTATGGCCGTAAACAAACATCTGTAACCCTCTGACTGTGGGAGAGGTCCAACCAGATCCACGTGAACGTGTGCGAATCTAGCAGAGGTACCTTGAAAATCTCCAATATCAGCTCGCACATGTCGTCCTACTTTACTTTGTTGACAAGGAATGCAGGAACGTACCCACAGGCGCGCGTCTCTTTACATAGAAGGCCACACATGGCGGTCTGTCAGCAGCTTGATTGTAGCGTTGGCTCCTGGGTGCGATAGTGTGTGGACACTGTCGAATGCCGTCTTGCGCAACATTTCTGAAATGAATGGTCTTGGTCTGCCTTGAGAAAATTCGCACCACAGCTTCCGCTTGGAGTTAGGCACCAGAATTTGCTCGAACTTCAGACCTGTAGACGGATGGTTTAACAGCTGTCGTAGCTCTGCATCCGGGGTCTGTTCCACTGCAAGTTTATCATAGTCTATAATTTCTGACATCCCGCAAATACGTGAAAAATATCACTCCCACAGGTGTTTCAGGATAGAATGTACTGAGAAATAATTGTTAAGGAAAAAAAAATCGACATGCTGCTCCATTTCCAGTTTAATTAGCACTGAAGTTACTGAATCAGGTTGTTATGCATACCAGAGCCGGTGTTACCAGATGTGTTCTTCGTTTGGTTTCCTTAAATGAAACAATAGAGCGATACACAAATTTGATGTGGGATGGTAGCAAGGATCGAACTCGAGACAATGGCTGAGCAGTCTCATGTGCTACTATCTACGCTTTTCGAATAACTAACATAACACTAATCGTATCTGGCAGGCTGCTTGAATTTGTGCCCACAATTGCTAGATTGGGTAACTTCAGTGCTAATTAAATGGGAAATGGTGCAATGTATAGAATTTTTTCTTAATTATTTCTCAGCACAATACTGTATCCTGCAAGACACTTACAAATTTTTCAGATTGTTCCTGACCACTTACTTATACTCCATTCACAGCTGTCCTGCCTGAAGGTTGGACTTTTTCTGGTCTACACTCTGCACACTGAGCCCGATTTCAATCTCTGATGAGCCAACAAGTGCTGCCCGGAGAAAATGCCACTGCCAGCTACAGTGCTGCCATTCAGGAGCTGTGGGGACATCAGCCAACAGACTAGACCCAATGAGTTTCGGGAGCACTCAACAATCGTCATTGGGGAGGGATGTGGGTAGCCATCACCTGTCTTCTGTTCCAGTGGACATCCTTCGTTGTTGTGTTCCTTACTTCCGTTGGAGGCTGCAGCACGCCTCTGCCCGACTACGCACGCTCAATGCAGAGCCAGTACATGCTTACCGGGGCGCCGTCTACGATGTCAACGAAAGTGGATCCGCGCAGAATGCCGTGGCCTGTAGATGCGCAAACGGCAGGGCACATGTGGGGAAGAGTTGTAGTGGTGAGGGTTACAGGTATGGGCGTGCGCTGGAGGGGAGGTGCCGAGCGCTGGAGGGGAGGTGCCGCTCTAACTTGAAGCCTATGCTCACATTTTTTGTAAATATTAAGTGGGGCCCCTCCACGCCCACATTTGCATTGTAACCATTCAAAAGCATATACTGTCACCTCTGCTTTATTTAGTATATAAAAAGAATTCCGCCGAAAATGCAGCGGCCGGCCGCTGTGGCCGAGCGGTTCTAGGCGCTTCAGTCCGGAACCGAGCTGCTGCTACGATCGCAGGTTCGAATCCCGCCTCGGGCATGGCTGTGTGTGATATCCTCAGGTTAGTTAGGTTTAAGTTTTTCTATGGGACCGGCCGCTGTGTCCGAGCGGTTCTAGGCGATTCAGTCTGGAACCGCGAGACCGCTACGGTCGTAGGATCGAATCCTGCCTAATGCATGGATGTGTGTGATGTCCTTAGGTTAGTTAGGTTTAAGTAGTTTTAAATTCTAGGGGACTGATGACCTCAGATGTTAACTCCCATAGTGCTTAGAGTCATTTTGAACCGAAAATGTAGCCATTTATTTTCGCCTGACTTGTTGACCATTTGCACCTTTCAGAGAAACGTCATGGGTGGCGAATTTTGAGTAAACCCTACACATTTCTCTGGTTACCATATTAAAATTTGCTTCTCTTACCAAAACTCAGTGGAATTTTGTCTCACCTTACTAACATGTAATTTAGACACAATTGTGAGACAATACTGAAACAGTGATTTATTAAGTGAGAAAATGAGGAAAATTAAGGTCAGTAGATTACGAAAAACCACATCCTCAGATGAAAAAAGCTGTATTGCCTTCACTTATGTTGTTCCAAAATCCATAGCATTTCTCGTTTCACCATGGCCCTTATATATTACATTCTTTCATCGAAAAAGTCTGTAGTTACCGGAATAACGTAGACAATGAAGTTTTACATAATGACGATATGGTAAAATACTATCTTCTTTGCGTGCTATCAGTTGCCAAAATCTCATTTCGATGTCTGAAACCGTTTATGAAATACGAAAAACGTTTTTGATATTCCACTGTGGCCTTATCGCTGCCGCAGCGTGATCGCAAATGAGTGTGCTACATCAGACCGATTTTCTCGAGATTGGTGACAGATGGGTACCTTTACCCAAGTCTAAAGGAAATTTCAGTATGCAACAACATATTATCTAATATGTGCCAAACGTAAAATTATCATCATTATCGTCAGTGTTCTGCCAAAAGGCAGGTTTTCACATGGTAGTTCTCCAGTTTGTGCGATCTTCTGCCATCCTCTTCAGGTCTGCATAATTTCCTCTTCCCTTTATGTCGCCTACAACCTTGTATCTCCTTCTTCCTCTCAGTCTTCTCCCACAAACCAATCCTTCCAAAGCATCTGCTAGCAAGCACTCCCTTCTCAATGAATGTCCCAGCCAGTTCTTTTTCCTTTCTCTTACAACCTTCAGCAGACATCTTCTCTCACCAACCCTTTCCAATACTCTGTCATTACTCATTCTTTTCATCCAGCTTATTCTCTCCATTCTCCTCCACATCCACATCTCAAATGCTTCTAACCTTTTTTCATCCTCTCGTCTCAGCGTCCATGTTTCTGCCCCATATAGTGCCACACTCCAGACAAGACATTTGCCAAGCCTTTTCCTTATTCCTTTATCTAATTTGCCACATAAGAGTCTCCTCTTTCCGTTGAATGCCTCCTCCGCTATGGCAATTCGTGTTTTCACCTCCTGGTGACATCTCAAGTCTTCAGTTATTGTGCTTCCAAGATATTTAAATGCACTTACTTGGCTAATGGTAGAGTGTCCTATTTTAATATTGGACAGTCTGCGTTTTGTACTGATGACCATACTATTTGATTTGCTGTGTCAAAGCGACCTCTATTTTCTTTGCAGACTTTTCCGAATCTCGGGCAGTGTCTTACTTTCACGTAAATACCAGAATAACTACGACCATTAACGAAATGATGGGCACGTCGTCATGAACCTGACATATGAAGCTATAAGTAATGTAAAAATGATTTTTTTTTTACCCACTGGTTTCCGTAAAATCGTTTGAGAATGACTGCAGGGCGTGCGCCTCTATTCTGTCATAGCTGACCAGTCGAAAGGTGAAAAACACTTGTCGCCCACCCCTTCGAAACAAATGAATGAACTCGTCCAGAGCTTTGGACGAAAACTGCTCACTGCGCATCGGCAACCGTATCCTGAGCGAGCTATACCCACTGCCCCCGAACTCCTAACGCCAGGGGCAGAGAGCAGAACAGCGGCCGAGTTGCGGCCAGAGCCCTGTGACGTCACCAGACGCCGATTCTGCTACTTAATCACTGCAGCAGGAGAGACAGCTGGGAGCGCGCGGGGTCAGCGCATTCTGGTGTGGTGGGCGACTCTACCCGCCATTGATCCTGCCAGCCGTGAAAGAAGACAACAGTGTATTTTGGAAAATGAATGCTTGTTGGCTAAAGAAGTTTTATTTGTGCCTCCTGGCGCTGAGCGGGCCATCTTCCACCGAGGCACCGCTCGCCCACGCCCACGCCCACAGGGTGACGGTTCAGCCAAATCCTGACACAGACGACCTAATGTCGGCACCTAACACTGCTTCCGATAGCAGTTAACAAATGCCATTACTGCTTAGAGTCCAGTTCGACGAAGGGATCCAAGGTTTGTCTTCTGTTACGATGTTGCGTATGCATTTTCCATTTTCTTAGTCGAATCTGTTTAGCATTTCCCTACTCGAGCTGACACGAGCCTGTTATCGAGCTTTAGCCAAATTGCGAGGAATCCAAAGGGAACAGCTAAATGTTCATATACGAGGGCTGAATGGAGAGTAATGCCTCCACCTTCGTTAATTGGGTTTGCATGGGAATATTTTAATAAATCAAACGCAGAAATAATCCTTAGAATGTGATATATAATTACCAATATTCACTTTTCCGCATAATCACCAGCCAATTGGATACATTTTTGCCAACGATGAACAAGTTTTCTGAAGCCGTCACGGAAGAAGTCCACACTCTGTTTCCGCAACCACAGTCTTACAGTTCTCTCAAGGTCTTTATCAGAAGCATAATGATGTCCCTGCAGATCGTCAGAAAGGCGTCACTTTCATTCTCGTAACGCGAGAGGAGTTCCTGGCAAATTTCAAGTCTGTGCGCTTTCACTTCAGGAGTCAGCATCCGGGGTACCCTTCGTGCACGTATCTTCCGATAGCCAAGTAAAGCAAGAATGTGAATGCCGATTGTGCTTGCAATTTCTCTCTGAGTGATACGACGATCGTCCTGAATCAGTCTGTCGACATTTTGCTTGTGAAACTCGGTGGTTGCTGTCACAGGACGTCCAACTCTTTGATCGTCACGCAGGTCAGATGTTCCCGTCTCAACATCTTTAAACTTACTAGTCCAACGACGCACAGTACTCACATCAACACAATCACCATAGACTGCTTTCGTTCTCTGATGAATGTCCTTTGGGGTGACACCTTCTGCTGTCAAGAATTCAATGACTGCACGTTACTTAAATCGCATTGACCGACCGTCTCTGCAGGGTTCCGTAATTTATACTGTAACAACACAACGGTTCAATGCTAAGGCTTCCCGCCAAATGGAGCTGCAGAGAAGAGGCTATGGAACAAGCCAGTACCTGCTGCATACCAATGCTGCCAACTGTTGAAGAGTTACGAAGATGAAGGCATTACTTTTCAGTCAACCCTCGTAAAATCGAATGTACAAGGAACCACACACATTAAAACAAACTAATACACTAATCATTTGTATTTTCAGTGAAATAAGAAAGTTATCAAATTACCCAGTGGACAGGAGGGTCGCGTGGGCTGGATGGAATTGTATGTTACATATTCCATGTGGGCAGCCAAGTGCACTTGCTTGATGCATTACAAGAGTTCATTGGACGATTTAGTGAATTGTCCTGCCAGTGTCAAATGAGAGCTCCATATTTACTCCAGAGTTGGCTAGCCAGGCATTACTGGGAGAGACCCAAATGGCGTGGTGCAGAGCATCGAGGTGTCCCCTACACCAAGACGCTCTGCATCTCAACGTGCCAGCAATCACCATCTGTTGGCGAAGATGAAATCTCCGGTTACTAGACGGTGGAAGAATCAGCAGGTCAGCGATGAGCAGTATTAGACTCATATTCCCCCTCTTTGTGTGTGTCTAGCCCCTCTCAACTGATCGGTCTTCCCACTTCTCTAGCTCTCGAATGCTAATTTGGACCCTTTTGTGTGCCATAAAGTTATCCCATCAAGGTGGCTGTTACTGGTCATTCAAAGTTCCTCCTTGCAGCTGATCGGCGATTCACATCTGCCCTCATAGTTCATTAGATTTCATCTTGACAGTAGAGTGTAGTCATCAATCTGCAGACATAATTTACCTTCTCGCACTGTGAACAGCGCTTTAAGCGTACTTTATAGCACCAGTTCGCTACGATTGTCGTTCACATTTAAAACAGCTGTGAAAAAGACAAGGAATGCAGCAGACTATCTTTGACTCCGGAAAGTCGTGGGGATGGAGGCGTAGCTACGTTGTAGGGACATGATGTTATGACTGCTTTGTCAAAGGATTTACACGTAAGAATTTATGACCGCCCTGCTAAAATCAAGCCTCACACAACCAGGCACCACACTACATTAAATTCAAAACCCCTCCGCCGCGTCATGTGGTGCAAGAGCATATGAAACTGTTGACGGTGATCTGTTTGGGGTGTTAAGCTCTGTAACCCTCTTCGTGGTATTCCGAGGAACAGGTCATGCGTAGGCATTCTATTTCACTCCCTCTCGTCTGTTATCATCGTCGTCAGTACGAAAACGTCACTACATGCTGCGATAGGAGTCACCTTCACGAGACTCTCTCAGTTACGACACACTCCTTACATCATATCATGTAGGTATGTTGCACGAGGCCATTAGCCATACAAGTAAATATAATGACTGGTGTCATACAATGAATACTCTAGACGATGTATTTTTTCGCAAACACTACGTTCGAGCCCTGAGAAATACGCGATGTCGACAAGTCGCTGTGTCAATCTCCGTTATATGGCGTCAGTTGGATGCAATGTAGAGGGGCAAGGGATCAGCCACACCGCATTCTCAGCTGTCGTCAAATTTCCAGACCTTGGAGAGGCAATTTTCATTTCAGTAGCTCCTCATTCTATATCACGAGTCTGACTGCACCCCGTTCGAGCTCTCTCGCCACGGAAAATCCCTGACATTACCAAGAAATGAACCCAGGTCCCTCACATATAAGTCAGACATGTTGATCATTCGGTTACAGCTCTAAAAGTATCTGTCTTCTCTGTCCTCACTGCAGTCTTTCGACATCTGTGGAATATTTATTGTTGATTTGAGCCACTGAGAACCGAAGTGGTCTAAGTCAGAACACTTTAGGTTTTGAGTTATACCGCTCAGTTTACTAACAATGCACAGAAATTTGTTGTGGAGAAGTTGTGTAACCATAACTGGCACCGGAGCCATGTGAGAGAGCTCCAAATACATTCTTTCCTTCACGCCAACGTGAAGTGCGTTCGCAGGAATAGTGGTAAGCCTATAAGTCAAGCGGCAAGGCCTCGTCGTCTTGTTGTTGTGTGTTGTTTTGCGTCTTTATTTACGCTCAAAAATCAAAAATGCATTATAACAGTGCTAGTAAGTATTAGTATTGTTTTCTTTTTTTAGATTTGTAATATCTAGATGTTATTAAAACAGAACCTGTCTTTATAAGGGAAGCTTGCATTCCATGTCGAAGTCTAGGTTAAAGTGTACACGAATCAAGCACGAATATCTCACATTATACACTACTGACCATTAAAATTGCTACACCAAGAAGAAATGCAGATGATAAACGGGTATTCATTGGACAAATATATTATACTAGAACTGACATGTGATTACATTTTCACGCAATTTGGGTGCATAGATCCTGAGAAATCAGTACTCAGAACAACCACCTCTGGCCGTAACAACGGCCTTGGTACGCCTGGGCATTGAGTCAAACAGAGCTTGGATGGCGTGTACAGGTACAGCTGCCGATGCAGCTTCAACACGATACCACAGTTCATCAAGAGTAGTGACTGCCGTATTGTGACGAACCAGTTGCTCGGCCACATTGACCAGACGTTTTCAGTTGGTGAGAGATCTGGAGAATGTGCTGGCCAGGGCAGCAGTCGAACATTTTCTGTATCCAGGAAGGCCCGTACAGGACCTGCAACATGCGGTCGTGCATTATCCTGCTGAAATGTAGGGTTTCGCAGGGATCGAATGAAGGGTAGAGCCACGGGTCGTAACACATCTGAAATGTAACGTCCATTGTTCAAAGTGCCGTCAATGCGAACAAGAGGTGACCGAGACGTGAAACCAATGGCACCCCATACCATCACGCCAGGTGATACGCTAGTATGGCGATGACGAATACACGCTTCCAATGTGCGTTCACCGCGATGTCGCCAAACACGGATGCGACCATCATGATGCTGTGAACAGAATTTGGATTCATCCGAAAAAATGGCGTTTTGCCATTCGTGCACCCAGTTTCGTCGTTGAGTACACCATCGCAGGCACTCCTGTCTGTGATGCAGCGTCAAGGGTAACCGCAGCCATGGTCTCCCAACTGATAGTCCATGCTCCTGCAAACGTCGTCGAACTGTTCGTGCAGATGGTTGTTGCCTTGCAAACGTTCACATCTGTTGACTCAGGGATCGAGACGTGGCTGCACGATCCGTTACAGCCATGCGGATAAGATGCCTGTCATCTCGACTGCTAGTGATACGAGGCCGTTGGGATCCAGCACGGCGTTCCGTATTACCCTCCTGAACCCACCGATTCCATATTCTGCTAACAGTCATTGGATCTCGACCAAGGAGAGCAGCAATGTCGCGATACGATAAACCGCAATCGCGATGGGATACAATCCGACCTTTATCAAAGTCGGAAACGTGATGGTACGCATTTCGCCTCCTTACACGAGGCATCACAACAACGTTTCACCAGGCAACGCCGGTCAACTTCTGTTTGTGTATGAGAAATCGGTTGGAAACTTTTCTCATGTCAGCACGTTGTAGGTGTCGCCACCGGCGCCAACCTTGTGTGAATGCTCTGAAAAGCTAATCATTTGCATATCACAGCATCTTCTTCCTGTAGGTTAAATTTCGCGTCTGTAGCACGTCATCTTCGTAGTGTAGCAATTTTAATGGCCAGTAGTGTATATACACAGACCATAAAACTATTCCCTCACAACAAAGCTGTGCGACCTGTCACCTAGGCAAAAAGGAAAGACATGATGACACTTCTCCCGTACATCCCTCCGATGCACCATACTTTCTTCAACCAACTGACAACTGCAAGTTCGGCTCAGGAATCTGGACCTGGACATATTGATCCTTTGGCAGAGAAAGATGATGTGGACAGTGAAATCGACTAACCAGACTTACTCCATCATAAAGCCTCCTGAAATATCAGCATGACAAGAGTTACATTTTGAGAAATGTTGACATTCAGAAACAACAATTTATTTATAAACCGTAGAGAAACGCACAGCCGAACTATTAGACAGTCAGTTGGTAGCATTTTAGTAACTAACAAAAATAATGAAATTATTTTAATTCAATTTGTGAGGAAAAAAGTGCATAATCGGAGCAATAAATGCAGACTCACATTTACTGTATCACATTGTGTTTATGTTGTATAAATAAGTTGCAATTATGGAGATTAAAAGACAGGGTATTTAACTTCACCTAAACGTTTATAAGAATAGTGGTAAAACTTGATTTATGCCGTTTTACCTTTCACTGCGAGTAAATTTCTGAGAGGAAAAGTCGTACTCCAGCTTTTACGGACTATAAAAAGGAGTTTAAGTTACAAGTAACTAAAATGTCTGTAGTAAATATAATATTTCAGTGTACATTTCATCAAATGAATCACGAACTATTGAAAAGTATGAATTTGCAACATCTTTCATTTCTCAGAAGTGGGAAAAACTGAGTTGTAGCGCTTTGGCTCTCAGCGGCTCATTTCTAAACAATCGTGCACAGAGATAAGAGTCTGTTTTCTGAAAAGTTTCTTCAGTCTGGAGCAATGGTGCAAGTGCGATTGAAAACTGCTGGACGGCGTATGTGGATGTACTGCAGCTCGTCTTTCCAACGCATCCCAAAGGTGCTCGATGGGATTTAAGTAGGAAGAAGGGGCAGAACAGTCCATTAGCCACACATCTTCTCGCTCAAATAGCTCCTCCTCCTGTGCAGTTCGATGCAGTTTGACATCCGTAAAAGTGACTTCAGGACCAAATGCACCCCTGAAAAGGCGCACATGAAGAAGGAGTACAGTGTCACAGTAAAGCTGACTGCTGAGTGTACAGTGTCAAATATTTCGAGGACATTGTGCCTCCCCACACCGTAACACTTGGACCACCAAAACGATCCAGATCGACAATGCTGGAGGTACCCTCATATGGCGAGAGGTGAGAACACATAATGCGAGGAAGAACCTCGTCGAACATGTTATGGTATGAGTAGGCATAAAAGTGCATGAGTATACTGACCCCCGAAACTTTGAACATAGTACAGTCACTTCTTACTGTTGCTGTCACACTGTACTCCTTCCACACTCGCGTCTTTTCAGGGGTTCATTCGGCCCTGACTTTATTTTTATGGATGACAATGCTCGATCGCATCGAGCAGCGCAGCTGAAGGAGCTGTTGGAAAAAAAAGGATATTCGACGAATGGCCTGGATTACCCTGTCCCTTGACTTCACATGTGGGATGCATTGGAGAGACGTTTTGCGGCACCTCTACGTGCATCTACAACCATTCATCAGCTGTCAATCGTGCTGGTAGAGGAATGGAGCGTCCAACCACAAGGACTCCTTATTAACCTTGTCGTAAGCATGACAGCACGTTGCGTAACATGCATTGCCGTCATGGTCATCATACATCTTATTAACAACCATGTCCCACCGTTTTATTATGTCCAGGGGACCATCACGAATCACGGTGGCTCCAGGGTAATTATTGTGTTTGAATAAATTCTGTTAGTTTCTTACAGTTACCTTCTGTTTTATATAGTAGCAGTTCTTTCTATGTGTGGTCCTAGTTTCTTCGAACTAACAATAATGTCCAAAATAAAAGCAACAAACGAAAGTTTTTCAAGGTTGCGTTTATTTTGCCGCAAAACAGTGTAAACAGGTGATAGTAAAGTAGAAACAATGTAAAGAAAGTAGAAACAATGTAAAGAATACGTAATCAACTGCAACACGCTTTACGGTAACCTTAAATGTTCTTCATTTTCTTCCAACTCAACCGATTTCCACTCATATTCTGACAACTGGTTAATGCGCTCAGTATGGGGTGTGACTACTTCTGACCACACTGTCGAAGCTTTCGCTACACAGTTTGCCTCGAGACAACACGTCCGGTGGGTGCCGCGAGATCAGATGCCAGTTGTAGTGCAGTACTAAGGCGGTACCGTCGTGCCCTTACACCCTTTGTCATCAGTTTCATGTTGAGGGAATAACGACTATTCTTCCTGCAGAGCTGCTCACAAGTGGTGGAGAGTGGTTGGTGGATGCTGGCGTGATGCAACCCATTTCCCTAGTGCATCCCAAACATGCTCTATGGGATTCAAATCGGAAGAGTGAGCAGATCACGCCATGCATGCAACATCTTCCGTTTCCAAAAAACATCAACCATGTGTGCTCTGTGAAGTCGAGCATTATCGTCCATCGGTACGAAGTCTGGGCCCACAGTGCCTCGCAAAACAGCGCATGAGATTCCAAGATCTCGACACGATATCTGACAGCAGTTGAACCTTATCGATTCAGCGGTACAATTTTATGAAGAGGTGTTTTAGTGGTCAACATAATCCCTGTCCTTACTATTAGAGATCCTCCTCGATATCGGTCTCTTTCCACAATGTCTGGGTCCCAAAATCATGTTCCACTTGCCCTCCAGATGCGAACCCGTCGAGGATCACTCTCCAGACCAAACTGGGATTCATCTATGAAAAGAACATTGCCCCACCATTCCACCGTCCAGGTGGCACATTGACGGCTCCACTTCTGTTAAGACACTTTACAACAGACAACATGCCTCCAACAATAAAGGCCACTCTGTCGAAACCTTCTCTATATATTGAAACGTCCCCTTAGAAACATTATACATGACTGTGCTTAAACTGACACACAATATTATTTGGCGCAACGCAATCTGACTTTCAAAATTCCCTACAAGAGAATGGCCCTGATTAACATTAACCTATACCTTTCACAAATCACTTACCTCACAAAAATCTTCGTTACTCGAACTACTGCAATACAGCGAGCGCCACTACTGCCAGCTAAATAAAAGATTCAAACTACTGAAGGCATAGTTAGCAAATGAAAGATTTTGATAGAGAACAAACAATGTATTTACCTCAATATTGTTCAAAAGTCATATATCAGTTCATGGCATCCAGTCTTACAAATTTGCTGGCTCTGTCCAAAACTCTGTCATCTCACTCCCCACATCCACCACTGCTGGCGGCTCACCTCCAACTGCGCAACGCTACCCGCTGTTAACAGCCAACACTACAATAGCGAATATTACAACAATGCCACCCAGCCACAGACTGCACACAGCACAGCCAGTGATTTTCATACAGAGCGCTACGTGGCGTTACCAATATAAAAACCTAGACAGCCTACTTACAACAGTTTGCCTCGATGCAACACGTTCAGTGGGTGCTGCGAGATCAGATGCCAATTGCACTAAGGCGGTATCGTCGAGCCCTTACACCTAAATAACGGTACTGTCTTTCTGATATCACACTTGGTCGGCCCTGTCCTGATCTCCGGAATACAGTTTCGGTCTCTATAAACTGTCGCCTCATCCTACAAACAACCGAACGATTCACATTCTGTTTGCGACTCTCCTTCTTCCGTTCTTCCTATGACCCTCCACAGCAGAGAACCTGGTAGGTGTCTTCTCTGTGCCATGCTGCAGCGTCTGTGACTGTGTACACAGCGACTGCGGATGTGGGACTACCCTGCAAACACCATCCCGCCTTGGTAGGTGCCCTGACGTCGTTGCTGGGGTGGTTGTTCGTTGATCGGAATGCAATCTTCCGTGCAGAATACGATCGTAATGGCATCTGTTAACGGTTTGTATGATTATGTCATGAATTAGATACAGAACGGGGAAACAGCAGTTTTTGGCCTTAATTTTGGACACCAGTATATGTTACTTGACAGTGTCACATCATCCGAATGTCATTTTCGTCCTTAAATTTCGCCCACAGATTTACTAGCTCTATTTTCAACATTTTTGGAGATATTATCCCTATTTAGCAATGAATGTAGGTGCAAAATTATATCATTGTGCGAAGCTTAGTTCGGGAGATACTACGTTTTGTACATAGGAGGTCGATTTTGTAAGCAGCAGGTAGAGAGGATTTACTGGTTCACTGATAACGTTTGTAGTCAAGTTTAGTATGTTCACTCATGCTTTACATCAAAAAAGTATCACACACACACATCAAAAAAAGTTTTGCATCATATCGATTCCGAGAGTTCTGGAACCGGCACAGAAAATTGGAATAGAGATCAACATAAACATCATTTCCGCCCTTTTTATTGCTCATGACGACCACACATGTTGTACCACCATACAGCGAGACCTTCAGAGGTGGTGTCCAGATTGCTATACACACCGGCACCTCTAATACCCAGTAGTACGTCCTCTTGTATTGATTCATGCCTGTATTCGTCGTGGCATACTGCCCACAAGTGCATCAAGGCACTGTTGTTCCAGATTGTCCCACTCCTCAACGGCGATTCGGCTTAGAACCGTCAGAGTGGTTGGTGGGTCACGTCGCCCATAAACAGCCCTTTTCAATCCATCCCAGGCATGTTTGATAGGGTTCATGTCTGGAGAACATGCTGGTCACTCTAATCGAGCGATGTCGTTATCCTGAAGGAAGTCATTCACAAGGTGTGCACGATGAGGGCGAGAATTGTCGTCCGTGAAGACGAATGCCTCGCCAATATGCTGCCGATATGGCTGCAGCATTGGTCGGAGGATAACATTCACGTATCGTACAGCCGTTACGGCGGCTTCCATGACCAGCAGTAGCGTACGTTGGCCACACATAATGCCATCCCAAAACAGCAGGGAACCTCCACCTTGCTGCACTCGCTGGACAGTGTGTCTAAGGCGTTCCAAACACGCCTCCGACGATTGACTTGTTGAAGGCATATGCCACACTCATCGGTGAAGAGAACGTGATGCCAATCCTGAGCGGTCCATTCGGCTTGTTGTTGGGCCCACCTGTACCGCGCTGCATGGTGTCGTGGTTGCAAAGATGGACCTCGCCATGGGCATCTGGAGTGAAGCTGCGCATCATGCAGCCTATTGCGCACAATTTGAGTCGTAACACGACGTCCTGTGGCTCCACGAAAAGCATTAATCAACATGGTGGCGTTGCTGTCAGGGTTCCTACGAGTCATAATTCGTAGGTAGCGGTGATCCACTGCAGTAGTAGCCCTAGGGAGGCCTGAGTGAGGCAAGTCATCGACAGTTCCCGTCTCTCTGTATCTCCTCCATGTCCGAACAACATAGCTTTGGTTCACTCAGAGACGCCTGGACACTTCCCTTCTTGAGAGCCCTTCCTGGCACAAAGTAACAATGCGGACGCGATCGAGCCGCGGTATTGACCGTCTAGGCGTGGTTGAACTACAGACAACACGAGTTCCTGGTGGAATGACTGGAACTGATCGGCAGTCGATCCCCCTCCGTCTATTAGGCGCTGCTCATGCATGCTTGTTTACATCTTTGGGCGGGTTTAGTGACATCTCTGAACAGTCAGAGGGACTGTGTGTGTGACACAGTATCCACAGTCAACGTCCATGTAAAGGAGTACTGGGAACCGGGGTGATGCAAAACTTTTTTTGATGTGTGTAGGAGTACACTGACATGCCAAAATAGTATTATCATTTCTAAGCGCGCGATTAAAGGCCGCCTGGTGGTGCTGCGAGCACAGGTCGCGTTAAGGAAAGTATGTGAAAAGAGCAGAGACGACTGAGGAGTCATCCTACGGAGCATAAGGGCCGCAAATGGGGAAATCCACTGACAAAAGCGGATCTGACAAAGGAAAGATCTTGATGGTCCGGCGACTAAGAACGAGCATCTCGGAAAGAGGCTGTTTGCGTGCTACTGTCGTCTGTATCAATGGAAAGTGCTTCAAGGACGGTGATATCACGAGTAGGAGACATGGTGGTGGACGTTCACGCCTTGTCACAGAACGTGGTGGGAGGGTTGCCCGCTCCGTAAAGCAAGATATGCGGCGGTTGTGTCAGGCCTGACGGCCGAGCTGGTGCAGGAGCAGATGCTAAGGATCCAAACGTTCAGTGCACACTGTTGAACACTGGACGCTGTAGCAGACGAAACGTCCGTTTTACGATACTGACCCAACGGCATAGCCAGTTACGATCGCAGAGGGCACGGAATCGACGAGATTGGACCGAGGATCAACGGAAAGGTGTCGCCTCGTCGGACGAATAACTTTTCTTTTTATACGAGGTACATGGCGGTGACCGGATGCGCCGTCATGAGGGAATTGTCGTTCATCTGGGCTTCCATTGGATCCATGCTAGTAATTAGAGGCACCATGAAAGCTCTAGACTACGTGAGCATTATTGCGAATAACCTGCATCCGTTCAAGCTTGATGCCTTCCCCGATGGCAATGGCATTTTCTAGCAGGATAGCTGTCCATGTCGTAGGGTCAGAATCGCGCTACAGTGGTTTGAGGAGCACGATAGTGAACTCACATTGATTTCTTGAGCATCAAATTCGCGTTATCTTATCCCGACGGAACACATTTGGAAAACTATAGGGTGAATGCTCTGCGCCTGCAAACCACCAGCTGCTAATTCACTGGAATTACATGACCTGTGCGTAGACATCTGATGCCACATACCTCCGGAAACCTAGCAACAACTTTTCTGGTCCGTGCCACAGAGAATCACCGGTATATAGTAGCAGTTTATAGTAGCAGTTCTTTCTATGTGTGGTCCTAGTTTCTTCGAACTAACAATAATGTCCAAAATAAAAGCAACAAACGAAAGTTTTTCAAGGTTGCGTTTATTTTGCCGCAAAATAGTGTAAACAGGTGATAGTAAAGTAGAAATAATGTAAAGAATACAGAACGTAATCAACTGCAACACGCTTTACGGTAACCTTAAATGTTCTTCATTTTCTTCCAACTCAACCGATTTCCACTCATATTCTGACAACTGGTTAATACGCTCAGTATGGGATGTGACTACTTCTGACCACACTGACGAAGCCTTCGCTACACAATTTGCCTCGAAACAACACGTCCAGTGGGTGCTGCGAGATCAGATGCCAGTTGTAGTGCAGTACTAAGGCGGTACCGTCGTGCCCTTACACCCTTTGTCATCAGTTTTCTAGTGGACTGGCCCGACAGCCAATCCACTATGACTGGTAGCCGAAAGGCACGCGTTTAAGCTCACGCAGTCTGGCGTGAGGTCTGGAACAGGTCAGAGAAATAAGACTAGCAAAACAGGGGGTAACTGGTAGAATACTTAATCCATAATTGGAGAACATCGGTCTGACGGTACAGGCATCACAAGTTGAATATCTATTGATAATGGCGCCTTGCTACGTCGTAGCAAATGACGTAGCTGAAGGCTATGCTAACTATCGTCTCGGCAAATGAGAGCGTATTTGTCAGTGAACCTTTCCTAGCAAAGTCGTCTGTACAACTGGGGCGAGTGCTAGGACGTCTCTCTAGAACTGCCGTGTGGCGGCGCTCGGTCTGCAATCACTGACAGTGGCGACACGCGGGCCCGACATATACTAATGGACCGCGGCCGATTTAAAGGCTACCACCTAGCAAGTGTGGTGTCTGGCGGTGACACCACAAGTTTCATGTTGAGGCAATAACGACTATTCTTCCTGCAGAGCTGCTCACAAGTGGTGGAGTGTGGTTGGTGGATGCTGGCGTGATGCAACCCATTTCCCAAGTGCATCCCAAACATGCTCCATGGGATTCAAATCGTAAGAGTGAGCAGATCACGCCATGCATGCAACATCTTCCGTTTCCAAAAAACATCAACCATGTGTGCTCTGTGAAGTCGAGCATTATCGTCCATCAATACGAAGTCTGGGCCCACAGTGCCTCGCAAAACAGCGCATGAGAGTCCAAGATCTCGACACGATACCTGACAGCAGTTAAACCTTATCGATTCAGCGGTACAATTTCATGAAGAGGTGTTCTAGTGGTCAACATCATCCCTGCCCTTACCATTAGGGATCCTCCTCGATATCGGTCTCTTTCCACAATGTCTGGGTCCCAAAATCATGTTCCACTTGCCCTCCAGATGCGAACCCGTCGAGAATCACTCTCCAGACCAAACAGGAATTCATCTACGAAAAGAACATTGCCCCACCATTCCACCGCCCAGGTGGCACATTGACGGCTCCACTTCTGTTAAGACACTTTACAATAGACAATATGCCTCCAACAATAAAGGTCACTCTGTCGAAACCTTCTCTATACAGTGAAACGTCCCCTTAGAAAAATTATACATGACTGTGCTTAAACTGACACACAATATTTTTTGGCGCAACGCAATCTGACTTTCAAAATTCCCTACAAAAGAATGGCCCTATACCTTTCACAAATCACTTACCTCACAAAAATTTTCGTTACTCGAACTACTGCAATACAGCGAGTGCCACTACTGCCAGCTAAATAAAAGATTCAAACTACTGAAGGCACAGTTAGCAAATGAAAGATTTTGATAGAGAACAAACAATATATTTACCTCAATATTGTTCAAAAGTCATTATATATATATATATATATATATATATATATATATATCAGTTCATGGCATCCATTCTTAAAAATTTACTGTCTCTGTCCAAAACTCCGCCCTCTCACTCCCCACATCCACCACTGCTGGCGGCTCACCTCCAACTGCGCAACGCTACGCGCTGTTAACAGCCAACAGCCCAACACTACAATAGCGAATATTACAACAACGCCACCCAGCCACAGACTGCACACAGCACAGCCAGTGATTTTCATACAGAGCGCTAGTGGCGTTACCAATATAAAAACCTAAACAGCCAGTTTGCCTCGATGCAACACGTCCAGTGGGTGCTGCGAGATCAGATGCCAGTTGCACTAAGGCGGTATCGTCGAGCCCTTGCACCTAAATAACGGAACTCTCTTTCTGATATCACACGTGGTCGGCCCTGTCCTGATCTCCGGAACACAGTTTCGGTCTCTATAAACTGTCGCCTCATCCTAGAAACAACAGAACGATTCACATTCTGTTTGCGACTCTCCTTCTTCCGTTCTTCCTATGACCCTCCACAGCAGAGAACCTGGTAGGTGTCTTCTCTGTGCCATGCTGCAGCGTCTGTGACTGTGTACACAGCGACTGCGGATGTGGGACTACCCTGCAAACACCACCCCGCTTGATAGGTGCCCTGACGTCGTTGCTGGCGTGGTTGTTCGTTGATCGGAACGCAATCTTCCGTGCAGAATACGATCGTAATGGCATCTGTTAACGGTTTGTATGATTATGTCATGAATTAGATACAGAACGGGGAAACAGCAGTTTTTGGCCTTAATTTTGGACACCAGTATATGTTACTTGACAGTGTCATATCATCCGAATGTCATTTTCGTCCTTAAATTTTGCCCACAGATGTACTAGCTCTATTTTCAACATTTTTGGAGATATTATCCCTATTTAGCAATGAATGTAGGTGCAAAATTATATCATTGTGCGAAGCTTAGTTCGGGAGATACTACGTTTTGTAAGCAGCAGGTAGAGAGGATTTACTGGTTCACTGATAACGTTTGTAGTCAAGTTTAGTATGTTCACTCATGCTTTACATCAAAAAAGTATCACACATACACATCAAAAAAAGTTTTGCATCATATCGATTCCGAGAGTTCTGGAACCGGCACAGAAAATTGGAATAGAGATCAACATAAACATCATTTCCGCCCTTTTTATTGCTCATGACGACCACACATGTTGTACCACCATACAGCGAGACCTTCAGAGGTGGTGTCCAGATTGCTATACACACCGGCACCTCTAATACCCAGTAGTACGTCCTCTTGTATTGATTCATGCCTGTATTCGTCGTGGCATACTACCCACAAGTGCATCAAGGCACTGTTGTTCCATATTGTCCCACTCCTCAACGACGATTCGGCTTAGAACCGTCAGAGTGGTTGGTGGGTCACGTCGCCCATAAACAGCCCTTTTGAATCCATCCCAGGCATGCTTGATAGGGTTCATGTCTGGAGAACATGCTGGCCACTCTGTTCGAGCGATGTCGTTATCCTGAAGGAAGTCATTCACAAGGTGTGCACGATGAGGCTGAGAATTGTCGTCCGTGAAGACGAATGCCTCGCCAATATGCTGCCGATATGGCTGCAGCATTGGTCGGAGGATAACATTCACGTATCGTACAGCCGTTACGGCGGCTTCCATGACCAGCAGTAGCGTACGTTGGCCACACATAATGCCATCCCAAAACAGCAGGGAACCTCCACGTTGCTGCACTCGCTGGACAGTGTGTCTAAGGCGTTCCAAACATTCTCCGACGATTGACTTGTTGAAGGCATATGCCACACTCATCGGTGAAGAGAACGTGATGCCAATCCTGAGCGGTCCATTCGGCTTGTTGTTGGGCCCACCTGTACCGCGCTGCATGGTGTCGTGGTTGCAAAGATGGACCTCGCCATGGGCGTCTGGAGTGAAGCTGCGCATCATGCAGCCTATTGCGCACAATTTGAGTCGTAACACGACGTCCTGTGGCTGCACAAAAAGCATTAATCAACATTGTGGCGTTGCTGTCAGGGTTCCTACGAGTCATAATTCGTAGGTAGCGGTGATCCACTGCAGTAGTAGCCCTAGTGAGGCCTGAGCGAGGCAAGTCATCGATAGTTCCGTCTCTCTGTATCTCCTCCATGTCCGAACAACATAGCTTTGGTTCACTCAGAGACGCCCGGACACTTCCCTTCTTGAGGGCCCTTCCTGGCACAAAGTAACAATGCGGACGCGATCGAGCCGCGGTATTGACCGTCTAGGCGTGGCTGAACTACAGACAACACGAGTTCCTGGTGGAATGAATGGAACTGATCGGCAGTCGATCCCCCTCCATCTATTAGGCGCTGCTCATGCATGCTTGTTTACATCTTTGGGCGGGTTTAGTGACATCTCTGAACAGTCAGAGGGACTGTGTGTGTAACACAATATCCACAGGCAACGTCCATGTTCAGGAGTACTGGGAACCGGGGTGATACTAAACTTTTTCTGATGTGTGTAGGAGTACACTGACGTGCCAAAATAGTATTATCATTTCTAAGCGCGTGATTAAAGGCCGACTGGTGGTGCTGCGAGCACAGGTCGCGTTAAGGAAAGTATGAGAAAAGAGCAGAGACGAATGAGGAGTCATCCTACGGACCATAAAGGCCGCAAATGGGGAAATCCACTGACAAAAGCGGATCTGACAAAGGAAAGATCTTGTTGATTTTCCGGCGACTAAGAACGAGCATCTCGGAAAGAGGCTGTTTGCGTGCTACTGTCGTCTGTATCAATGGAAAGTGCTTCAAGGACGGTGATATCACGAGTAGGAGACATGGTGGTGGACGTCGACGCCTCGTCACAGAACGTGGTGGGAGGGTTGCCCGCTCCGTAAAGCAAGATATGCGGCGGTTGTGTCAGGCCTGACGGCCGAGCTGGTGCAGGAGCAGATGCTAAGGATCCAAACGTTCAGTGCACACTGTTGAACATTGGACTCTGTAGCAGACGAAACGTCCGTTTTACGATACTGACTCAACGGCATAGCCAGTTACGATCGCAGGGGGCACGGAATCGACGAGATTGAACCGAGGATCAACGGAAAGGTGTCGCCTCGTCGGACGAATCACTATTCTTTTTATACGAGGTACATGGCGGTGACCGGATGCGCCGTCATGAGGGAATTGTCGTTCATCTGGGCTTCCATTGGATCCATGCTAGTAATTAGAGGCACCATGAAAGCTCTAGACTACGTGAGCATTATTGCGAATAACCTCCATCCGTTCAAGCTTGATGCCTTCCCGGATGGCAATGGCATTTTCTAGCAGGATAGCTGTCCATGTCGTAGGGTCAGAATCGCGCTACAGTGGTTTGAGGAGCACGATAGTGAACTCACATTGATTTCTTGAGCATCAAATTCGCGTTATCTTATCCCGACGGAACACATTTGGAAAACTATAGGGTGATAGCTCTGCGCCTGCAAACCACCAGCTGCTAATTCACGGAATTTACATGACCTGTGCGTAGACATCTGATGCCACATACCTCCGGAAACCTAGCAACAGCTTTTCTGGTCCGTGCCACAGAGAATCACCGGTATATTTCGGTGCAAAGGTGAACAAACACACTAATAAGCAGGTCGCTACAATTCTTTGTGTCATAAGTGTATTTCTCCAGGGTCAATCAGCCTGCTACTAGAGCTGTAAACAGGCAGATATCACAGCAAAAGTAATTGGCTTACTACTACTTTCTGATTACCAAATGCTGTTTTGACTGGCTACTGCAGAGTGAGTGAACACACAAATTTCGTGCTTGTCTTCCCACAGTCTTCCCACAGACGGTCCCACAGATCGTAATTAATGCCCGTGAAGTTACTCACCGGACTGAAATCCGGTCTGTTCCTAAAGACTTGTATCAGGTATGTGACAAACTGTGCTTGCGAACTCTGTTAGCTCCACATACTCTGTTTTCCCACTTATGTCTACTCCGCTTACATACAGCGTTATTCAAAGAGCCGATTTAATTGGATTGTATATTTTGCACCGCACCAGTGACACGGTTCCGTTGGTCGGCCACAGTTGTTCGTAGACGTGGGAGGTAAACGGCCTCAATGACGTTGCTGCTCAAGGAAAAGTTGTAGGGCGTGGGATAAGGAGATCTTGGTGGTCACAGGTGTAGAGCCAGATTTTGATTTGCCATGCGACCTATATATCGCCAGAGACGGGAGTGATTTAAAAATCCTCGGACATGACAGTGCCAATAAGGTGGA
This sequence comes from Schistocerca americana, assembly GCF_021461395.2. Classification (NCBI taxonomy): domain Eukaryota; kingdom Metazoa; phylum Arthropoda; class Insecta; order Orthoptera; family Acrididae; genus Schistocerca; species Schistocerca americana. Next base: position 88,853,793 of record NC_060119.1, read on the forward strand.
GCTCTATCCTGTTGATAAATGAAGTCTTGTGAATCTTCAGTAAGTTACAACATGTTCAGATACGTTATTCCACATACAGTGCTTCCTCATAAAAGAACGGTCCATAAACTTTTGTGCGTGGTGAGGCACAGGGCACAGAACTCGTTTAGCTTCGCCGACTCTTATCTTGAGACGAAATTTCCGCTGCACTGTACCTGCCGAGTCACTTTTTGGAAATTCAAGAACGCAGAAAAACTTCTGCTGCATTGTAACCACATTACCCACAAGTGCCTATTGGCGAGAGTGCCCTAGCAGCCATTTGCACAACAATCATCGCCCTAGCGGCCGTTTACGCCACTAATGGTTAACAAAACAAAACTTTGGACCTTCCTCTTTTCTTCGATATATAGACCATATTCCATTTATATGTCGCGAAATGACAATTAATTAAACTAGGTCCGTCTTTTTCAATAACCACGTTCTTTCTTTACCATGTCACGTGCCTACAATGCGACGAGGTGGCTTCAGTCTTGTGGTGAACAATGGTCACAATGGTTTGGCTCATCAGTATAGCTAGTGTTGTGACTAGATATTTACCAACTACGACATAGAAAGCCGTAATTTCCTTTACAGAAAAGATCGAAATAATATTCTGGAAAATGTTTGGCACACAATCAAAACAACCCCTTCCAAAGTTCTTTAATTGTTCTATACAATTCTGCACCCAGAATTAATTTAGAACAAAAAAACTGTGAGATTTCCTAATGCATAACACAACCAATCAAATTAATTGAATATTCTGTGAATATGCTCACTCTTCAAAGGATAATTTCAAGCAGTCTCGTTTAAGATTGATTAGTTCAGCTTCTCAAGTTCTCCTTGCCACACAGTATTACACAGAGGGCATCAGTAAAACGTTGAAAAAGTTTGAAGCCCGAGAGGCAAGTTTATCGAATAGAATGCGACGTTTCCACAAATATCTCAGTCGTGAGATATTTCTAACACTAAATCCACAGTGCGATATGAAAAGCGTTCACTCGGTGCAGACACTCGGCAGAGAAACACAGTCTGTGACTGGTGTGATCGTGATAATCACAACTCCAAACTGGGCGTGACAAACACTGTTCCCAAAAGCAGCGTCCTACGCTGACCTTCAAGCGACACAAAATTGTCGTCACAACGCAACATGAGCAAGACTTCCGTTCATCCAGCTCTCTGAGCAGTCAGCTTGGAGCAGCGTCACGGCTATTGCACATACACGTGTAGGCTGCTCTGCTCACAACCACCTACTGTCTACAATGTAAATTACTACAAAAAACTAGTATGTTGCTGAGCGGGACGTACTGTTAGATTTCGTTCTAGCCTACTCGGTTTTGTCCAAATGCTAAAGGCCTGTGAACTACTGAGGTAGGTAACTTGAAAATAGTCGTAAGCAAGTTAACTGTAGTATGAATTCTACTTTCCCACAAATCCGGCTTACCACGTTTTTGTGGTCTTCAGACCGGGAAAAAAACTGTAGCTTGATAGTGTGAGGTTGTGAAATCGCTTCATCAGTGAATCCTGTAAAATCTCACACAAGATGCTGACGTTTCCACAAAATTGTTTCCTTTCCTCAACACCTAGCACATTTCAGAATCAAAATCCCGTTCTCTGTTGTTCGAATTCTGTCGCTATAAAGTACCAGTCGGAATGATAAAAGATAGTTTACGTCGCCCAAAAGAGGAAAGTTAAACGCGCCACATGCTATCTAGATTTTAATATGGGCGGCATAAGCACTCATTAAACCGAATCGAATGCCGCGAATACTGTCTAATGTTCACACTAAAGTTCAGTTTTATACAGTGCGAATTAAGTACAACCATAGACTTTCTCACGATAGTTCATACTTCCATCGCATTTCATGACTCGACAGGAGCGTTCACAAATGAATACATCTTACGGTTCCAACAGGCTGACAGTCAGTCCGTGATCGACAGTAACCCAATGCCCCCGAATGCTCTGCTGCGGAACTCTCACTTTTCAACAGCTAGCGCATCTAAATACTTCCATGGAAAGAACACTCCTTGCCGCACTAATTTTCTAACAACTCCCATAATTGCAATTATATCTATTGCTTCTCTTTGTGTGCGGATTCATGCAACTTGGAGATACTTGACAAGAACGGATAAGGAACCTTTGGACATTTTCTATCAACTAAGTCGCAGCATGCATCGAAACTATGGGACAAGATCGACAGCATCACTCACAGGAGCAAGCAGAACGAAATATACCGCAGAACTGAGCGATAGAAGAAAAAATTTGCAAGGGAGGGGAAGCAGATTGACAAGGCGGTTCCTGACATGCCATACGACGGGCGTTTGAAAAGTCCAGTCCTAGAGATGACACCACCGGCGCGTACCGACGTCGTGTTTAGTTAGTAGTATCTTTGGAAAGAACACGCACCAAGTTTCAGCCATATTGGTCTATTTGTTTGTGTTTGGCATTCGTGTGAATCAAGGAAGTCGAGTGACTGTCAAAAAATGGACGATAAGGAATTTCGTGTGGTAATTAAACATTACTTTATGAAAGGCAAAACGCCTCAGGAGTGTAAACATTACGGTGACTCTGCACCTTCGATTATAACAGTTTATAAGTGGTTTCAAAATTTTCGGAGTGGCCATATGGGCACAAGTGATGCTGAACGTTCTGGACGCCCTGTGGAGATTACGACTCCAGAAACCATTGATAAAATCCATGATACGGCGATGGATGACAGAAGAGTTAAGGAGAGTGAGATTGCTAGTGCTGTGGGCATCTCGAATGAACGGGTACATAATATTTTGCATAAACATTTGGACATGAGAAAGCTATCTGCAAGATGGGTTCCGCGATTGCTCACGCTTGACCAAAAGCGGAATCGTGTGAACTGTTGCCAATGATTGTTTGCAACTGTTCAGGAAGAATCTGCAGGAATTTAAGCGTCGTTTCGTCACTGTGGATGAAACATGGATACATTACTATACTCCTGGGACCAAACAACAGTCTAAACAATGGGTTACCGAGGAAGAATCTGCACCAAAAAAGACGAAGACCATTCCTTCGGCCAGAAAGGTTATGGCGACTGTCTTTTGGGATTTATAAGGGCTAATCCTCATCGACTATCTGGAAAAGGGTAAAATTATTACAGGTGCATATTATTTTTCGTTACTGGACCGTTTGAAAACCGAGCTGCAAGAAAAGCGCCGGCGATTGGACTGCAAAAAAGTCCTTTTCCATCACGACAATGCACCAGCACACATCTCAGCAGTTGTGATCGTAAAATTATTGAAAATAGGATTCCAACTCGTTTCACATCCCCCCTATTCTCAGACAACTATTTGTTCCCCAATTTGAAGATTTTATTCAAACGAGGATTTGATTGCAGCAACTAATAGCTATTTTGCAGACTTGGACAATTCCTATTATTCGGAAGGGATCAACAAATTAGAACAGCGTTGGACGAAGTGTATAAGTCTAAAAGGAGATTATGTCGAAAAATAAAAAAGGTTTACCCCGAACACGTAAGTAGTTTTTATTTTTGCACGGACTTTTCAAACGCCCCTCGTACACAGTGGTCACCCTCACTGAACAACAATTGACGAAAATGGAACAGTCTGTCCTTCAAAAAAAACTGTACATATGGAGGACATTGTTGCTAATACCAAAGCGCCATTCGGGCTCTTCCCTGTGAAAGAGCTGAGGAAATACGTACAGAAACCGCCAGGATATTGCGCCGAGCAAAATCACCAGCTTGGAACCTGAAGAAAGAGGACTTGCAAGCTATCAAGAGTATACTGGTATTGCCTGCCGATAAGAGAAATGCGACTGTCGTAATGAAGACCGAAGATTATGAGCAGAAGTTCCGGGACCTACTAGACCCAACGGCGTACCGAAAACTAAGCGCAGATCCGACGCAGCGGATCACACGGAATACGAATTGGTTAATCAAGGTGTCTTCTCTCTCGGCAGACATAGGCAGGAACCTGCACAGCGCAGAAGTCATACAACCTCAACTGTATAGTTTACCAAAGATCCATAAGAATAATGCTCCATTAATAGCGCTCCTGGCTCTCCGACTAAGAAACTGGCGTAACAATTCGCTGCAAGTGGGAAAGACACATACATGAAGGACTCAGGATATTTCATTGAAAAGCTGAAACAGCTAAAACTTGGACCAAACGGCATCCTCGTCAGCTATGATGTTTCTTTGTTTACCAATGTGTTATTCAATGACTCTCTGGAGTACATCGGTTCCATTTTCCCGCATTAGCTGTTTTATACATGTCTGACAACGAGCTGTTTCATGTGGAATGGCAACTTCTACGAACAGCTGGAAGGCGGGGCCATGGATAGCCTGCCCACTTATTCCAGTGATGACCAACTTCGACATGGAACATTTCGAAGCACAGACACTGGACTTGGCACCGAGTAAACCTAATGTGTGGTACAGATACGTCGACGATACCTTCGTTGTGTGGAGCCATGGTGAGAAACAGCTCAGTGACTTCCTAAAAGACCTGAACAACCTCCATACCGACATAAGATTTATCATGGAGGTGGAAAAGGATCAACAGCTACCATTTCCAGATGTGCTGCTCACGAGGAATGTATCGAAAACCGACACATATGGACCGATACCTGCACGGACTGTCGAATCACCACCAGATCCACGAAGAGGCATGAGTAATACGCTCGTAACTCGATAAAGACGAATATTTGAGCTACACGCCTCAGAGGCGAGATGCAACATCTGGAAAGCTTTCTGAGGACCAATGGGTACTCCAACAGTTACATAAGAAGTGTCACAGAATCAAACACTCGGCGAAGAAGAAATACGATGCATTCCCGCGAAAAAGAAGTACGATACATTCCCAGAGCGACGAATAGAATCGGCCGTATATTGCACAAACACGGCATGGAGACTATTTATAAACCGATAAAGATCAAAGTGTGTCTCAGATCAGGAGAGGAGAAAAGGGACCCACTTACAATGTCGGGAATACACCGCGTACTATGCACATGCGGAAAAGTGTATGTCGGAATGACTAGACGATCAATCAACACCGCAATCACCGAAAATAAGAGGCATTGCAGGTTGAGGCAGGTGGAGAAATCGGTGATGGAGGAACACGCGCTGAGTGAAACCGACCGTACAGTAGAATTCGCCGTCACGGAAGTTCTTACTGTAAAGAAAAGCTATCACACCTGCTTTTTCAGAGAAGAGAAATACAAAAACATGGCAACAGGTTCAGCAAGGAAGAAGAAAGCCTAAATGTGATCGGATCCTGGATTCCCGTTCTTCAGCGAGCGACTGTTGCAGGTAGCAAGTGGAGAACCACAGCGGAGATGACTACAGGAAAGCCCTTGGGACGTTGGCACGCCAGGTACATGTAATCTGCGGCCGCGAGTTCGATGTCAGTCCGTCAACAGCAAAGGAGGGGGAATCTTTGACAATGCCGGCCTCTCGTGCTGGCGAAACGTCAGAAAAATCATCTACGTCGGCCGAAGAACCAGGAACAGATCCAAGAGGCACTTTGTCAACAAGTGGCCACGACAGGCTTAACAATTTTGAACACAGGAATCCTCTTCGAAACGAGTGAATTTTAAGTATCCATCCGACCTCCCAGATTTAGGCGTTCCCTAAGTAATAGACGAGTGCGTTTAGAAGAGAATGAAGGGGTAAGGAGGAGAAAGCAAGTTTCCAACAATAAGGGAAGATTAGGGCTTCAGGTTGCGTCGATGACGAGATCTTTACAGACGATCTCA